>NC_086124.1:5960000-6282500 GCF_963921235.1 Mobula hypostoma
GATCAGCCATGATCACAGTGAATGGTGATGCTGGCTCAAAGGGCTGAATGGCCTACTCCTGCACCTATTGTCTATTGTCTATTGTCTATTGAATGACAGGCTCTCTCTGTCACAGCAGTTGTGGTCGCTGACTGAACCCGGGTGCGGCGGAAAGCAGCCTCAATCACAGGAAGCGCCGACAAATGATTCAACCCCTGGAGTGGAGGGTGGCAGATTCTTCATGGAGAGGCAGAAGCAGGAGGTTAGAGATCGGAATGCCCACAGAGCCTCAGAGGGACGACTGAGCGACAATTCATTCTCTCCAACACAATGACCCCGCCAAGGCACTGAACAAGAATCCTCTTTAAATAATCACAGAATGTGGGAAGCCCGTGCCAGTCACAATTAACTTGATAAGATTAAACTGAAAGTACAAGGGCTTAACAGCTCTAGTTAGATAATGATTAGTAAATACAGGTGCTCAGGAAACCCTGGGAGCTCAGCACTCTATGGCAAGCCACAGAGGCCACAGGGCTCATGACAAGTGAAGAAAAACACAGGAGCATTCTCTAAGATTTGGTGAGTTCTTCCAGCATTTTGAGTGTGTTTTTCAAAGTTTCCAGCACCTGCAGAACCTCACATGTTTGTGATTGTGAATGCCAAACAGGTTGAATGTCATGCAGGATTAGGCAGGGGCCTTTGGGACGAATAACATTAACACCACCAGAGATCGTCCAGGTGCTGGAAATTCAGAGCAACAGACACGAATGCTGGAGGAACTCAGCAGGGCTGGCAGAAACTAGAATCCTGATGAAGGATTGCGGGCCAAAACTGTTTATTGCCCTCCACAGATGCTGTCTGAACTGCTGAGTTTCTCCAGCATTTTGTGTGTTGGACGGATAGTATTTCATACTTGCCCGACAGGTGTGTAAAAAGGACCCAAAGGATCACTGGGGACACGAGTCACCCCAACCACAAACTGTTCCAGCTGCTACCATCTGGGAAACGATTCCAGAGCATAATTGCCAGGACCAACAGGCTCTGGAACAGCTTCTTCCACCAGGCCATCAGACTGATTAACTCATGCTGACACAACTGTATTTGTATGTTATTTTGACTATCCTGTTGTACATACTATTTATTATGTACAATACAAATGGGAGGAGAAGATGGTGGCGTGCCTGCGCGTGCACAGCCCTCTGGTGAAAAATGATATCTTATCTGTTAAATAGGGGCCGTGGACAATTCTGATTTGATGGAGAATGGACGTGAAAGCACAAAGGAACATCTGGAGAATTTTCTGAAATGTTCCTTTCGCTGCTGTCGTTACTGTGTGGTCAGGAATCTTTCGGAGGGTAGGCCTCAAAATCCCCGGCCTTGCCTGCTTTTGGCGACCGAGAAGGAGGTCGAATCGTTCGGACAGAGACGGCGCTCAGTACTCGGTGTCGGAGAGCTGACCGGAGGCTCGAAGTTTTCGGATGACTCAGAGTCGGACTGTGGTCGGCATGGCAGGGAGAGTTTTTCTTCCTTCTCCCGTCTGCGTGAGATGTGGGACATTTGAGAGACTTTGAACTTTTTACTGTGCTCATGGACTGTTCTTCATCAAGTTATGGTATTGTTGCACTGTTGTAACTATATGTTATAATTATGCGGTTTTGTCAGTTTTTTCAGTCTTGGTTTGTCCTGTGTTTTGTGATATCACACCGGAGGAAATAATATATCATTTCTTAATGCATGCATTACTAAATGACAATAAAAGAGGACTGCGTGTCTTCATAATCATAATCATAAATTGTACATTGCACATTTAGACGTAGATATAATGTAAAGATTTTTACTCTTCATGTATATGAAGGATACAAGTAATAAGGTCAATTCAATTCAATTCAGTTCAAACCTACACATTATCCTGGTCTTGACAGAAGTACTTTAATTGAGGGAGTGTCCCTGACGACTCTTCCTAGGTTGTGAAATACATTTCCTAAAAGAGGCACGAGTGGTGGGGTGGAGATACATCTCTATCAAAGGAGGCATAACACACTCCTTCCTTCCGCTAGCTTGCAGGTCACCCTTGGGCAAGGTGTAGCAAATATGCAATTTGTATATTGGTGCTCTTGTAATGCTACTGTGACAATCTAATATCCTTTGCGATCAATAATGCATCAATCTATCAATCTGTTTAGACCCCCAGGTAGTGTCACATGAAGCCATGGGAGCAGATGGTGGATGGTCGTACGAGCAGCTGGTGCACGTCACAAGTCCTGGTTACGCGACCACTGACGCCAGGCAGACAATCTCTGAAGAGCATTGATGATGGATGGGGTCACCAGCCTTGTAAAGTCACTGCCCAGGAGAAGGCAATGGCAAACGACTTCTGAAGAAAAATTTGCCAAAAACCATCACGGTCATGGAAAGACCATGATCGCCCACGTTAAACAACAGGACAGATAATGAATGAATAAACGTGTAATAAAACATCTGATCCTTGCTCCTTCACCCTGGATTTTATTTTATTTATTCATTGAGATACCACACGGAATAGGCCCTTCTGGTCTTTCGAGCCACGCTACCCAGCAATCCCCCAATTTAACCCTAGCCTAATTACTGGAAAAATTAAAAAGACCGATGAACTTACCATCAGATACGTCTTCAGACTGTGGAAGGACACTAGAGCACCTGGAGGAAACCCACACAGTCATGGGGAGAATATATAAACACCTTACAATAGCCAGGGACACATGCCAACGGAGGTCACTCAGCTATCCAGTTGGCCGGGACCCAGTGCAGACCAGCGGCCAGTTCGACAGCCAACCAATCCAATGAATTGTACCACTACAAACGTGAGCTCTCAGCAGGAACTATATTCAATTGCGCACTGATGATGCCATCTTGACTGGTGATGAAACGTTTACGACCTAACCTCCACACTCTACCATCGAGCAGCCAACCTGAGCTACCAATCTTCACTTTTATTTTAATCAAGAAGCTATCAACCTCCGCTTTAAATATATCCAATGACTTGTCTCCACAGCCGTCTGTGGCAATGAATTCCACAGATTCCCCACCCTCTGGCTAAATAAATTCCTCCTTATCTCTGTTCTAAATGAACATCCCTCTATTTTGAGGCCATGCCCTCTGATCCTAGGATTCTCCACAATATAAAACAACCTCCCTATATTCAGTGTATCATGGCCTTTTGCTATTCGATAGGTTTCAATGAGGTCTCCCTCAAATTTCTAAACTCCAGTGGCAAAGGCCCAGAGTCGCAAAACAAATGTTAAACCGTGTGTTCCTAGAATCATTCTTGTAAACTTCTCTAGAGTTTCTCCAATGCCAGCACATCCAGGTAAAGGGCCCAAAACTGCTCACAGTGTTCCAAGTGTATTCTGGCCAGTGCCTTATAAAGCCTCAGCATTTCATCCTTGCTTTTAGACAAGGCTAGAAAGAATTTGGAGGGACATGGTCGACACTGTAGTGCAGTGGTTAGCGTGATGCTTTATACTGTCAGCTGAAAGATCAGGGTTCCATTCCCTCTGCTGTCTGTCAGGAGTTTGTACACTCCCCTCGAGACTGGGGTTTTCTCCGGGTGCTCTGGTTTCCTCCTACATTCCAAAGACACACAGGTTAGAGGTTAGTAAGTTATGGGCGTGCTGTGTTGGTGTCAGAAGCAATGCGACACTTGAGGGCTTCCCCCAGCACATCCTCAGACCGTGTTCGTTGCTGACGCAAACGGCGCACATCAATGTTCCAATATAACAATAGGCATCCGCTAGTCTCGTGAGACCATGGACTTGCGCCTTGGAAGGTTTCCAGGGCGCAGGCCTAGGCAAGGTTGTATGGAAGACCGGCAGTTGCCCATGCTGCAAGTTTCCCCTCTCCACGACACCGATGTTGTCCAAGGGAAGGGCATTAGGGCTGATACAACTTGGCACCGGTGTCGACACAGAGCAATGAGTGGTTAAGTGCCTTGCTCAAGGACACAACACGCGGCCTCAGCTGAGGCTCGAACTAGCGACCTTCAGATCACGAGACCGATCCCTTAACCACTTGGACGTGCACCAACACCATGTTCGAATATGCCTGTGACAAATAAACCTAATCTTGCCCTGTGGAGCGGAACATATTCCTTCGTCTTCCTGCTTTATCTGCTGTGGATAATGGCAGTGCCTTGGCTGTGCTAGGATGTAAGTCACTCTCTGTAGCATATCAGGCCTCTGACCTGCTCTTGTGACCTGTTTTAATGTGGTCATCACAGAAAGGTTTCTGGTTAAGACCTCACAGTCATAGAGTCATATAAAAGTACAGCACAGAAATGGGTCCCTTCAGCCCATACAGTCTGTGGTGAACCATTTAAACCACCTTCTCCCATTGAACTGCATCGGGACCATAGCTCTCCAAATTCCCCCCAACTTTGTACCTATCTAAATTTCTTGTAAAAGTTGAAATCAAGCTCACCTGCACTATTTGAGCTGGCAGCTTGTTCCACACTCTCACCATCCTGTGGGTGAAGAAGTTTCCCGTCATGTTCCCCTTAAACTTTTCACCTTTCACCCTTATTTCATAAGGAGCTTGCGGAGATTTGGTATGTCACCTGAAACACTCGAAAGTTTCTACAGATGTACTGTGGAGTGCATTCCAACCGGTTGTATCACAGTCTGGTATGGGTGGGGCTCCTGCACAGGATTGAGGTAAGTTGCAGAGCGTTGTAAACTCAGCCAGCTCCATCATGGGCACCAGACACTGTCGTACCCAGAGTATCTTCAAGAAACAATGCCTCAAAAAGTTAATGCTCATCATTAAGGACCCCCACCACCCAGATCATGCCTTGTTCTCACTGCTACCATCAAGAAGGAGGTACAGGAGCCTGAAGGCTCAGTGATTCAGGAACAGCTTCTTCCCCTCTGCCATCCGATTCGTGAATGGACGTTGAACCTTGCTATTTTTTATTGCTGTTTTTGCATTATTTATTCAATTTAGCTAATATATATATATAATTACTATAATCCACCACTTTTTCTATATTTATCACGTATTGCATTGTACTGCTGCAGCAAAGTTATCAAATTTCACGACATATGCTGGTGAAAGATTTAATATCATTCTGGTTAACCCAAGACATCTAGTTGTACACTTTGTAATGCTCATGTACCCTCTAATTTTAAAAAAGTAAATTTAATTAATCCAAGTTCTTACTGCACACGGGAGCCCAAGCAATTTCTTCACATTGTGAAATGAGTTACCTCCTTCCTGAGCAACTTATAATTTACATTCAGGGCATAAGGACAGTTGAAAGATTCTGATTTTCCACACAAATGCTGTTTGGTTTCCACGTTTCTTTCCTTGGCTCAGGTTCAAAGGCCTCATTCAGAACATACCCCACATAACTATAGAAGCTTTATGACATTGCAGGTGAACTATGGAAAACAAGTGCTATTTTGGAGTGCTTTATTATGGTTAGACGGCACGGGAATGCTCAGCAAAAACATTCCATTGTGTAAACTTTAAAAGAAACCTCTGGCAGCCACAAAGCGTTTGAGATACTGTGACACATTTCTCATCTTTAAAGCTTTCCTTTTGGGCTTGTGGCCCAAAGTCCGAGAGATTACTTTAAACCACTGGCGATTTCATGGTTTGTCAGTTGTATTAACCTAGTTGTTGTCAGGCCTAATCCAGCTGACACCTCCCAGCCTGCACCTGCAGACACCTGTCACAAGTAGGGGACATTTAAAAAGAATGAAAAAGAAAAGTTTTTTTTCAATTAGTATGTGGATTATATTTTCTCAGTGGCACCTCACAGGTATGCAGTGTTCCTTGGATTGTTTACCTGTCATGCCTAATTGTTTGTCTTTGGACTAGCTTTGGGTTTTCACTTTGGTTTGCAGGTGTCTCATTTGGGATCATGGGGATGGTTAAGGTCTCTTTGCATTTATCACTTTTATTCAATTTGGAGTAATTGAATTAGCTCGGGATTTTCAATGGCTTGCATTGTAATAGTGGTCTTTGGGGGTTTTTGTTTTGTTTGGACACCAGAACTGTCTGATTGGTCCTAAATCCCTATGAGCTCCAAGGGGTATTTCTGGGGGTGGGGGGGGAGGCCTGTCAACCCCTCTTTGCTCCATCATTGTGGATCCTCTTCTGGTGAAACTCTGATTGAGTTCTTCTTTGCCTCGTGAGTGATTTCATTTCTTCAAGATTCTGCAGAGTTTGCCTGAGTTCTCCTCAGTTTTCCTATAATAAATATTTAGTTCTGTCTGAGTTGCCGAAGTCTCTGTGATTCCTGCACTTGAGTTGGCTGGTGACCCTGGCGGAACTTCCTGGTCTCCACCCAGCTAATACGCTTCGCCTGCCGCTCATTCCAGACTCATCGCCTGTGGCCTATTTAATCCCGGTTCTCTTTCACAATCCTTGTTCACTTATCACATCAGTCTCTCCTAGTTTTCACTCCTCCCCGCCCTGCCTAATGTTTACCTTGTTGCCTGTTGCGTTTTCGTATCTGTTCTCTGTCGTTTGGTGAGGGACCTCTCGTGTTTTTTATTTTGCGGCCTGTTATTGAAGTTATCATCCAACGCTGAATCATCTCCGCTGCTCTGCTTTTGGGTCAAGCCTCCTCTACGTTTCAACTGGTTCCAGTGTGACACTCAGAGTGGTTACATTCTGAGACTTACACCTAAAGTGTACACGGGCAGGACCAGAGGTTAGGATTGAACCAGGTGTCTGGTGCTGTTATATAGTAACTCTGCCTTCTGTACCACTGTGCCGGCCAAATTCATTGTAATTCACCTTGCAGCTTTTGGATCTAGTGTGTAGAATACATTCAATAGTTCAATAGATCAATTTAATATCAGAGATTGTATACAGTATACAACCTCAAACTCTTACTCTTCACAGACATCCACGAGTCAAAGACCCAAAGAATCAATGACAGAAAAATATTTAAATCCCAAAGCCCCCCTCCCACACGCAAGCAACAGCAAAAGCATCAACCCTCACCCCTAAACTCCGCCCACTTACCTCACCACCACCCATCAGACGACAACAAGCCCCCAGCGACCGATCAGAGTCCATCAGACACCAGTGTCCATCCCAACACCTCGACATCTCAGCAGGCCCTCTCTCCCACTAATGAGGGAGGGAGAGAGAGGTACCGCTCCTGCCACAGTGAGACGGGAGGCCAACAGCTCACTGTTTCGATGTTACAGTCTTCAGAGACGTTTAGTCGAGCTCCTCTGACTCGAGTATCAGCAGACTCTCTCTCTCACCATCGAGAGAGAGAGGTCAATCAAACATATTCGGATGATACAAAGATAATTGAAGGGGCAGGTAGTGTTAAAGAAGCAGGGAATCTGCAGGAGGACATTGACAGATTGGGGGAATGGACAAAGAAGTGGCAGATGGAATACCATGTAGGGAAGTATATGGCATGCACCTTGGTGGCAGGAATAAAGATGAAGACAATTTTCTTAATGGGGAGAAAATTCAGAAATAAAATGCGCCAAGGGACTTGGGAGTCCTTAATGTAGGATAGAAAATTGGATAGAAAATTGGTTGGCAGACAGGAAACAAAGGGATTAACGGGTCCTTTTCAGAATGGCAGGCAGTGACTAGCAGGGTACCACAAGGCTTGGTGCTGGGACCTCAGCTATGTACAATATACATTAATGATTTAGATGAAGGGATTAAAAGTAACATTAGCAAATTTGCAGATGACACAAAGCTGGCTGGCAGTGTGAAATGTGAGGAGGATGTTATGAGAATGCAGGGTGGCTTGGACAGGTTGGGTGAGTGGGCAGATGCATGGCAGATGCAGTTTAATGTGGATAAATATGAGGTTATCCAATTTGGTAATAAGAACAGGAAGGCAGATTACTATCTGAATGGTGTCAAGTTAGGAAAAGGGGAAGTACAACGAGATCCAGGTGTCCTTGTTCATCAGTCACTGAAAGTAAGCATGCAGGTACAGCAGGCAGTGAAGAAAGTTAGAGGCAGGGAACATGTTCCTGATGTTGGGGGAGTCCAGAACCAGAGGCAACAGTTTAAGAATAAGGGGTAGACCATTTAGAACGGAGTTGAGGAAAAACTTTTTCACACAGAGAGTTGTGGTTCTGTGGAATGCTCTGCCTCAGAAGGCAGTGGAGGCCAATTCTCTGGATTCTTTCAAAAAAGAGTTAGATAGAGCTCTTAAAGATAGCAGAGTGAAGGGATATGGGGAGAAGGCAGGAAAAGGGTACTGATTGTGGATGATCAGCCATGATCACAGTGAATGGTGGTGCTGGCTCAAAGGGCTGAATGGCCTACTCCCGCACCTATTGTCTATTGTCTATTTTCTATTCCCTAAAGGTCAATTTACAGATTGAGTCATTGGTAAGGAAGGTAAATGCATGTTAGCATTCATTTCGAGAGGACTAGAATATAAAAGCAAGGATATAATGCTGAGGCTTTATAAGGCATTGGTCAGATCTCACTTGGAGCATTGTGAGTAATTTTGGCCCCCTTATCTAAGAAATTGCCAAGAACAATCATGGTCAAACACCATGATCGCCCATGTCATAGGACACGGCACATAATGATTAGATTTAGATTAGATTAGATTAGATTGATGATGATGATGATCTCAGAAAAGATGTGCTGGCATTGGAGAAGGTCCAGAGAAGGTTCAAGAGAATGACCCTGGGAATGAAAGGGTTAATGTATGAGGATTGTTTGATGGCTGTAGGCCTGTATTCACTGGAGTTCAGAAGAATGTGGGGGATTGGCCTAACTCTATTTCTATTTCTTTTGGTGTTTTAGTCCTTCTTTCTGTGAGATGATATCTCTGGTTTGTCCAACAACATTTTCCTGACAGTTGTGTTCATATCATCGTGCTGAACCACCTGGTTATTTGCTAGGAGGAAACCTGCAACTGATTGTCTTAGTTGGTTTCTTTCTCTGATTGCACTCAGCTTTGTAGCTGCCACATTTCCTAGCCTAGCAGAGTATCGCTCAGGCTGGTCTCTCAGCGTGTGTTTTTCTACCTCAAGTGCATCTCCTGACCGTGCTTTTTCTCCTGATTTTGTATTTCACTGAAATCATAACTCTTTACCCTCGAGAGTGAGCTTTGCTGGTGCTTAAGAAGATTCCCCTGGGAGTTGGTAATCAGTATCCACTATAAATCATCCCCGTTAAGATAACTGTGAAAAGACTCACATACAAAAGCAAGGATATGATGCTGAGGCTTTATGAGGCATTAGTCAGACTGCACTTGTTTTTGGGCCCTTTTTCTAAGAAAGGATGTGTTAGCATTGGAAAGAGTCCAGAGGAGATTCATAAGAATGATCCCAAGGGTTAATATATGAGAATTGTTTGATGGCTCTGGGCCTGTACTCACTAGAGTTTAGAAGAATGAGGGGAGATCTCATTGAAACCTGTTGAATATTGAAAGGCCTAGATAGACAGGAAGTGGAGGGGATATTTCCTGTTGTGGGAGAGCTTAGGACCAGAGGCCACAGTTCTCAGAATTCAAGGATGTTCCAATGGAACAGAAATGTGGATGAATTTCTTTAGCCAGAGGACGATGAATCTGTGAAATTCATTGCCACAGATGGCTGTGGAGACTAAGTCATTGGGTATATTTGGGGCAGAGGGTGATGGGTTCTTGATTAGTCAGGGCATCAACCTTTATTTGGGAGGACAGGAGAATGGGGCTGGAGCGATAATAAATCAGCCACAGTAGAATGGTGGATCAGACTTGAGATACTAATCGGTCTGTCATCGTGCCATAGACTTTAGAACCTGTCCCGTGTAAATGGTATGTTTCACATTGTCACTAATAAAAATTTCTCCTTGAGACAGACTTGTGCCCATTGCTGGCATTGTGTTTGCTAAAAAATAAAACCTCTGCCAATGGCTTTGAAAGGTGAAATTGGGTAGTTTAATGTTCAAAATCCTCAATGGTATACCTAACCATTTAGTCAGAACAATCTTTGTACAATTGGGTTAGAACTATCTTGTAACTTGTTTGTTGATCAATTGTGGTTCCTCGTGGCATTTCTGAGACCGGATGGTTGGTGCTTTACTCTTCTGTGACATTAAAATCTGGCTGAGTGGTGCAATTACAACAACCTCTTACTCAGTGTCAGCAAGACCAAGGACCTGATGATTGACTTCAGGAGAAGGAAACCGAAGGTCCATGAGCCAGTCCTCATCGGAGGATCAGAGGTGGAGAGGGTTAGCAGCTTTAAATTCCTCGGTGTTATCATTTCAGAGGATCTGTCCTGGGCCCAGCACGAAAGTGCAATTACAAAGAAAGCCCAGCAGCACCTCTACTTTCTTAAGAGTTTGTGGAGATTCGGCCTGACATCTAAAACTTTGACAAACTTCTATAGATGTGTAGTGGAGATTATATTGACTGGTTGCATCACAGCCTGGTATGGAAACACCAATGCTCTTGAACAGAAAATCCTACAAAAAGTGGATATGCCCAGTCCATCATGGGTAAAGCCCACCCCACCATTGAGCACATCTACACAAAATGCTGTTGCAGTAAAGTAACATCCATTATCGGGGAGCTCCACAAGACATGGTCTCTTCTGCCATCAGGAAAAAAGTACAAGAGCCTCAGGACTCATGTCACTAGGTTCAAGAACAGTTACTACCCCTCAACCATCAGACTCTTGAACCAAAAGTCATAGCTTCACTCAAGTTCACTTGCCCCATCATTGAAATGTTCCCACAACCTATGGATTCACTTTCAAGGACTCTTCATCTCATGTTCTCAATATTTATTGCTTATTTATTTGTTTCTTCTTTTTGTTGTCTTCTGCACTCTGGCTGAACGCCCTAGTTGGATGGTCTTTCATTGATTCTCTTATAGTTACGATTCTACAGACCTATTGAGAATGCCCGCAAGAAAATGAATCTTAGGGTTTTATATGGCGATATTTATGCACTTTGATAAGAATTTCATTCTGAACTTTTAGAACATTGAAATAAACATTTTTTCGCTTTCTGTGTCCCACAAATTTGGTTTGTTCCAAATTATGGAATTTTTCCCTCTTCCACAAGGTCATGAAGGAAATCTGGAAATCTGGAAGTCGAACCTGACCAGAGGGCTTTAAAAGAGGATTTTCATAGCAGTCATAGAGTCCATTCTCAAGTACGGATGCAAGACGTGGACACTCACCAAGACTATGCGAAAGTCTCTAGATGGTTGCTATACACGAATGCGCCGGATGGCTCTTGATGTGAGTCGGCAACAGCACATGACGAACGTCGAACTCTATAACGACCTACCGATGCTCACCACTAAAATCGAGGCGAGAAGACTGCAACTAGCGGGGCACTGTCTACGCCACCCCGAGCTACCTGCTGGCCTAGTCATCATATGGGAGCCCAAGCACGGGAGGATGAACCCTGGGCGCCCTCCCAAGACTATGGTCAACACGCTCCTAGAAGACAGCGGCACGGCTAATGTAGATGAACTGAACACACTGATGAAGGAGAGGAAGAAGTGGAGAGTCCATCATCGTGCCCGATGCCGGCCCCCTAGGCCTGAGTCGATGTAGTAGTAGCAGTACACGGTCAGCACGAATATTTGTCTCTGATCGGTCTCCAACAGTTTTCAAGCTCTCAGTACAGCTTTGGTAGATTGGTAAATTGGCTTATTATTGCCATAAGTACCAAGGTGCAGTGAACAACATTGTTTTGCATGCCACCTATATGTTCTTAGGTGGGTCATAACTGAATAGTCTGACACACTTCTTCACGTGTATTGTTGAAAGTACCCTGGTTGATTTGCATCATGTACAGGAATGCGTGTTGCATCACAGGCACACCCTTCTCCACACTTGGTAGCATCTGCAGGAGGAGCCACCTCAACAAAGCAACATCCGTCATGAAAAACCCCACCTCCCGGATCTTCTCACAGCTACCGTTGGGTAGCAGGTTCAGAAGCCTGAAGTCCCACACCACCTTTCCTTCAGCCATTTGGTTCTTGGACCAACTGGCAAATCTTAGCAGTTTAGACCATAAGACCAAAAGACATATAGAACAGAATTAGGCCATTTGGCCTGTCAAGTCTGCTCCACCATTCAATCATAGCTGATCTTACTTTCCCCTCCTCAGCCTCAGTCCCTGGCCTTCTCCCGGTATCTTTTGATGCCATGTCCAATCAAAAACCTATCAAGCTCTGCCTTAAATATACCCATCGACCTGGCCTCCATAGCTGCCTGTGGTAACAAATTCCACAAATTCACCACCCACATGCTAGAAATACTATTAGCACTGTGCACTGAGATGGAGTTTGTCTACCATAAGATATTGGAGCTGAAGTAGATCATTCAGCCCATCAAATCTGCTCCACCAATTCTTCATGCCCGATCCAGTTTCCTCTCATTCTCAACCTCCTGCCCAACTAATCAAGAATCTATGAATCTCTGTCTTAAATATACCTAATGACTTGGCCTCCACAGCCACCTGTGACAACAAATTCTACAGATTCTCCACTCTCTGGCTAAAGAAATTCCTCCTCATCTCCTTTCTAAGTGGACATCCCTCTTTTCTGAGACTGTGTCCTTTGGTCCTAGACTCCCCCACCATAGGAAACATCCTCTCCACATCCACCCTATCGAGGCCTCTCAACTTTCAACTTCCAGCATAAAGCATGTTATGCTTTTTCTAGCAACACACATCAAAGTTGCTGGTGAACGCAGCAGGCCAGGCAGCATCTATAGGAAGAGGCGCAGTCGACGTTTCAGGCCGAGACCCTTCGTCAGGACGAAGGGTCTCGGCCTGAAACGTCGACTGCGCCTCTTCCTATAGATGCTGCCTGGCCTGCTGCGTTCACCAGCAACTTTGATGTGTGTTGCTTGAATTTCCAGCATCTGCAGAATTCCTGTTGTTTATGCTTTTTCTAGTTGTGTTTTCTTGTAAAAATTTTGCTTTATTTAGGTTTTTTTTTCTTATGAACACTGCTTGTCTGATCCTTTGTGCCTGTGATGCTCTTACAAGTCTATTTTTTATTGCACCTGTGCACATGTGTTCTTGTGTATAGGACAGTAACCTTAACTTTGACTTTGACATTGCATCAGTATCACCTCCCAGTCTCTGTCACTATTCACACTCTCCCCTCCTCCATTTGCCCATCACCCCTCCTCACCTGAATCCACACATCACCTCCCAGCCTCAGTCGCTATTTCTACTCTCCCCTCCTGTATTTGCCCATCTTCCACTCAGCTGGATCCAGCCATCCCTTCCCAGCTCTTTCGCCGCCATCTCCCTTCACCACTATCTTTCAGTCCATGTGAAATTTGCAAATTGTTTGAAAATTCACTTGTTGCCAAGTACAGTGAAAATATTTGTTTGGTATCCTATTTACATCAGGGGCTCCCAAACTTCTTTATGCCGTGGACCAATACCATTAAGCGAGGGGTCCATGGACCCGGGTTGGGATCCCCTGATCTACATTGATCATTTCATCATCTGAGTACATTGAGGTAGTACAAGGGAAAACAATAACAGAATGCAGAATGAAGTCTTACAATGACAGAGAAAGTGCGGTGCAGGTAGATTAGATTAGATTATGAGGACACGCAGTCCTCTTTTATTGTCATTTAGTAATGCATGCATTAAGAAATGATACAATATTCCTCCGGTGTGACATCACAGAAACACAGGACAGACCAAGACTGAAAAACTAACAAAACCCACATAATTATAACATATAGTTACAACAGTGCAACAATACCATAACTTGATGAAGAACAGGCCATGGACACAGTAAAAAAGTTCAGAGTCTCTCAAAAGTCCCACATTTCACGCAGATGGGAGAAGGAAGAAAACTCTCCCTGCCATGTCCAACCACAGTCCCGCTCTGAGTCGTCCGAAAACTTCGAGCCTCCAATCAGTCCTCCGACACCGAGTACTGAGCACCATCTCTGCCGAGTGCTTCGACCCCAGCCCCGGTCGCCAGCAGCAGGCAAAGCCGAGGATTTGGGGCCTTCCCTCCGGAGATTCTCGATCGCACAGTAGCAGCGGCAGCGAACCGGGCACTTCAGAAATTTCTCCAGATGTTCCTCTGTGCTTCTGACGTCTGTCTC
Organism: Mobula hypostoma; assembly: GCF_963921235.1. Classification (NCBI taxonomy): domain Eukaryota; kingdom Metazoa; phylum Chordata; class Chondrichthyes; order Myliobatiformes; family Myliobatidae; genus Mobula; species Mobula hypostoma. The sequence continues at coordinate 5,974,052 of NC_086124.1, forward strand.
CATCAAATCAGAATTATGCACTGCATCCTACTTACAAATACGATATCATTTCACCGGAGAGCTGTGCGCGCTGTGTCACGCCGCCATCTTCTCCTCCTGCCTGCTCACATTAAAATGCAGGATATAACAAGGTAGATTGTGAGGTCAGGAGTCCACCTTACCATACAGAGGGAATTTCGAGGTACCCTTGAATCCGGTAGTACATATGTATAGGCTTTTATAACTTCTGCCCGATGGAAGGAGGGAGCAGCATCCATCATCAGAGCCCCTCACCACCCAGGCCATGCTCTTTTCTCTCTGTTGCCATCAGGTAGAAGGTACAAAAGCCTCAGGACTCGCACCACCAGGTTCAAAAACAGTTACCACCCCTCAACTATCAGACTCTTGAACAAAAGGGGATAACTTCACTCACTTGCCCATCTATTGAGATGTTCCCACAACCAATGATCTCACTTTAAGGTTCTTTATGTTGTTATTTCATGTTCTCGTTATTTATTGCTATTTATTTATTTTTGCATTTGCACGGTTTGATGTTTTCTGCACTCTGGTTGATCTTTCATTGATCTTGTTGAAGCTACTAGTCTATAGATTTGCTGAGAATACCCACAGGAAAATGAATCTCAGGGTTGTATATGGTGACATATAGGTACTTTGATAGTAAATTTTATTTTGAACTTTGAGAAAAGAGAATGTCAGTCAGGTGTGAATTTGCTGGCTGCTTCACCGAGGTAACAAGTAGTGTAGGCCGCGTCCATGGAGGGGAGGCTGGTCTCTGGGATGAGCTGATGATTTTCTGGTGTAGCCCAAATGGTGCAATGTTATTTATTGTGTGCATCCATTCCCATTTAAACTGAGGGTGGCAGTGCTTTCATCCGTCGATACTTGGCTTCCTGTGTTCTGACACAATCCTTTTAACTCAGGTCAGTAGTGATTTTTTTTGAGAGTCAAATTCAACATTAACATTTTTTTACACAAAGGTTGTTTCTACCATTTCTTTCATTCCCTGAGTTCTATTTGTTTAAATTACACTTGCGAGGTCAGATCTATGGCTTACATTTTGTTTCGTTTCAGACCACAGTCTACGGTCTCTCAAAAGCCACAATGTGCACTTTCTACTTGGGGCAGCACGGTGGCATAGTGGTTAGCGCAATGCTTTATGGTACAGGCGACCAGGGTTCAAATCCAGCCGCTGCCTGTGAGGAGTTTCTGCCCCTGTGTCCAGGTAGGTTTCTGCGAGTGCTCTGGTTTCCTCCCACATCCCAAAGACCTACCAGCTGAAAGGTTAATTGGTCACTGGAAATTGTCCTGTGATTAGGCTCGGATTATGTCAGAGGTTGCTGGGCGGTGTGGATCAAAGGGAGGGGGAAGGACCTATTCCGCGCTTTATTTCAATAAATAAATAAATGGAATAGTGAGTGAATCAATTCATTAGATGCAAGAAGTGCACTTGCACTGGGAGTGACTCAGATCCCTTCTTATCAGTGCAATGGTGAAGTTTGCTCATTGAGACATCTGCCAGTCCTGTGAACAGACATTCAGAAAAAATCTTCCGAACAACCTTGAAATTTAACGATTTAAAAATGAAGCAAATATTTAATAAAACACACAGAACATTTTTAATTCATTAAAAAAATACACACACACACACACACACACACACACACAGTGGTCACTTTATTAGGTATACCTGTACACCTGCTCATTAATGCAAATATCTAATCAGCCAATCACGTGTCAGCTACTCCGTGCATAAGCGCATGCAAACATGGTCAGTTTCTGTTCATACCAAAGATCAGAATGGGGAAGAAATGTGATCTACGTGACTTTGACCGTGAAATGGTTGTTGGTGCCAGATGGGGTGGCTTGAGTATCTCAAACTGATATCCTGGGGTTTCCACGCACGGCAGTCTCTAGAGTCTACAGAGGATGGTGCAAAAACAAACAAAAGAGAAACATCCAGCGAGCATAACAGTCCTCTTGTCAATGAGAGAGGTCGGAAGAGAATGGTCAGACCGGTTGAAACTGACAGGAAGGCAATATTAACTCAGAGAACATTACAACAGTGCCGTGAAGAAGAGCATCTCTCAAAGCACAGCAATTTGAACTTTGAAGTGGATGGGCTACAACAACAAACCACACTGGGTGTACCTAATAAAGTGGCCACTGAGTGTATATTGAAATTAAACAAATTACTTTCAAAATGCTATCAGTGCACCCTTGCGATTGTGAGGGGTGGGGTTTGGTGCCCCACTGTGATTGGTGGAAACCTGTGGGGTCAGATGCAAAGTGCATCCAGTTTCTCAGTTTGGTAACTTATGGATTGCCCCAAAATTCAACGTTAAGTCAAGGCAGAGTGTGAGACAGAGATGCACTTCTATCTGAGCTCTTGTGCGTTCCCAGCTTATGTGTTGCCGTGTGTGTGTGTGTGTGTGTGTGGGCCCAGAATTCACACTCATTATAACTTACTGGCGACTCTCTGGGAGACCTAGAGGTTCACCAGCAGTGCATGCCTGCCCGGTGTAACCACATTAAGGACACAGTGCATTACAACAAACCCCTGGAATAGTTGTCTCTCTCTCTCTCTCTCTCTCTCTCTCACACACACACACACTGACCGTGAGCAAAAGAGGTAGTCATGGCAACAGCTGGTCAATGGCAGGAAAAAGAAAAATCAAGTGTTTGGAATATTTTTAGCCTTGAACTAACTGCTTGTAGAATGCAGCTCGATGCTCCAATGGGCTACTGCCTGAGGCGTAACCTTGAGCTAAAACCACATAATCCGTAGCAGACTCCAGATCATTATTCTTTGTCAGCTGTCTCTGCGGGAAGCAGTCTTGCAATTGTTTTGTGAAGGTTATCAACTTTCTATTAAACGTGCACACAAATAGGAAAATAAAAAGGGCATTCTATATAAATTTATTTATTGAGATACAGTAGGCCCCTCTGGCCTTTCCAGTCACCCAGCAATCCCTCGCTTTAACCCTAGCCTAATCACGGGACAATTTATGACGACCAATTAAGCTACCAACCAGACTGTGGCAGAAAACCCACGCAGTCACAGGCAGAACGTACAAACTCCTTACAGGCAGGGGCAGGAATTGAACCCCAGTCACTGGTACTGTAAAGTGCTGTACTAACCACAATGCTGGCATGGCACCACAATCACATAGCTTCTCTGCATTTCTTTATCAAACTTAGTAAGTAATTTGTGTTTTTCCTTGTTGGGGATCTGGTTCGGAGGGGCTGAGGTGTGCAACAAGAACTGGCAGGAGCCGACTGCCAAGGTGAAACAGAAACTGGGACTGTGGGGAGGGTGCTCCCTGTCGATAACGGGCAAGAACCTGGTCATCAGGTGTGAGGTGCTCTCAGGGCTGCTGTACTTGGCGCAGGTCTGGCCCGTCCCCCGCTCCTACAGCTCGGAAATCACCCGGGCTGTCTTCAGATTCGTCTGGGGATCCAAGATGGAGCGGGTGAGACGGACCGTCATGCACAAGTCCCTGGACAACGGGAGTAAGAACGTCCCCAATGTCGCCCTCACCCTGATGGCCAGCTTCGTATGTGGCTGCATCAGGTTGTGTGTAGAGCCCAGGTATGTGGGCACCAAGTACCACTATGTGCCCAGGTTCTACTTGTCGCCCTGGCTACGAAGGATGGGTCTGGCCTCACTCCCGCGCAACGCCCCAGTCAGCTGGTTGTTGCCGGCATGCGTGTCCTACGTAGCAAAGTTCTTCCAGGAGAACACCTTTGACCACAGGGCCATCAGGCAGTGGTCGGCACGTAATGTCCTGCAGGAACTGCAGGAGAAGGACGTGATGGACACAGTGGGGTGGTTCCCTGAGCAGACTGTCCAGTTCATCTGGCAAAATGCCTCATTGCCAGATCTAACCAACAGGCACCAAGACCTCGCCTGGCTGGCGGTGAGAGGGGCCCTCCCAGTCAGAGCCCTCCTGTACGCCCGGAACGTCGTCTCCGCACCCCACTGCCCACGGGAGGACTGCAGTGAGGAGGAGTCTGTGACCCACCTCTTTGCACACTGCCAGTTCGCAAAGAGGGTGTGGAGGAGGATGGACGGGCTAGTGTCACGTTTTATCCCCAGCAGCTGCATAACAGAGGGCTCTCTGATCTACGGGCTGTTCCCGGGGACGCACACGGAGACCAACATCCGGTGCTGCTGGCAGATCATCAACTCGGTGAAAGACGCTCTTTGGTCGGCCCGAAACTTGATGATCTACCAACACGTGGAGATGTCCGTGGGAGAATGCTGCCGACTGGCACATTCTCGGCTGCAATAGTACGTGCTGAGGGACGCACTGAAACTCGGTGCAGCCACCGCAAGGGCCCGGCGGGGAAGGACCACAGTATAGGTTTCTCCACCCGTGGGAGTGGGAGGGGTCGGTGGGCGGGGAGTATACCCCTCAACAATGATATGCTGAGCTGAACTACTGGAGTGCCACGTGGGTGGCTATAAATACGGGTATGTACTGACTATAATGGAAACGTATGTAAAGGATGAAAAGTTATTGAATGGTTTATTGTATATATTTATTTTTGAATAAAGTATATTTTGAAATAAAAAAAACTCCTCTAGGAGTAAAAGAATACACTGAAATCTTTATTCATAATCAAATCTTCCTACATTAAGGATTCACCCCTGTTCTGACTAAGCCATTGTGTTGACTATACAACTGGGCCCAACAAAAATCGAGGGAGTTACAATGGTAGTGTAGCGGTTAGCACGATGCTAATACAGCTTGGGGTGCCAGAGTTCAGAGTTCATTTCCAGCGTTCTCTGTACGGAAGTTTGCACGTCCTTCCTGTGAGTGCTTGAGTTTCATCTGGGTGCCCTGGTTTCCTCCCACAGTCCAAACACGTACTGGGTTCGTAGGTTAACTGGTTACCCAAAGTCGCCCTGCGATTAGGCTAGGGATAAACCGGTGGGTTGCTGGGTGGCACAGCTGAAAGGCTGGAAGGATCTTTTCTGGGTTGTATCTCTAAAGTAAAGAAAAATGTTTAAATAATCAAGGAGTCACGAAGTCCCAGCACAGGCCAGGTTTCCTTGTATGGCCATGGGTCAACTGGAGAACAAGGCAGCATTAAGGACAATCCCTCCACTGCTGTCAGCCTACAGATCCTCTTCAAAGTTCAAAGTAAATTTATTAACAAAGTATGCATATGTCACCAATTACAGCCCTGAGATTCATATTTTTGTGAACATACTCAATAAATCCATAATTGAATAATAACCATGATAGAATCAATGAAAGGGCGCACCAGGAAGACCTACTTCTTGCAGGGAGTCACTCCCATAAGACATAGGAGCAGAATTAGACCATTTGTCCCATCAATTATGCTCCACCATTCCATCATTGCTGATTTATTATTCCCTTAAACCCCATTTTTCTGCCCTCTCCCTGTAACCTTTGACACCCTCACTAATCAAAAACCTTTCAACCTCCGCATTAAATATACCCAATCACTTCGCCTTCAGGTGCGTTCGTGGCAATGAATTCCACAGATTCATCACCCTCTGGCTAAAGAAATTTCTTCTCATCTCTATTCTAAAGGGATGTCCTTGTATTCTGTGTCTGTGCCCTATGGTTCTAGACTCCCCCACTCTTGAAAACATCCTCTCCAGATCCCCAGTATCAAGGCCTTTCAACATTCAGTAGGTGTCAATGAGATTTCCCCCTCATTCTTCCTAATAACAGCAAGTACAGGCTCAGAGCCATCAGACTCTCCAGAAATTTTCAGTCAAGTTTTCTCTTTCTGCTTCAAAGGTTCTATGAAGAACTTGTTGTCTTATCAGTAAAAGTCTGTACCAGAAAGTCTGTTTCGGATTCTGCGTTCAGTGAAGTCATTGTTATAGAGTTTTACAACACAGGAACAGACCTTAATAAGTATCTTGAGTCAGTCTTCACTGAGGAAGACACAAGCAGTATGCCAGAAATTCGAGAGCGTCTGGGGGCAGAAGTGAGCGCAGTTGCTATTAGTAAGGTGAAGGTGCTTGGGAAGCTGAGAAGTCTAAAGGTAGATAAGTCATCTGAATCAGATGGTGTACACTCCAGGGTTCTGCAAGGGGTGACTGAAGAGACTGTGGATGCATTACTAAGGATCTCTTGAGAACCACTGGATTCTGGGGCAACGCACATAAGATGCTGGAGGAACTCAGCAGGCCAGGCAGCATCGATGGAAAAGAGTAAACAGTCAATGTTACACTTACAACACGCTGGAGGAACTCAGCAGGTTAGACAGCATCCATGGAAAAGATCGGTCGACGTTTCGGGCCGGAACCCGACCCGAAACGTTGACCGATCTTTTCCACGGATGCTGCCCGACCTGCTGAGTTCCTCCAGCGTGTTGTAACTGTTGCTTTGACCCCAGCATCTGCAGATTATTTTGTGAAACAGTTGCTGTTTCAAGCTGAGACCCTTCATCAGGACTGGAACGGGAGGGGAGAAGTCAGGATAAGAAGGTGGGGGGAAGGGGAGGAAGAAGTACAAGGTGGCAGGTTATAAGTGAAACCAAGAGAGGGGGATGGGTGAAGTAAGGAGTTCGGAAGTCGACTGGTGAGAGAGATAGAGAAGGGGGAATCTGATAGGAGAGGACAGAAGACCACGGGAGAAAGGCAAGGGGAGGAGCACCAGAGGGAGGTGATGGGCAGGTAAGGAGATAAGGCGAGAGTGAGAAACAGGAATGGGGAATAGTGAAGGGGGTGGGGTGGAGCCCCAAGGGTTCTGAAAGAGGTGGCTGAAAAAGATTGTGGAGGCATTAGCAATGATCTTTCATGAATCACTAGATTCTGGAATGATTCTGGAGGACTGGAAAATTGCAAGTGTCACTCCACTCTTTAAGAGGGGAGGCAGCAGAAAGGAAATTATAGGCCAGATAGCCTGACCTCAGTGGTTGGAAAGATGTTAGAGTCCACTATTAAAGATGGTGTTTCGAGGTACTTGATAAAATAGGCCAAAGTCAGCATGGTTTCCTTAAGGGGAAATCTCTTGGAATTTTTTGAGGAAATTGATGCACTATCAATTACTCCAAAAGACTGGAAGTAGAGTAAATACTGAAAGGCTTTTATTAACAGTAAATGGACCAACGTCCGTGCTGAGTATCTGTCCTGGACTGAGGGAGGAGCAGTGACACAATCGCCTTTATTCAGGGGTCTGTGGGAGGAGCCACAGGGGCAGTCAGCAGAGGGGTGTGTCCAGGCATGTCCAGACAGGTAACCCAGTTACAACCTATATATAAATGATTTACCACAGAAATAACAAGCAGGATAAATAAAGGAGAGTCAGTGGAAGTTGTTTACTTGCATTTTCAGAAGGTGTCGTGCATGAGGTTGCTTAAGAAGATAAGAGCCCGTGGTATTACAGGAAAGATAGTAACATGGATGGATGATTGGCTGACTAGCAGGAAGTAAATGTGTATCCAGGATGTGCAGATCTACAGATCCTCTTCAAAGTTCAAAGTAAATCTGTTATCAAGGTACATACAGTATATATCACCATATGCAAACCTGACTTTGCTGATTTTAGCCCACTTCACCAATTGTACAATGCAAGCAAATTATTTTTCAAAACCGTTGGAGATTTCATTTTAATTTAGAACATAGAACACAGAACATTATTTATGATAGCTCCAGTACAACAATATTGTTCTTTATTTAACAATATGTTATGTATGCACTTTATGTCAACTTGTAAATCTATAGAGTACGTTGTATCTGTTAAAATTTTTTAGTTAATATTATTTTCTATGCTGCATGTGATATATGTAGTGTGTTTTGTACATTGGTCCCTAAAGGCTGATTTATACTTGTGCGTCAAATGGACGCCGTAGCCTACGCAAGTGGCCTACATGTATTGTGAGCAATTATACTTGTGCGTTGGTGTGTCTGCATCGCTCTGCAATTTGGGCACGTCACGCATGTGCACACATCTGCCCGTGCAAGGCTTCATAGTCATTGTAGTCTTTCTCGGGGTAAAGAAGTTTAAAGCGAGCATCTTTTATCGTAAAAGCGAAATGTGTCCTCCATAATTTCGGAGGTCTGTAAAGTTTTATGTAAAGCATTGCAGCCAGAGTTCCTTCCCTGCCCTTCAGTCGCCCTATGGGAAGCTGTTGCAGCGCAGGAGGAAATGCGATGCTACCAAGCGGACCAATCACAGTTGTTGCGGTCTGCGTTGCCGCGACATGTAGTTACAGTTTGGGAGAGGTGCACGTCAGGCTATGGTGTAGGGATCCGCGTAGGCTCTGCGTAGGGTTCACGGCGACACCGTACTTACGATGTCGAGTTAACGCAAAAGTATAAATCAGCCTTAAGGAACATTGTTTTGTTTAGTTGCATACATGTGCATAGTTGAATGTCAATAAGCTTGAACTTGAGAATATTGAACTTAGAATATTAATGCACTCTGCGAGTTCTTGGCCCAACCTTTTAACCTACTCGAAGATCAATCTACCCTTCTCTCTTACATAGTTCCCCATTTTCCTATCTTCCACGAGCCTATCTAAAAGTTTCTTAAAATTTTTTGAGAAGGAATGAACAAATTATTTTTCCTGTTCTTTTAACTGTAAACTTTTATTTCCTGAAGTTAAAACTGAGGATGTGCAGCCAACTCCCTACACCACGGCCTCTGTGTTCTTTCTCCCAGGTAACAGGGTCTCGGCCCAAAACACCAACTGTTTATTCACTTCCATGGATGCTGCCTGACCTTATGAATTCCTCCAGCGTTTAGTTTGACTTGTTTGTGTTTCTGTTTTGGTTACTAATCATTGTATCCTCCTGTAGAGCTTAACAACAGCCTGTCCATCCCTGCAAATGGCACAAAGGCCAGTAAGCGTTATGACTCACACATTTTCTCACAGGTGTTCAGATGGAAGAAACTTGACATTAAAATGAGATCCTGCTTTGCATGAGGTGAGGCCACATGATCACATATATTTTCAGATGATTCATCCTTTTGCACTTGCAACCTTGAATGCTCTTGGTTTGCGATGCACGTTCATGGGGTGGAGTATTTTGCATTTTGACCAGGTGTAATCACTGGGAAGTGCCAATGCCTGTATATGTAAACGCAAGGTTCGTTTCGGTCCAAAGTGTGCAGGAGTAGAGTTGAAAGCACACCTTCTATCGAGGCATGCTCCAGATAAGGGACTGGAGAGATGCCAGGGTCCACCCTAACAAGATCTTCAAGTCAATAACACACCTCTGCAAGATCATAACAAGCCTGATGTTGGTGCACGTTACCTCAGAAACAGACTCACTTGCCTCCTGGCCCCTATAATATGGAAGATGAGTGGTCTGAGGGCAACTGCTTGGAGCAGTGCACAAAACGCTGGAGGAGCTCGGCAGGTCAGGTAGCATCCGTGGAGGGAAATGGGTGGTCCATGCTTCGGGTCGAGATCTCTCATGCAAACGTCCAAGCGAGTCCAGGTGAAGGGTTTCTACTCGAAATGTTGGCTGCCCATTTCCTTCCACTGATGCTGCCTGACCGGTCGAGATCCCCGCGCATTTTGTGAGTTACTCCATGTTCTGTTCGTTTTGAGGGAGGGTGCAGAGCACACCAGGACACCAGCGTGCAGGATCCTCAAATGAACTTCATTGACAACTTTCCTTGTACAGTATGTGGACTCCTCCCATGTGGGAGTGGCTAACTGAGTAGAATAAGAATAGCACTATTAACTACCACTACCTCTCCAGGTATCAGTATCTGCGTCCTCTCGTGCCTCCACTACCCTGGAGACAGGAGCAAGCATTTAACCCCCAGCATCCAGACTTCAATCCTAAGCTTCTATTCGTCTGCCACTCTAATTCACCATGCGCTCCCACTCTGTGGTCTCCTGCGTGGCTGCAAAGAGGCCCAACGGAAGAGTATGAGACTCTCCCTCTGGATGCCTTGAAGCCTGCAAGCCTCAGTATCCAATTACCCAACTTTAGGCAACTTGGAGACATACAAAACTGAGGATGCTGGAATAAGACCATAAGACATAGGAACAGAGTTAGGCTGTTCGGCCCATCGAGTCTGGTCCACCATTTCATCATGGCTAATTTATTATCCCTTTCAAACCCACTCTCCTGCCTTCGCCCTGTAAACTTTTTAACACCTTTACTATCTTGAATTTGGTGGGCACGTGGCCAAGTGGTTAAGGCATTGGACTAGTGTCCTGAAGATCGTGAGTTCGAGCCCCAGCCAAGGCAACGTGTGTTGTGTCCTTGAGCAAGGCACTTAATCACACATTGCTTTGCGACGACACTGGTTCCAAACTGTATGGGTCCTAATGCCCTTCCCTTGGACAACATCGGTGTCGTGGAGAGGGGAGACTTGCAGCATGGGCAACTGCTGCCCAGGCCTGCGCCCTAGAGAGTGAAGACTTTCCAGGCGCAGATCCATGGTCTCGCGAGACTAACGGATGCCTATCTTGAATTTGGATCATCACATATAAATGCTGGTGGAACACAAGAGGTCAGGCAGCATCCGTGGAGGGAAATTGGGTGTCGATGTTCCGGGTCAGATCCCTTCTTCTATACCGGTGGTTCCCAACCTGTGGTCCACGGACCCCTTAGTTAATGGTAGATGTCCATGGCATAATAAAGGTTGGGAACCCCTGCTTTGAACTTCGACAGTCACTCTTCATTTTTTATTAGATGTGTTGTTTCAGTCTGTTAACCCTCTTTCTAGCGATCAACACTGTTGAGGATATGCTGGGGACAGCCCGCAAATGTTGTTACACATTCCAGTGACAATGTAGCATGCCCATAATGTTCAGCAGAACAACATAGAGCAGGGCGGCATGGTGGCGTAGTGGCTAGCACAAACGCCTTATGGTGTGGATGACCCAGGTTCAATTCTCACTGCTGCCTGTAAGGAGTTTTAGGTTCTCCTCGTGACCGCTCTGGGTTCCTCCCACAGCTGGTAGGTTAATTGGTTTGTGTAAATTGTCCCATAATTAGGTTAGGGTTAAATCAAGGGATTACTGGGTGGTGCAGCTTGAATGGGCCAGAAGGGCCTATTCTGTGCTGTTTCTCAATAAATAAATAAATAAATAAAATATGAGCGACATAACAAAACAAGCCCTTCTCCCACCCACACACAAACACACAGTCAGGCTTCCAAAAACAGGACAGGACACCTCCAGGCCTTCGACCTCCACTCCTTGGCCTAGACTTGCAGACATCAGTCCCCCGACCTCTACTCATGGACAATGTCTCATACAAAGGGAAATGGCTGTGGATGTTGGAGATCAATTACTGAGGGATATCACCTGTAATATGAGGTGCTGTTCGTCTGCAATGCTCACAAAATGCTGGAGGAACTCAGCAGGTCAGACAGCATGCATGGAGAGGAATAAAAAGTTGATGTTTTGGGCCGAGACTATTCTTCAGGACTGGAAAGGAAAGGGGGCAGATGCCTGAATAAAAAGGTTGTGGGAAATGGAGAAGGGGGCTAGCTGGAATGTGATCGGGGAAGCCAGGTGGGTGGGAAAGACTTTAACCAATGATTGTTGGTGCCAGACAGGGTGGTTCGAGCATCTCAAAAACTGCAGATCTCCTGGGATTTCTACACAAGAGTTTGAGAGAATGGTGTGAAAAACAGTAAAAAAACATCCAGTGAGCAGCTGTTCTGTGGACAAAACCACCTTGATAATGAGAAAGATCAGAGGAGAATGGCCGGACTGGTTCAAGCTGACAGGAAGGTGACAGTAACTCACATAACCACACGTTGCAACAGCGGTGCGCAGAAGAGCATCTCTGAACGCACAACACATGGAACCTGGAAGCGGATGGGCTACAGCAGCAGAAGACCACGAACACACACTCTGTGGCCACTTTATTAGGTACATTTCTTGACTTCTCTTGCAGCAGCAATTTTGTCTAGTCTTTTTGTTAATGACTTCACACTTGGAATATTGTGATCAGTTCTGGTCACCTCACTATAGGAAGCATGTGGAAACTTTAGGGAAAGTACAGAGGAGATTTGCTAGGACACTGTGCGGATTGGAGGACATACGCTAGGGCTTTTCCCTTTGGAGAAGAGGAGGATGAGAGGTGACTTGATAGAGATACAGTATATAAAATTATAAGAGGCATTGATAGAGTGGACAGTGCTTTTTCTTCCCCCCACCCCCCCCCCCGCCTTGGGTGGCAGACTAATAACAGAGAACATTCTTTTAAAGTGAGGTGAAGAAAGTTTTAGGGGAGATAGAGGAGGTAGATTTTCTGCACAGAGAGGCTGAATTGGAAAGATCAAGTCACTCTCTACAGAGCATGGCATATCCGCGTTCCGGGCCGTAGGATCTCACTGTAGATCCCATCCGCCCAGTCCACCAGAGCATGTTAGGAGAGGCACGTCTCTCTCTCTCTCTCTCTCTCTCTCCAGGGTATGAGGCCGCTGGCTGCCCAGAGCTAGATTAACCTGCCCATCGAGGCGGTGTGCCGGGGTGTGGCCGCTGTCGCGTACAAACAGCTGCTTGGAGACGCAGGTGAGATCCGAGCATTCGGAAGCCCGAGTGTCGGGGACGGGGCTGATTTTGCTCGCTCTCCCGCGAACGTCAGGCTGATCTCGCTTGTTCCCTCCGCGTAGCCGAGGCTGTGAACTGATCCGGCAGCTGTGCATTTTGTGCCCTGTTGGTGTGATGAATCGGAACCGAGGCTTGGGCCTACTCCGGCTGCTCTGGGGGCAGATCTGGGGACTCCGTCTGGTTCAGAATGCTGTTGGCTTGCTTCTATTGTTTGCATTATCTGTGCCTTTTTTCCCTTTCTCCATACACTGGTGTTTGGTCTTTTCTTTAAATTGTGTTATTCAGGTTTCTTGCTTTGTGGCTGCCTGTAAGCAGACAAATTTCAAGGTGTATAATTTATACATTCTTTGATAATAAATGTGCTTTGAATATTTGTTAAGCGAATATTTCTTAAAAAAAATGCATCACACAGAGCAAGCAGTAAACTGTATTCTATCAAGGAATTGTTTGAAATGTGCAATGTGTGATTCCCAGCTCTGGGAGTTTCAAGGTTAGTCACTTAGCTGAGCGAGAACAGAGCTGAGTGGATCTGGCTCCAGTTCATAGTTAGTTAGTCACTGTATTGATTTCAGCTACAGAACTCATAAACTAAACACGAGCAGGAGCCGTGGGCATTGTACTTCACCTTACTGACTGCTGTCTGGGATAATAAATATATCCACTGCTTGTTTTTAAATTGCTAACTTCATTCCTCTGTGTTGCCGTGCAAGCAAGGACCAGCCTTGACCTCGACACTGCCTGTTTTAAATTGCAGTAAACTTCAGTGTGACCCCCTTCTGTTGTACAGCATCAACATCCATTTATGTAACACTGTTATGTCGCAAAAACAAACCAATGTGCTTCACTGAGGTATTAACACAGAAAAAAAACACCTTCACACCCATCATCAAAAGGAGATATTTGGGCAGATGGCCAAACTTCGGTCAAAGAAGTAGGCCTCCTACAATACCTTAAAGGGGAGGCGTTGGGACTGAAGTCCAGAGTTAAGGAACATGCTGATAGTGCACTGATTAAATTGAATGACAAGTAAAAGTTTGAGATTAGAGGAAATCCGATGTGAAGAGATATGGAGCCACAGGAGGTTCGAGTGTTGTTACACAATTAGCACTCTAAAACCACTGGTGTTGGGATCTTGGTCCTTCTAATGTGAACCACTGGACGTAGTTGAGATTTGCTTATTAAATATTAAAAAATTAATGTCACATGTACATCGAAACATACAGTGAAATGACCTGTGACCAGAGGACACAGCCTCAGAATAGAGGAGTGTCCTTTAGAATGGAGATGAGGAGGAATTTCTTTAGCCAGAGAGTGGTGAATCTGTGGAATTCATTGCCACAGGCAGCAGGGGAGGCCGAGTCTTTATGTATATTTAAGGCAGAGATTGATAGATTCTTGATTGGTCAGGACATGACAGGGTTGGGGCTGAGAGGGAAATGGATCAGCAATGATGAACTGGCAGAGCAGACGCAGAATCAAAATCAGAATCAGGCTCGTGACGTGAAATTTGTTAATTTAGCAGCAGCAGTTCAATGCAATACATAATTCAGCAGAGAAAATTCTGCTCCTGTATCTTATGGTCTTATGGCATTCTTTAGCCAAAGGGTGGTGAATTTGTGGAATTTGTTGCCACATGCACCTGCGGAGGCCAGGTCGTTGGGTGTATTTAAGGCAGAGATTGATAGGTTCTTGATTGGACATGGCATCAAAGGTTACGGGGAGAAGGCCGGGAGCTGGGGTTGAGGAGGAGATTAAAAAAAAGGATCAGCCATGACTGAATGACAGACCAGACTCAATGGGCCAGATGGCCTAATTCTGCTTCTATGTCTCATGGTCTTATCCGTGTTAACGGCCAACGTAGTTCGAGGATGTCCTGGGGGCAGTCTGCAAGTATTGCCTTGCTTCCAAGCACCAACATAGCATGCTCACAATTTACTAACCCTAAGTTCAAAAGTCAGGGGGTTATGTTGCAACTTTATAAAACTCTGGTTAGGCCACATCTGCAGTATTGCATACAGTTCCGGTCATCTAACTATAGGAAGAATGTTGAGGCTTTGGAGAGGGTGCAGAAGTGGTTTACCAGGATGCTGCCTGGTTTAGAGGGCATGTGCTATTTTAAGAGGCTGGATAAACTTGAGTTATTTTCTCTGGAGCACCAGAGACTGAGGGGAGATCTGATAGAGGTTTATGAGATTATGAGAGGCATTGATAGAGTACACAGGGAGTATCTGTTTCCCAGGATTGAAATACCAAATACCAGAGGGCATGCACTGAAGGTGAGAGGGGGTAGGTTCAGGGAGGAATGTGAGGGGTAAGTTTTTTTACTCAGAGAGTAGTGGATGTCTGGAATGCGCTGCCTGGTACGGTGGTAGAGGCAAACATGTTTGAGGCTTTTAAGAGATGTTTGGATAGGCACATGGATGTAAGGAAGATGGAGGGATATGGACATGGTGTAGGTAGGAGGGACATGTGTGGGCACGTGGCCAAGTGGTTAAGGCGTTCAGCTAGCGATCTGAAGGTTGTGAGTTCAAGCCCCAGCCGAGGCGGCGTGTTGTGTCCTTGAGCAAGGCACTTAACCACACATTGCTCTGCGACGACACTGGTGCCAAGCTGTATCAGCCCTTGCTCTTCCCTTGGACAACATTGGTGTCATAGAGAGGGGAGACTTGCAGCATGGGCAACTGCCGGTCTTCCGTACAACCTTGCCCAGGCCTGCACCCTGGAGAGTGAAGACTTTCCAGGCGCAGATCCATGGTCTTGCAAGACTAATGGATGCCTTTATTTATTTTAGGTAGGAGGGATTAGTGTCCGGGTGTTTTAGATTTGCCTTTTAGCTGGTTCAGCACAACATTGTGGGCCGAATGGCTTATTTCTGTGCTGTACTATTTTCTGTTCTAAACCATATAGCTTTGGAATGTGGGAGGAAACTGGAGAACCTGGAGGAAATACACACATTCATGGGGAGAATGTATGAACTCATCGCCGACAGCAGCTGGAATTGAAACTCGATCGTTGGCCACTGGCATTATAAAGTATTGTGCTAACCACGCCACTGCAGTGCCGCTGAATCACAGGGTTGAATATGGTGGCAAGTATGTGCTCTGATAATAAATTTTACTTTGAACTTTGAACTTTGTGTGTCATGTCAGACAACGACAGGAACTGGGTTCTTCCTTGGTTACAGTGGATGACCATGACGTCTTCTATTCCTTGTCGTGCCCTCTGTTCTCTGCAGAATTGTGGCAGCGGGGTCCTGGTCTCAGAGCAGTCCAAGAGCGAGGAACGACACGATGTTCATGTGACTTTTAAAAGATTGAAAAGATCAGGATGTCGGGACTGCAGGCGAGAGATGGCCCGGTTCAGTTCAGAACAGCTTGCTGCTCCATGACGTTTACTCGGCTCTGCACTGAACTGAGGCTGCGTCTTGCTCTGGCTGCAGTGATACCTGGCTTCACATCTGTGGATTCGCTTTTGTAAAACTTCAATTCCGAATGCTACTTGCTTTCTTTTATTGTTTGCATGAATTGTCTGCCGTAGGGTTTTCGCAGTCTTTTTTTAATGAGTTCTTTTGGGTTTGTCTGTTTTGTGGCTGCCTGTAAGGAGACAAGTCTCAAGGCTGTTTAATGGTGTACGTACTTTGATAATGAATGTAGTTTGAACTTTGAACTTTGAAGTTCCTGGAACGGGTTGGCGAGGGTGATTGTGGAGGCTGACACATTAGGAGCATTTAAGAGTCTTTTAGATGGGCACATGGATGAAAGAAAAGTGGAGGGCTATCGGCTTTTAGGAGATGTTTAGATAGGCAGATGAATATGAGGAGAATGGAGGGATATGGACATTGTGTAAGTAGGAACGATTAGCTTTTGGGTTTTTAAAATTTATTTTTTAACTGTTTCAGCACAATGTTGTGGGCCAAAGGGCCTGTTCAAGTTCAATATTATTCTATGTTCTATGTTCTATATTTATAGGACTTCCAAAAGGACGATAACCTTGTCATTGGGTTTGGAGGCTTGCATGCTTCAATATCCTGGACAGCTATGCTGGCCGGAGTCAGGGCTTTAAACTTTGGCTCTTGATAGGGTCACCCTTACCAAAAAAGGTCAAAGGGTAGCGTGGTTCATCAGGGTAGCCTGGTTCATCAGTCCTCCAAGTTTGGGGGTTCAGCTCAGGGATAACAACCCTGACTGGTCAAACAAAACTGATAAAGAAACAGCGATGAAGAAACCTTCTACATCTGAGTGCGATGGTATTCCTGAGTCTCCACCTGGGACTTGCATGTCTGACGGCAGCGAAAACCGGGAGGAAGTTACTGACGCGATGAACACCACCAGAGATGGAGAACCTTCATTGCTAACCTAAATATCAGCGGCGTAACAGACAGTAAGTAAGCTTGTTTATAGGAGGGAAGGGGTTAGACTAATCATAGAATAAGTTAAAGGGCAACACAACATTGTGTGATGAACTGTTCTATGTTCTATTTCATGTGTGTCAACTGAAGAGGCAGAGGGAAGAGCAGATAATTGGCTGATTCTTCCCAGTGAGGGATGTTCATTTGGTACATTGCCACCTCTGCCCATCCGTGATGTACACAAAACGTGCCAACTTCATTTTCCCAGACTCACCCGCGTTGACCTGCTGCCAGAACTCAGAATCAGGTTTAGTATCATCGGCGTACATTGTGAAATTTTTTGTTATGCAGCAGCAATACATAATCATAAAAAACTGTAAATTACAGTAAGTATATATATTAAAAAGTTAAATTAAATCGATAGCTCAAAAGGAAAAATACGAAGTAGTGAGGTCATGTTCATGGGTTTGTAGGTAACGTAATGGGTGGAAACGTATGCCTAATTCACAAACACTGACATTGAGTTGGAGTTCACTTTAAGAGGCTGGTCTGACATGATGATGTAATGGCATGAAGTTTTATTTTACCATGTTCTGTGTTTGATTGACAATAAAGGAGTTGTTATGGTTTCCCTTAAATTCAAAACACCTCTCAGTTTCATTTGTGAAAACCTGCAGGTTCAATGTCCAATGAGAAATTGGATGGCAGAGGGGAAGAAGCTGTTCCTGAATCATTGAGTGTGTGTCTTCAGGCCCCTGTACCTCCTCCCTGATGGTAGCAATGAGAAGAGGGCATGTCCTGGGTGATGGGAGACCTTAATGCTGGATGCCGCTTTTTTGAGACATCACTCTTTGAAGATGGATTGATAGTGGTTAAGGCAGGTTCGATGTTGTCATTTAAAGTTAAATTGGACAGCTATATGGACCGGAAAGGAATCGAGGGTTATGGGCTGAGTGCAGGTCGGTGGGACGAGATGAGAGTAAGAGTTCGGCACGAACTAGAAGGGCCGAGATGGCCTGTTTCCGTGCTGTAATTGTTATATGGTTATATAGACAGACAGATAGATGGATAGATCTATAGATAGATCAACAGATAGATACATTGATAGATAGATAGATAGATGGATAGATTGAAAGATAGATAGATAGATAGACAGATATATGGATAGATGGACAGATGGATAAATTGCTAGACACATAGACAGACGGACAGACAGAAAAATAGATAGATAGATAGATAGTTAGATAGTTAGATAGATGCTGAGGAGGCTAGTGCCCATGATGGAGCTGACTGAGTTTACAACTCTCTGCAGCTTATTATGATCTTGTGTAATAGACGCCCCCCTCCCCCATACCAGATGCTAATGTAGCCAGCTAGAATGCTCTGCACAATACATCTGTAGACATTTGCAAGTGTCTCCGTTCTAGCTGGCAAGGTTCTGCACAATGACATGTCTTGTAAAACGTTACACCACAAGGCCCGTGAAACAATAGGGAAAATGTTGACAGCTGACTAATCCACATGCTCGGATTTGGCAGGTTCCCACATCTGTTAAGGAGTTTGAGTGTTTCTCCGCATATTTTACGAAAAGCAGATACATGGAATTAGGTCACAACTCAGCCATTGTCTTATTGACTGATGGCAAAATGTGAGTTCCTGGAATTCCCAGGGACTTACACTGGGAGATTTAATTTTATTTAAAGAGACTACACATTAACAGGCCCTTTCAACCAAGAGGAAGCAAATTGAGCCAAGCTGGTCGTGGCGATTTACAGCATGGCAATATTTGGCAGGCAGCTCACAAAACTGCTAACAATTCTGCCAAATATACTTATACCATAAGATATAGGACCTGAATTGGGCCATTCGATCCATCAAATCTATCGACCTCTGCCTTAAATGTACCAAAAGGCTTGGCCTCCCCTGCTGCCTGTGGCAATGAATTCCACAGATTCACCAGTCTCTGGCTAAAGAAATTCCTCCTCATCTCCGTTCGAAATGGATGCCCCATAAGATCACCCCTTATCCTTCTGAATTCCAGTGAGTACAGGCCCAGAGCCATCAAACACTCCTCATCTGATAAGCCTTTCAATCTCAGAATAATTTTCGTGAACCTCCTCTTTTTTTAAGCGTGTTGTACCAGACATTCAGCCATGCAAAGCGGGCTCGGGGATTTCCCGACCTGGATTCGAACTTGGGAACCTTCGCTCCTGAGTCCGGCGCTGATCTCACTGCACCACCAGCCGGCCATGAACCTCCTTTGAACCCTTGCCAATATCAGCACATCCTTTCTTAGGGGCTCAAAATTGTTCACAATACCCCAAGTGAGGCCTCACCTGTGCCTTATAAAACCTTTGCATCCTTGCTTTTATATTTCAGGGGGGCAATCACTGCAATCTACAGCCTACAATTTTCCATCAGGAGGTGTGCCTTGCACCGTCTGAATGATCCTGCTGTTTTCGCGGTCTCCCGGAGGATTCAGGTACAGCCGTCGCTCTGCAGACTTCGGACCAGATTGAGAAATGAACCGATGTTCGGCCAGTTTAAGCGCCGAGCCAGATCTAAAGGATCAAAACATCGAGGCCATGAGGCGGGGGAGGTCAAACTGGCGTTCAGCTCACTTCTCCATGTCAGTCAAAATCCCCCACGTGCGCCCATCCCATCTGCCCCTCTTTTCACCGCTACCATCCGGCAGGTGCTGCAGGAAATTTGGGTCCCCACCTGCCAGGTTTGGGAGTAGCTGCTGCCCTGCCGCCGTCGGGCTCCTGGACGAGATTCACTCGCCTCAGCACTGCGTGGACTCCACAGCTGCGGCCTGCAACCACCAGGCCATTGGCATGGCTTCACTCATCTCGGCGATGAACGGGCTCCGTGTCTATGGACCCACTTTCGGGCATTCTGTAGTTCATGTTCTACGTATCATTTGCCTACTTTTTTATTGTTTTTCATGATTTGTTCACTTTTTACAGCCTGGTTTCCTTGGCTGCGTAAGTCTAGGGAAGACGCTCTCAAGCCCCGCCAAACTCGTGAGATCGAGACGCGCTGGATCGCACCCCAAACCCCGGTTTGTGTGGATGCTGTGTCATTTGCTACCCTGTCACAAATTAATGTCACAAAATATCAGACAGCTCACTGCATACCATTAAAGGAATTATATTTATGAATCTCAACTGAAGGGTTAGTAAAGGATAACAAAAAGAAAAGGGCCCATTCTAATTAAACAGTCAGATGTGCACAAGTTGGAGCTCATCTTGAACTTCTCTATCACTCACACGCTGGGCCCTTGGTCAATGTGAAAGCACACACCGCCTTTCAAACGTCGCTCGCGATCCATCTCAAACAAACGGGTCTCCCACCGGATTGTACGCTACGACCGGTTCTCCCCAGCATCTTCCCTCTTCATCTCCCGCCGAACGCAAGTCCAAGACTAACCTTATCGTTCCTCACCAAGAAAACTTCCCCCTAACTGAATGACACACATTCCACGTCATCCCTTATCTTCAACAGTAACCCAAACAGGCTGAAAACTGAACAGAGTGCTCTTACAGTGCTGTTAAATGAAATACCTGCAGCATAACAGTAAAGGTGCGAACCAGGGCATTACAACATTGGATGGATGTTTGACAGTCTTTGTTATGTGGTGGGGGTTTTCATTGATTGTTTGTTTCGTGGCTGCCTACAGGAAGGTGCATCTCAAGGTTCTATATAGTATAAATTTACTTTGATAATAAATTTACTTTGAACTTTGATCTTCCTGGGTCATCCTAATACACCCATGTGACCAAGTAATCCACTAACCTGTGCATCTTTGGAGCAGGGGAAGAAACCAGAGCACTCAGAGGAATGCAATGTGGAGGACAAACAAACTCCTTACAGATGGCAGCTGAATTAACCCAGCTTGTTGGTGCTGTTCTCCAAGAGGGCCACAACCTTCTCGTTGGGTTTGGAGGCTTGCACGCCTCATGACCCGCAGACCTGTGTTGGCTGGAGTCAGGGCTTTATGCTTTGGCTCTTTGTAGGGTCATCCGTGCCAAACAGGTCAAAGGGCAGAGGCCAGACTAAGAGTGGTTAACTGGTCCTCCAGGACTGTAGCGGTTCAGCTCAGGGCTAACATCTCCAACTGGTCAAAAAAAATATATTGTTATGGAAACAGCAATGAAGAATCCTTCTATATCTGTGTGCGAATGAGAAGCCTGAACCACACCTGGGGCACAATAGGGAAGATGAGCAAGCACAGACAGAGATAGAGGACCTTCATTGCTGCCATAGCCATGTAGTTGGTACCCAGACATGTAGTGGGCAGTAAGTGTTGGTGCAGTACGTCAAATGCTGTTCCACCATGGTGCCCCCGCCCTTTCAACCAGCACCAGGTTAGACTAATGCAGGAATACAAACATATTCATTTCAAGGAGAAGGATGGCTGTGAGGGAGAATGGTAAGTTCTCTCATCCACAGGCAAATTTCATGACATTCGTCAATGAAATCAAACCAGGTTCTGATGTACTGGGCAAACTTGCTGTTATTGCGTGAATTGAGCTTTTAATTGTTTTCAAAACTTTCAGTTTTCTAACACTTGAAATACATTTCAGTTATTATAAAATAAATGTCTTATTGATTTTAATAGTTCCAATAAAGCTTTATATCTATGATTTTACAAAATTGGCTCCCATTTATATCATCATCATCATTATGTGCCATATTGTATGATGTGGGTTGATCAGGGTCTTTCCATGACCGTGTTTGTTCTTGACAAATTTTTCCACCGTAGTTTGCCACTGCCTTCTTCTGGGCAGTGTCTTTACAAGATGAGTGACACCAGCCATTTTCAATACTCTTCAGACTTTGTCTGCCTGGTGTCAGTGGTCGCATAACCAGGACTTATGATGTGCACCAGCTGCTTATATGACCATCCACCACCTCTCCCATGGCTTCACGTGACCCTGGTCAGGGGGCTAAGCAGGTGCTACACCTTGCCCAAGGGTGACCTGTAGGCTAGCAGAGAGAAGGAGCACCTTACATCTCCTTTGGTAGAGATGTATCTCCACCCCACCACATTTACATAAAACTTTTAATATGGTAATCAGCAGCAAGGCAGTTAATTTTGGTAATAAAAGTAATAAATTTGCATTAAGTGGTTAAAAATAAAGAAATAAAGTGGTTACATTATTAAAAAAATCTGAAAATACTCAATGAGGTCCAGTTCTGTGTATTTTCTGTGAGGTTTACCACATGTGCATTGAAGATGAAGTGAGATTTCTATTCACACAGTTTTTTTAAAGCTGTGTACATACATCTGCTGATGCTTCTGGACACATCTTCAGTGATGATCCTGGAATCATCGGGTGTTTCGGGTCTTTCAACATCATACACACTCCTCCAGGTGACCCAGCCGGGGCTGATCAGACCCCAGCTTGTGTCCAGATGGCTAGCTACTTATGACTCCATGGCTCCCCTCTTTTGAGCCACAGCCATCTTGAGGCCCTCTCTGCCGCATCGGTGGTACTGCGGATGGCTCTCCTCTTCCTCTCTCCCTCGATGCCCAAAATGCTGAAGGCTCTAACTAAAGAATGGGCTACGAATCCCCTACAACCACCCTCCACTGGGAGATACCTCGCTCTCCATCCAGCCTGCTGACAGTTGCTGACCAATCCTGCATACTTGGAGAGCTTCCCTTCAAAGGCCTCTTCCAAGCGATCTTCCCATGGGACCGTCAGCTCCAGCAGCACCACTTACTTGGTAGACTCAGACACTAGGACAATGTCTGGTCACAGGGTGGTGGCTGCGATATGGTTGGGGAACTTCAGCTGAAGTTCAAGGTCCACCAACAGCTGCCAGTCCCTCGCAGAGGTCAGGGTGCCTGCAGATGTTCTTTTGGCAGGTGTCGGCTGCTCCCCAGCTCTGACAAAGGCAATGGTCTGCTTGGAGGGTCGGGACCGCTTCGCCCACTCAAGTAACAGTCTTCAGCAAACAGCCAACCCATCTGACTTGCTGAAGATAAAGAAGGCAAATGCTTTCTAATGACTTAAAGTCCTTCATGTAGATCAGTGCTTATACCCACATCTACTCTTACTATGTGTAGTTTACTTTGCCCTGTCACATCATTAAGGCAGCAGAGGCCGAGTTATTTAAATGCAAGGTGATAGGTTCTTGATTAGTAAGGCAATCAAAGGTTATGGAGAGAAGACGTCCATAATCCAGGGTGTCTTCAAGGAGGTGTGCCTCGAAAAAGATGGCATCCATCATTGAGGAGTCCCATCACCCAGGACGTCCCCTCTTCTCATTGTTACCATCAGGGAGGAGGTACACACTCGATGATTCAGGAACAGCTTCTTCTCCCCGCCATCAGATTTCTGAATGGATATTGAACCCATGAACACTACTGTACTACATTTTTAGTTCTGTTTTTATTTCTATTTTGAACCACATATATATATATATATATATATATATGCTGTAATTTAGATTTTTTTATTATTATGTATTGCAATGAACTGTTGCCACATAACAGCAAATGTTGTGACATATGCCGATGGTATTAAACCTGATTCTGATGGGGTTGAGAGGGAAAATAAATCAGCCCCAGTGGAATGGCAGAACTAACTTGATGGGCCCAATGGCCTAATTCGGCTCTTATGTCTTAGGGTCTAAGATGTCAAGATCGTTCGAAAGCAGAGGAGACACTATAGCTGGAGTGTACAATCACAATATTAAATGCAGCATGTGATTTTTCTCCTCCTGAGTTGTCAACTCCAAGTTGTTTGACATGAGAGAAGGAGGAAGACTGACAAGATCAGTGTGTATAATAGAGTCATAGAACACTACAGCACAGAAACAGGCTATTTGGCCCATCTAGTCCATGCTGAACTATTAATCCGCCTAGTCCCATCTACCTTCACCTAGACCATAACCCACCACACTCGTCTCCATTTATGTACCTATCCGAGTTTCTCTTAAATATTGAAATTGAATGCACATCCATCACTTGTGTTGGTGTGATGAAATTCCCCCTCATGTTCCCCTTTAACATTTCACCTTTCATTCTTAACCTATGACCTGAACTTCCAGTCTCCCCCAACCTCAGTGGAAAAAGCCTGCATGCATTTACCCTATCTGTGACTCTCATAATTTTGTAAACTTCTACCAAATCTTTGGTATGTCACCAAAGACACCCACAAATTTCTATAGATGTGCCGTGGAGAGCATTCGTACTGGCTGCGTCAACAATCCGGTAGGGGGGGAGGAGGGCGCTGCACAGAGTCGGAAAAAGTTGCAGAGAACTGTAAACTCAGTCAGCTCCATCAGGGGCACTAGCCTCCCCAGCTTCCAGGCCATCGTCAAGGAATGGTGCCTCAGAAAGGTGGAATCCATCATTAAGGACCCTCATCACCAAGGTCATGCCCTCTTCTCATTGCTTTCATCAATGAGGAGGTACAGGAGCCTGAAGGCACTCACTGAAAAATTCAGGAACAGCTTCTTATTCACATAACAACAAATTTCATGACATTTGATTCTGATTCTGATTCTGATCTCCCTTCATTCTCCGAAGCTCCAGGAAATAGAGTGCTAACCTGTTCAGCCTTTCTCTATAACTTCCCCATGGATGGCACAGTAGTCTAGTTGTTAGCACGACGCTTTACAGTACAGGTGTCCCAGGTTCAATTCCTACCATTGCCTGTAAGGAGTTTGTACGTTCTGCCCGTGACTGTGTGAGTTTCTCTCAGGAGTTCTGGTTTCCTCTCACAGTCCAAAGACCTACGGTTTGGTAGGATAATTGGTCACTGTTAGACTTAGGGATGTGATGTTGAGGCTCTACAAGGCACTCGTGAGACCACACTTGGAGTATTGTGTGCAGTTTTGTGCTCCTTATTTTGGAAAGGATGTACTGACATTGGCGAGGGTTCAGAGAAGATTCACAAGAATGATTCCAGGAATGAAAGGTTTACCATATGAGGAATGTCTGGCAGCTCTTGGGCTGTATTCCATGGAGTTCAGGAGTTCTGGGTGGTGTGGTCTCGGCCCGAGCACTTCACAGTAGTGGGGACCTATTGTGAGATACAATCTTCTGTTTAGACGATTTAAATGCTGCCACAGATCAGAGGCGAGTGCCAATTTCATTCACTCTCTGTGATGTTCACTTCTCTCTCCAGGGATGGCGGAGCTGTTCACTGTTCCATTGTTTGGTCAATTTAAACGCCTGCTCAGATAACTGAAAAAGTTGGGATCCGAGGCGAGAGCCAATTTCGCTCGCTCTCCACGAAGGTCACTCCTCTCTCCATGGAGCTGAGGCTATGAAGATTGCCCCAGCTGCTGTGCTCTGTACCTGCTAATGTGATGAACTGATAAGCAAGGCTTTGGGCCTACTCTGGGCTCCTCCGGGGCTCGGATCTGAGGATTTAATTTGCTTCGGAATGTTCAATCATTTGCATGATTCATGATTTTTTTTTCTTTCTCTCACACATCAGGTGTAGGTCTTTTATTTTTATTCAATTGGGTTATTTTGGGTTTCTTGCTTTGAGGCTACCGGTGAGCAAACAATTCTCAAGGTTAGATAATTTATACATTCTTTGATAATGAATGTACTTTGAGTACTTTGATTAAGCATTATTGTTTGTTTAAATAACTAATTACGGGTTATATGTGAAAATACATTGATTGCATACGTCATAACACTACCACGCTGAAAGTAAACTCGAAGATACACCTGCATTTCGGACTCCATGTGTTCTCTTTGAATTAAGTTAATCTTTTGAAGTTACAAAACATAACACATGATCAGCCTAATCCCAATACTCAGCCTGACTCTGGGCGTGCTCCAGATAAGTAGAACTCACAAACTGAACAAATCCTGTCGAAAGTGCTACACTGATCCGATGCGAAGTTGAAAACACGCAGGCCATATTGAGTCAGTCAAGGCACATGTTACAAGTAAAGCTTGAAGATTAGATTAAACATTGCTCTCCGTGGTAAACAAAAGCCTAAGGGGGAGGTTAGGAAGCCTCCGCTGCTGCTTTCTATCAGAATTAGATTTCCCCATAAAAATTAGTACAGATGGGACTATAAGACTTCCTTTGTCTCTTTGACTTTCTACCACCAGGCAGGAGACTCCGGTGAATAAAAACAAGAACAGTCAGGATGGGAAACAGTTTCTTCCCTCAGGCCATTAGGCTTCCGAGCTCCCTGCCGCATCACACTCAAAGTGTCACTGGTAAATCTGTTCTGTATTTTGCAATATTTAATTTATGCACTTTAGTTGATTTATGCATAATCCATATGTAGATTTCATCCTTACTTTCAAAAGCGATTATGTGTTATGTGCGTTATGTATACTACAGTGCTTTACACCTTGGTCCGGAGAAACATCATCTCGTTTGATAGTGTACATGGCAATAACTTGACTTGGCTTGATATGACCCCAGAACTTTTATCACAAGATCCTGATCCAAGCAAAACATATTTTCCAATTCTGCTACTTTTTAAAAAAAAAATTATCAACACGGTCCATTTAGTTTATGTGCAGCAAACTTTGCCCTGAAGACATTTTAGAGAATATATTTACGCCCTTCCGTTCCTTTGCTGTTTGGTGTGCTCGAGATTGATGGCTTAATTAAACAGAGTGCATTGCAAGGGTTTGCAATTTAGAAATTTTGATCTGACAGGGATATATCTTGGCAGATTTTCTCTGGTGTTCCAGCTAGATCAGAAACTGCAGTTCGTCAAGAACACTCTGCACACTTTGCCACACAAGGTCCGTTCTCTCTGAACATTACGCATAGAAGACCTTAAAGTCAAAAATAAGGTAAAGCTGCTCCCTGTGCCTTGCTTGTTGCATTGGGTGGCAACCTTGCTGCTTCTTTCTGCTTTTCTCATCCGTATTATGAGGCCTTGTTGCTAGCTCGATGCTCAACCCAGCAAACGAAATTTGTGAGGGTTTTTGGTGACATACCAAAACTCCTCAAACTCCTAATGAAATATACTCACTGTCGTGCCTTCTATACATCTGCATCATTTGAAGAATCATTCTGTGCAGTGACCTGGAGGGATTTGTAAACAAGGCCAAGGTTCTCGAAGGTGATTTTCTGGACTGCTTCTAGGACCAGAGGGCAAGGCCTCAAAATACAACGATGTCTCTTTGAACAGAAATGAGGAGAGTTTTCTTTACCCAGAGGCTATGGAATTCATTGCCATAGATAGCAGTGGAGGCCAGGTCTTTTGGGCATATTTGGAACAGAGATTGGTAAGCTCTCGATTGGTAAGGGTGTCAAAAGCCATGGGAGAGAAGATAGGAGAATGAGGTTGAGGAGGATAGTAAGTCAGCCTTGATGGAATGGTGGAGCAGACTTGATAGAGCAGCCTAATTCTGCTCCTACGGCGTGTCTGATGGTCTTATCATACATGGCAGCCCCCTTAAAGGAAGGGAGAAAAACAAATGGAGAAGCAAGGATTTGTTTTGGAAGAAATGAGTTCCAGTTTACCAGAAGTTGGAAAGACTCATTCTCACCTCAACCCAGCAAATGAGGAGCTGGCCAGATTTCAACCCAGGACCTCTTGCTCCAAAGTAAGGGTGCGGATACACTGCCAACACACATTTTGTTGGTACTGAAGGAAGATATGTTGGGGTGAGAATGAGTCTTTCCAACTTCTGGTAAACTGGAACTCATTTCTTCCAAAACAAATCCTTGCTCTCTCCATTTGTTTTTCTCCCTTCCTGTAAGGGGGCTGCCATGTATGATAAGACCATCAGACACGCCGTAGGAGCAGAATTAGGCTGCTCTATCAAGACTGCTCCACCATTCAAGGCTGATTTATTATCCTCCTCAACCTCATTCTCCTATCTTCTCTCTCATGGCCTTTGACACCCTTACCAATCGAGAAATTATCAACCTCTGCTTCAAATATACCCAAAGACCTGGCCTCCACTGCTATCTATGGCAATGAATTCCACAGCCTCTGGGTAAAGAAAACTCTCTTCATTTCTGTTCAAAGAGACATCACTGTATTTTGAGGCCTTGCCCTCTGGTCCTAGAAGCAGTCCAGAAAATCACTTTCGAGAACCTTGGCCTTGTTTACAAATCCCTCCGGGTCACTGCACAGAATGATCCTTTAACTGATGCAGTTGTATAGAAGGCACGATGGTGAGTATATTTCATTAGGAGTTTGAGGAGTTTTGGTATGTCACCAAAAACCTCACAAATTTCAACAAATATACTGTGGAGAGCATTCTAACTAGCTGCATCACCATCCGATGTTGGAGGGGGTGGGGGGGGGTCTACTGCACAGGATCAAAATAAGCTGCAGAGAGTTGTAAAATTAGTCAGCTCCATCATGGGCACTGGCCTCTGAGTATTCAGGACATCTTCAAGGAGCAATGCCTCAGAAAGATGGTGTCCATCATTAAGAACCCCCATCACCCAGGACATGCCCTCTTCTCATTGCTACCATCAGGCAGGAGGTACAGGAGCTTGAAGGCACACACTCAACGATTCAGGAACAGCATCTTTCCCTCTGCCATCCAATTTCTGAATGGACATTGAACACAGTGGTTGGGAAGTTGTTGGAGTCGATTGTTAAGGATGTGATTTTGGGATACTTGGGGGTACATGATAAAATAGGCTACACTCACAACACGCTGGAGGAACTCAGCAGGTCGGGCAGCATCCGTGGAAACGATGAGTCGACGTTTCGGGCCGGAACCCTTCATCAGGACTGTAGAGGGAAGGGGCAGAGGCCCTATAAATAAGGTGGGGGGCGGGTTGGAAGTAGAAGGCTGGTAGGTTCAGCTGAAAAACCAGTAATTTGAAAGACAAAGGGGTGGAGATGGGGAAGCAGGGAGGCGATAGGCGGGAAAACAATGGGTAGTAGAAGGAGGCCGAACCATGAGGGAGGTGATAGGCAACTGAGGGAGAGGGCAGAGTGAAATAGGGATAGAGGAAGGGAGGGAGAGGGAATTATTGGAAGTTGGAGAATTCTATGTTCATACCAAGGGGCTGGAGACTACCTAGATGGTATATGAGGTGTTGCTCCTCCAACCTGAGTTTAGCCTCATCATGGCAGTACAGGAGGCCATGTATGGACATATCTGAATGGGAGTGGGAAGCAGGGTTGAAGTGGGTGGCTACCGGGAGATCCTGTCTGTTGTGGCGGACGGAGCAGAGGTGCTTGATGAAGTGGTGCCCCAATCTTTCAAATTACTGGTTTTTCAGCTGAACCTACCAGCCTTCTCCTTCCAAACCTCCCCCACCTTCTTTAGAGGGCCTCTGCCCCTTCCCTCTTCAGTCCTGATGAAGGGTTTCGGCCCGAGACGTCGACTCATCGTTTCCACGGATGCTGCCCGACCTGCTGAGTTCCTCCAGCGTGTTGTGAGTGTTGCTTTGGTCCCAGCATCTGCAGATTATTTTGTGTTTATGATAAAATAGGCAGTAGTCAGCATGGTTTTCTCAGGGGAAAATCTTGCCTGACAAATCTGCTGGAATTCTTTGAAGAAATAATAAGCAGGATAGACAAAGGAGAATTGGTGGATGTTGTGTACCCGGATTTTGAGGAGGCGTTTGACAAGGTGCCACACATGAGGCTGCTTAACATGGTTTTATAGGAAAGATGTTACCAAGAATAAAGAAGTAGCTGATTGTCAGAAGGCAAGGAGTGGGAATAAAGGGAGCCTTTTCTGGTTGGCTGCTGGTGACAGGTGGTGTTCCACAAGGCTCTGTGTTAGGACTATCTCTCTTTACATTATATGGATAATGGGATTGATGGCTTTGTGGCAAAGTATGCTGATGACACGAAGGTAGGTGGAGCGGCTGGTAGTTTTGAGGGAGTAGAGAGGCTACAGTAGGTCTTATACTGATTGGGAGATTGGGAAAGTAATTGGCAGATGGAATACAGTGCTGGGAAGTATATGGTCATGCGGTTTGGTAAAAGAAATGAAAGGGTACTCTATTTTCTAAGTGGAGAGAAAATACAAAAATCTGAGGTGCAAGGGGATTTGGGAGTCCTTGTGCAGGATTCGTTAAAGGCTTATTTGCAGGTTGAGTCAGGGCTCAAGAAGGCAAATGCGATGTTAGCATTCATTTCGAGAGGGTTAGAATATAAAAGCAAGGATGTAATGTTCAGAGAGGATGTGCTGACATTGGTGAAGGTTCAGAAGAGGTTCACAAAAATGATTCCATGCTTGAAAGGAGTGTTTGATGGCAGTGGGTCTATACTGACTGGAATTCAGAAGAATAAGAGGTGATCTTGTTAAAACCTATCGAATGTTGAAAGGGTGGATGTGGAGAGAATGTTTCCTATGGTGGAAGAGTCCAAGACCAGAGGATGCAGACTCAGAATAGAGGGGCATCCTCTTAGAACTGAGAAGAGGAGTAATTTCTTCAACCGGATAGTGGTGAATCTGTGGAATTTGTTGGCACAGGCGCCAAGTCATTGAATATATTTAAGGCAGAGGTTGCTAGATTTTTGATTAGTTAGGGCTTGAATGGATAAGGGAGAAGGCAGGAGACTGGGCCTGAGAGGGAAAGTGGATCAGCCATGATGAAATGGGTATGGAAGAACCCACTAGATCCGGAATTCCGAACTCAAGAGAGCGGAACTGCCCTGTGCAACAGTTTTTCCACCTTATAGGCTCTCCCAGACAGACTTCAAACTGTCATCATATGAGAGGGCGACACGGCAGCAAAGTGGTTAGCACAACGCTTTACAGTGCAGGCGACCCAGGTCCGATTCCCGCCCCTGCCTGCGAGGAGTTTGTACATTCTCCCCATGACCGTGTGGGTTTCCTCCCGCACAGTCCGAGGGCGTACCAGTTGGTCGGTTGATTGGTCATTGTAAATTGTCCCATGATTAGGCGAGGGTTAAATCAGGGGACTACAGGGCAGCGAGGGTCAAATGACCAGAAAGGCCTATACCGCACTGTATGTCAATAAATAAACAACAATGGCAAATAACCAATTATAACGAGAACACTTCTCATTCTTCTCAACTCTAGGCTCAGTCTGCTTCATTTCTCCTCTCTCAAACAGATCCGCCCTGCCAGGAAATCTTACTGCATTCCCTCCACCACAAGTACATCCTGCCTTAATTTGGGAGATGAAACTTGTGTTCAATATTCCACGTGTGGTCTGTCCGGGGTCTAAATAATTGCAGCAAGATGTACTCACATCCTCTTTCAATACAAGGCAACACAGGGATTTCATTATTAATTGTTTTCTGTACCTACGAGTTATCTTCCAGAAGCACGTATAGGGTCACACTCCGAATCTCAACATCTCTCAATATTTCACCATTTAAAAAGAAATATTCCCTTTTTAAAAAAAAACTATCTAAGTGTATAACCTCTCATATTTCACATATTTTTTCTATTTATACAGCATTTTTAACATAACCAAAATGTCCCAAGACACTTCACAAGAATAATTATCAAACAAGCACATTGGAGCCAAGCCACATCAAAAATATCTTTAGCAGAGAAGTTTTTTTGAAAGTGGTAAATGCCTATCCTTTATTCATCAGTTTTGTTTGCTTGTTTTATGTAAATGAGTTGTGGTATCTCAGTTAAATTCACAATGATATCAGTGTTTTTGCCAGCTGAGCTTAGCTGATGGGTAACCTTCATTCGTTTGAGTCGTGAGCCTTACGGGCCTCTGCGGCTTACCCGTGGAGCGTTATAGGCTTCTCGCTTTCTCAAGCACATGGATTTACTAATTGTTGTCTTAACGAGAGTTGGTAAGTCCTTGCAGTTTCTGCTTAATCGTGTCAAGTTAATTGTGAGTGGCACGGGTTCCCCGCATTCTGTGACTTTCAGAGGGGACTCTCGCTTAGCACATGAACGGAGCCCTTGTGTTTGTCGAGAATGATTTGCCTCGCTCAGTCGTGGCTCTGATGTTGTGTTTTCAGAGATTCTGCATGACATCTACAACTTTGACAAACTTCTATAGATGTGTAGTGGAGAGTGTATTGACTGGGTAAATCACCAATACCTTTAAATATAAAATCCTACAGAAGTTAGTGAATTTGGGCCAGTACATCACGGGTAAAGCCTTCCTAACTATTGAGCACATCTACATGAAACCCTGCTGTAGAAAAGCAGCATCCACCATCAGAGATCCTCAACACCCAGGTCATGCTCTCTCCTCCCTGCTGCAACCAGGTAGAAGGTAGAAGAGTCTCACAAAACAAGAGAAAATCTGCAGATGCTGGAAATCCTCATGAAGGGTCTTGGCCTGAAACGTCGACTGTTTGCTCTTTTCCATAGATGCTGCCTGGCCTACTGAGTTCCTCCAGCATTTTTGTGTGTGTTTGTCTGATAATCATTATAGATAGAGGTAGGTAGATAAATAGACACTTTCTTGATCCCGAAGGAAATTACAGTGTCACAGTAGCACTACAAGTGCACAGATATAAATACCAGAAGAGAAGTAGAAAGAATAAAAAATAAGTTGCCTCAAACAGTCTAACAGGAGGGGGTCATCACTTCCCCAGCTATAGGTTGACTCATTATAGAACCTAATGGTTGAGGGTACGAATGACCTCATACAGCACTCTTTGGAGCAGTGCAGTTGTCTAAAGGTCAATTTATACTTCTGCGTCAAATCTACGCTGTAAATCACAGTTGTTGCGGTCTGCATCACCGTGACATGTAGTTACATTTTTGGGGAGGTGCGCGTCAGGCTACAATGTAGGGTACATGGCTAGGCCATAGCCTGACGCGCACCTCCCCAAAAATGTAACTACGCATCGCGGTGATGCAGACCGCAACAACCGTGATTGGTCCGCTTGGTAGCATCGCATTTCCTCCTATGCTGCAATAGCTTCCCACTGGGCGACTGAAGGGCAGGGAAGGAACCCTGGCTGCAATGTTTTCCATAAAACTTTACAGACCTCCGAAATTATGAAGGACCTGTGCTTGACGCCAGTTTGTAGCTAGCTGCTACAGCCTGTTGACTTCCACCTGAAGCTAAAACTCGAATGATGATTGCCAGTCTCTGAGTATACTGTGCGTACACTGATGCGAAATAAATGGTTGGAGACGATGAACCAAAATTGTCAAATCTACCTGCTGACATCCGAAAATATTTGAAATGCATTTCCTCGTCCATGTCTCTCAGTGGCCGGACAAGCACAGAAAATTCACCCTCCTTCAGTTTCAGTCTCCATTGTTTGAAGTTTGAGTTTCTTCGTGTTGAGTTTCAACACGAAGAAACTCAACATGGTAGCATAGAACCCCCCCATCGCCAACGAGGGTTTTGGCGGTGAATTGCAGAGCGATGCAGACACACCAACACACAAGTATAAATGCTCACAACGGCGTAGGCCACTTGCGTAGGCTATGGTGTAGGCTACTACGCAGAAGTATAAATCAGCCTTTAGTCTATTACTGAAAGCGCTCCTCTGTTCAGCCAAGGTGGCATGCAGAGAGTGAGAAACATTGTCCAAAATTGCCGGGATTTTCCATAGGGTCCTTTGTTCTACCACAGCCTCCAGTGTGTCCAGTTTGACTCCTATAACAGAGCCAGCCTTTCTAATCAGTTTATTGAGCCTGTTAGCATCACCCGTGTTGATGCCATTGCCCCAGTACACCACTGCATAGAAGATTGTGCTGGCCACGACAGACTGGTAGAACATGTGAAGGAGAGGCCTGCATACTCCGAAGGACCTCAGTCTCCTCAGGAAGTGGAGGCATCTCTGGCCCTTCTTGTCCACTCAAATCTGTCATCCAGGTGCACTTCAGGTACTTGTAGGTTGTCACCACATCCACGTCCTCACCATCAATAATAACAGGGAGCAGTGCAGACTTGGTCTTCCTAAAGTCCACCACCATCTCCTTTGTCTTATTGATGCTGAGCTACAGCTGATTCAGCTTGCACCATTTGACAAAGTCCTCCACCAGGGCCCTGTATTCATCCTCCCGTCCTCCTTCTTGCACCCATAGATTTCCTAGTTACTCTTCCATAGATTCCATAGGTTTATTGAGTATGCCCACAAGAAGATGTTGGAACAACTGAACAATCTGGTGTTCTGCTGCATTACTGGAGTGTGGAACTGATGGAGGTGTCACATAGAACACAGAACAGTGCATTATGGGAATACGTTATTCTAATCAGGTTTCCAGTTTAAACTAATCCCACTGCCCTCCCCAATCTATAAAGTCCAAATGTTCAAAGTCAATATAGTATCAAAGTACATACAGTACTGTGCAGAAGTATTATATATACGAGGGTATCTAAGGTTTTTCTACGTACTGTATTTTCTACGTACTGACCAGGATCTGGGCCGTACCCTCCAAATATCCGGACCTGCATCTCGGTTTTTTTGCACTATCTTATTTTCCATTTTTATGTTTTCTATTTATGATTTATAATTTAAATTTTTAATATTTACTATCGATTTGTAATCCAGGGAGCGGGAAGTGCAGAATCAAATATCGCTGTGATGATTGTACGTTCTAGTATCAATTGTTTGGCGACAATAAAGTATAAAGTATTTGTCAACTTAGAGTGGAGAGCGGGTTTGTAAATCTGTCGGGAGTAAAGGATATTGGGAATGGCGAGACTGGAGTGCTGCGGAAGGGGTGTGGGACAGGTGGCAGAAAAGGAGTGCCAGGGGTGGGAGGGGCCACGGATGTAGACACCAGGCAAGGCTATTTTATTCCAAGCAACTGGTTTACTGATCATTACAGAATGTGTGTCTGGTGCTTCCCATTCTCTCCCCTCTCCCTTCTCCTTTTCCCAACCATGATTCCCCCCTCCCTGCCCCCTTCCCACTCTCAGTCCACAATAGAGACCCATATCAGAATCAGGTTTATCATCACTCACATCTGTCATGAAATTTGTTTTTTTTTGTTGCAGCAGTACAGTGCAATACATAAAATTACTACAGTACTGTGCAAAAAGTTTATGCACCCTAGCTATATATATATGTGCCTAAGACTTTTGCGCAGTACTGTATATGTGACTATATACTACCCTGAGATCCATTTTCTTTCAGGCATTCACAGTAGTATAAAGAAATACAATAGAATCAATGAACACAGAACATAGGATAGTACAGCACAGTACAGGCCCTTTGGCCCACAATGTTGTGCCGACCCTCAAACCCTGCCTCCCATATAACCCCCCACCTTAAATTCCTCCATATACCTGTCTAGTAGTCTCTTAAACTTCACTAGTGTATCTGCCTCCACCACTGACTCAGGCAGTGCATTCCACACACCAACCACTCTCTGAATAAAAAACCTTCCTCTAATATCCCCTTTGAACTTCCCACCCCTTACCTTAAAGCCATGTCCTCTTGTATTGAGCAGTGGTGCCCTGGGGAAGAGGCGCTGGCTATCCACTCTATCTATTCCTCTTATTATCTTGTACACCTCTATCATGTCTCCTCTCATCCTCCTTCTCTGCAAAGAGTAAAGCCCTAGCTCCCTTAATCTCGGATCATAATGCATACTCTCTAAACCAGGCAGCATCCTGGTAAATCTCCCCTCTACCCTTTCCAATGCTTCCACATCCTTCCTATAGTGAGGCGACCAGAACTGGACACAGTACTCCAAGTGTGGCCGAACCAGAGTTTTATTGAGCTGCATCATTACTTCACGACTCTTAAACTCTATCCCTCGACTTATGAAAGCTAACACCCCATAAACTTTTTTTTAACTAGCCTATCTACCTGTGAGGCAACTTTCAGGGATCTGTGGACATGTACCCCCAGATCCCTCTGCGCCTCCACACTACCAAGTATCCTGCCATTTACTTTGTACTCTGCCTTGGAGTTTGTCCTTCCAAAGTGTACCACCTTACACTTCTCCGGGTTGAACTCCATCTGCCACTTCTCAGCCCACTTCTGCATCCTATCAATGTCTCTCTGCAATCTTTGACAATCCTCTACACTCTACAAAACCACCAACTTTTGTGTTGTCTGCAAACTTGCCAACCCACTCTTCTACCCCACATCCAGGTCGTTAATAAAAATCACGAAAAGTTGAGGTCCCAGAACCGATCCTTGTGGGACACCACTAGTCACAATCCTCCAATCTGAATGTACTCCCTCCACCACCACCCTCTGCCTTCTACAGGCAAGCCAATTCTGAATCCACCTGGCCAAACTTCCCTGGATCCCATGCTTTATAACTTCCTGAATAAGCCTACCGTGTGGAACCTTGTCAAATGCCTTACCAAAATCCATATAGATCACATCCACTACACTACCCTCATCTATATGCCTAGTCACCTCCTCAAAGTCTACACATCCAGGAAGACTGATAAACAGTGAAAGTACAAAAGAAGATCAACTGTGCAAATACAAAAAAATGGATCTTTAAGCAAATAATTCTGAGAACATGAGTTGTAGAGTCCGTGAAAGTGAGTCCATAGCTGGTAGAATAAGTACAGAGTTGAAGTGAGTGAAGTTATCCACAATGGTTCAGGAGCCTAATGCTTGTAGGGTAATAACTGTGTGGGACCTGAGGCTCCTGTTTGTTCATGTACCTCTTAAACTTTCCTCCAAGGGGACCACAACCTTGAACATGTGTCTGAACACTTGCACGCCTCAATGACCCAGAGAGCTATGTTGGCTGGAGTCAGGGCGTTATGCTTTGGCTCATAGTAGGGTCACCAATGCCAAACAGGTCAGACTAAGAGTGGTCCACCAGTCCTCCAGGTTTGAAGGTTCAGCTCAGGGCTATCAACCCTGACTGGTAAAACAAAACTGTTACAGAAACAGCAATGAAGAATCCTTCTACATCTGAGTGTGACGGTATTCCTGAGTCTCCACCTGGGACCTGAGTGACTGACGGTAGTGAAAACCGAGAGGAAGCCACTGAGATGAAGAAGGAAGCCCTGAACACTGTCCGAGATGGAGGACCTTCAGTGCAGCCATAAATGCCAGCAGCATAACAAGCCATGAGTAAGCTAAACTTCACTCTCATATCTGCTTCGTCTTCTTCCCCTCACTGTGCATCACTCAATACTCTCCTTCAAACATCCCCCCTGCACCTTAAACCTATACTCTCTAGTATTTGACATTACCACCCTGAGAAAAAGTCTCTGACCGTCTGCACTGTCTATGCTCCTTTCCTTTGGGACAAGACATCAGTTTAGCACTCAGAGAATTCTCTGTACTATTTCTAAGAAGACTGTTAGTCTCATGAGACCATGGATTTTGTGCCTTGGAAGGTTTCCAGGGCCCAGGCCTGGGCAAGGTTGTATGGAAGACCAGCAGTTGCCCATGCTGCAAGTCTCCCCTCTCCACGACACTGATATTGTCCAAGGGAAGGGCATTAGGACCCATACAGCTTGGCACCAGTGTCATCGCAGAGCAATGTGTGGTTAAGTGCCTTGCTCAAGGACACAACACGCTGCCTCAGCCAAGGCTCAAACTAGCGACCTTCAAATCACTAGACGAATGCCTTAACCACTTGGCCACGCGCCAACTCAAAGCACACTCTTCACGTGAGAGATTCTGCAGATGGTGAAAATCTTTTGCAACACCAACAGAACACCAGAAAAACTCAGCAAGTCAGGCAATAAAGAGTCGATGTTTCGGACCAAGACCCTTCACCACAACTGGAAAGAAAGCGGGCGGAAGCCAGGATGAGAAGGTGGGGGGAGGGGAGGGGAGGAAGGGTCTCGACCAGGCAGGTCAGCTGTCAACTTCTCTGCGTAGATGCTGCCCGACCTGATGATTTTCTCCCATCATTGTGTTGCTTCAAGTTTATTTATTGAGTTGGCCCTTCCGGCCATTCGGGGCAGCACCGCAACCCCTGATTTAACTCCAGCCTAATCACGGGACAATTTACAATGACCTTTAACCTGCCAAGCAGTACGTCTTTGGATGGAGGAAACTGGGAGGACGTACTAACTCCTGACAGGCAGCGGCGGGAATTGAACCTGCGTCACCTGATCTGTAAAGCGTTGTGCTGACCACTACGCTACCGTGCCGCCCTAGTGGTGGTGCTATCACCTGAGTTGAGTATGGTGCTCTCCTAAAGGGTTGTCTACTGATGTGTCTAGGGTCCACATATTCTGGTGCGGTGTGGGCAAGTGTTCGCAGTGTCTGCGGTTGCTGGATGGGTCTTTTGGTTGTTCAGTCTCTGCTTTCATAGCCTCCGCTGGTTCTCTGTGACACGGCGGAGATCTTTCTCACGTAGCGCAGCTCCCTCTCCAACAGATTTCCTCCAGGTGTCTCTATTGAGCGTAGGTTCTTCCCAGTTCTTCGATGGAATATTGAATTTCTTCAGGCTGATTTTGATGTTATCATTGAAGCATTTTCAGTCTGGATTTAACCACTCCTAACTAATAGTTAACTCTTAATCAGTCCTGATAAAAGATCTTGAGCCAAAAGGTTGACTGTTTATTTTCTGCCATTGATGCTGCCTGACCCGTTGAGTTCCTCCCACACTTTATGTGTTTTATTTACTATTCTACATTAAAACTGTTTATTTGGCTTCTCAACACTTTAAAACTTTCAACAAAGGACCCAACCAGTTCCCCTCCACAACCACCCTCCTCCAACCGGCAGAACCGGTTCCCACCCTCAGCAATGTTTGCTTTGGCCCCTCCCGCTTTCTCCAACCTTGAGAGGCAACCATGGGTATCTGCACAGGCCCTAGCTACGCCTGCCTCTTCGTTGGCTATGTAGAACGGTCCATGTTCCAAGCCTTCCCCTGTAATGCTCTCCAATGACGACTGCATTGGTGCTGCTTCATGCACCCATGCTGAGCTCATCAACGTCATCAACTATGCCTCGAGCTTCTACCCTGCCCTTAGATTCACCTGGTCCATTTCTGACACCTCCCTTCCCTTTCTCGGTATCTCTGTCTCCATCTCTGGAGACAAAACTGTTGACTAATATCTTTTGGAAACCTACCAATTCCCACAGTTATCTTGACTATAACCTTTCCCACCCTATCTCCTGTAAAAATGCTATTCCCTTTTCTCATTTCCATTGCCTCCACTGTACCTGTTCCCAGGATGACGTTTTCCTTTCCAGGATATTAGAGATGTCCTCCTTCTTCGAAGAGCAGGGTTTCCCTTCCTCCACCATTCTTGCTGCTCTCCTCTGGAGCCCCTCCATTTCCCGAACATCCATGCTCAGCCCACCTTCCCACGCGACTCTCCGCATCCGACATATTATTCTTCGCAACCTCTGCCAGCTCCAAAGGGATCCTACGTACCTTCTCCTTGTTCCACAGGGATCGATCTCTCAGTGATTCCCTTGTCCATTCATCCCGCCCCACTGATCTTTCTTCTGGCACTTATCTATGCAGGCGGCCAAGGTGCTACCCTTTCTCCTATTGTCCACTCTCCTCTCCTCTCAGATTCCTTCCTCTCCAGCCCTTTATGTTTCCTACCCATCTGGCTTCACCTATCACCTTTGAGATATCCTTCTTCCCCCTCCCCCCCCCATCTTTACAGTCTAGCATCTTCCCCCTCCCTTTCCAGTTATGAAAAAGGGTCTCAACCTGAAAAGTCAAGTGTTTATTCATTTCCATAGATGCTGCCTGACCTGCTGAGTTCCTCCAGCCTTGTGCGTGTGTTGCTCTGGATTTCCAGCTTCTGCAGAACTTCTCGTAGTTTATTTGGTTATTACATCGTCACTGCCTGTGGGATCTTGCTGTGCAACAATTTGCCTGCTACTTCATGCCACGGCCCGTAAGGAGTTTGTATGTTCTCCTTGTGACCACCTGAGTTTCCTCCTGGTGCTCTGGTTTCCTCCCACAGTCCAAAGACGTACAGGTTGGTAAGTTAATCGTTGTTGCTCTCCGCGCCTTGTGGGGCATCGGGTCGGCCAACCTTTGCATCTGTCTGTCATTTATGAGGCTAGCTCGACACCCAACCCAGTACGGATGGAAAATGTGCAAGGAGCCGGCTGGATTTGAACCCGGGAACCCAGGACAACTCTCCTCGAAGACCGGAGCAGATGCCACTACACCACTGGCCGGTTAATTGTTCATTGTAAATCGTCCCGTGATTAGGCTTGTACTAAATCGGGGATTGCTGGGTGGCGTGCCTTGAAGACCCAGAAGGGCCTAATCCACGCTGTATCTCATTAAATAAATAACAAAATTTCCAGCACTGCGGCAATGTTTAATCACAAACACTGTCAGAGTCTGGGATAGACTCTGCCAAACAGAGCCACAGAATAACAAGCCTTTCTTTAGTACCTCTCCAGGATTAATACACGATTGTGGAGCAGCATTAATTAATTTGATTAGCGAGATCAAAGATTATAGGCAAAGCACGAGGCAGAGTTATTTCAGTCACCAAACGTTGCTTGTCTTCCTTCTGCTATTAGCATCTCCTCGAGAGCTCACTCAGGAGCAAGCTGTACGGTTCAAGGGCACTGTGGGACAGAAAGACAAGCCGTCACACATCAAACATGCTAAAAATTCACTGCTAACTTGGCTCTCTGCGACAGTGACTGAGAACAGTTTCAGGCATTTTGCAGGTCGCCCTGCATAGGTGTTGATGCTTTTCCAAGGAACTGCATCTTCTGTTAGCGTCAATATACCAAGTCGTTTGATTTACTGCTCCCCTGTGCTTAAATGGCATATTTCAAACACATTTCAGGCCGCTGAATGGCATCTCTTCTTAAAGCTAGCCTCAGGATGACAATAAATAGCAAGGACTTTAATTATGGCCCAAGACCCTGATGCCAGGCACGATGCAAAGTTCCTCTTGTTTCTCCAACATGTCTGATTCAAAGATTGTGGGGTACTCCAGGCTCCGTGTCTGAGGGCTCTGCAAAGTTTACTCGGCTCTACGCTGAACTGAAGCTGAGGTGCTGGCTGTTCCGGCTGCTCCAGACTCCTTATCAGAGAGCTCCGCAACATCTTTTCGCCGAAGTCAAGTGACTTGGATCCGCTCTAATTTGCCTATTGGAGCAACAGGTCCACGGTAGATGCCATCTCACTGGGTCTTCGCACAACCCTGGAACATCTGGAGGCCTACATCAGGATGCTTTTTATTGATTACAGCTCAGCATTTACTAACATCATCCACTCAAAACTGATCAATAAGCTTCCAAGACCGTGTCCTCAATACCTCCTCGTGCAATTGGATCCTAGCTTTCCTCACTTGTAGACCTCAGTCAGTCAGATTGGCAAAAGCATCTCCTTCAGGGGAAGTCCAGAATGAGGGATCACAGTTTGAGGATAAAGGGGAAGCCTTTTAGGACCGAGATTAGGAAAAACTTCTTCACACAGAGAGTGGTGAATCTGTGGAATTCTCTGACACAAGAAACAGTTGAGGACAGTTTATTGGCTATATTTAAGAGGGAGTTAGATATGGCCCTTGTGGCTACGGGGGACAGGGGGTATGGAGGGAAGGCTGGTACAGGGTTCTGAGTTGGATGATCAGCCATGATCATACTGAATGGCGGTGCAGGCTTGAAGGGCCGAATGGCCTACTCCTGCACCTATTTTCTATGTTTCTATGTTTCATGATCTCCATCAGTGCAGGTGGACCACAGGGCTGTGTGCCTAGCCTGCTGCTCTACTTGCTTTACACCTGTGACTGTGTGGTTAAGCACAGCTCCAACACCATTTTCCGTCCCTGGACTCACTCTACACCGCACGCTGTCGGAGCAGTGCTGCCGGGATAATCAAGGACACGACCCACCCAGCCAACACACTTTTCGTCCCTCTTCGCTCCGGGAGAAGGCACAGGAGCTTGAAGACTCGTACGGCCAGATTTGGGAACAGCTTCTTTCCAACTGTGATATGACTGCTGAACGGATCCTGGGCCGTACCCTCCAAATATTCAGACCTGCCTCTCAGCTTTTTTGCACTACCTTACTTCCCCTTTTTCTATTTTCTATTTATGATTTATAATTTAAATTTTTAATATTTACTAATTTTAACTATTCTTAATATTTTTAATATTTAATATTTGTAATCCAGGGAGTGGGAAACGCAGAATCAAATATCGCTGTGATGATTGTACGTTCCAGTACCAATTGTTTCGCGACAATAAAGTGTAAGTTATAAGGTATAAAGTAAAGTATAAAGTTTGCTGATTACACCGCATCAGAGTTGGTAATGAATCCGCATACAGGAGAAAGATTTGAAAATTTCGCTGAGTAGTGTTATGACAGCAGCCTCTCGCTCAATGTCAGTGAGACCCAGGAACTGATTGTAGACATCAGGAGAGGGAAACCGGAGGTCCATGAGCCAGTAATCATTGGAGGATCAGAGGTGGAGGGGGTCAGTAACGTTAAATCCCTGGTTGTTACTATTTCAGAGGATCTGTCCTGGACCCAGCATGTAAATGCAATCGCAAAAACAGCGCAGCAACAACTCTGCTTCCTCAGGAGTCTGCGGAGATTCAGCATGACATCTAAACACTTGATGAATTTCTATAGGCGTGGTGGAACGTGTGCTGACTTGCTGCATCATGGCCTGGTATGGAAACACCAATTCCTTTGAATGGAAAATGCTACAAAAGGTGGTGGATTCGCCCCAGTACATCACGGGTAAAACCCTTCCAACCGTTGAGCACATCCCCGTCGTGGCTATCCCTCGAGGTCGAGGATGATGGTCTTTGTTCTGAAGAAGTGGCCCACAGAGCGAAGACGCCCGTGCGTGTATTAGTTTAACGTGTACTTGGTGTTGCACTCCAAGAAGCACACGATACTTCACAAATCAACCAACTGATTTCAGGGAAGGGGAGAGAACATCGACTCAGATCATGAGAGGTCTGCGTCGGACATTTTCATGCCTTACAAGGCGCAGATTGGAAGTCTGTGTGGGGCGCCACTCCTCACACAGACACTAGAGCAATGTGTGGTTAAGTGCCTTGCTCAAGGACACAAACACGCTGCCACAGTTGAAGCTTGAACTAGCGACCTTGAGATCACCAGACAAACGCCTTAACCACTTGGCCACATGCCCAACACAAATGATTCCAATGGTATGGAAACCACGACGATTGGAGCTGATGGATTTGTTGCAGCCTTCATCCGCCTTCACAGCTGTTGAGTTCGAAGTAACTTTGTCCGCCTGTTCCACTGTTGAGGTCTTGGTTGGATTGTTCTTTGTCAGGGACCTCATCCTTGACCTTACCGCCATGGGTGACCCTACCAGGAGCATAGCTCCAGACGACATTGCTCTTGGGATCACAGAACCACACAAGCTGCTCCACCACGACAAGGTGACAATCCATGGGGAAGTGAGCACATCTACATGAAACGCTGTTGTAGAAGAGCAACATCCATCATCAGAGATCCTTACCACCCAGGACATGCTCTCTTCTCGCTGCTGCCATCAGGTAAAAGGTACCAAGAGCCTCAGGACTCGCAGGGCCAGGTTCAAGACCAGTTACCATCAGGCTCTTGAACAAAAGGGGATAGCTACACTCATTTGCCCATCCATTGAGATATTCCCACAACCAATCATCTCACTTTAAGGACTCTTTATCTCATGTTCTCGTTATTTATTTATATTTGCATTTGCACAGTTTGTTGTCTTCTGCACTCTGGTTGATCTTTCATTGATCCTGTT
Source organism: Mobula hypostoma (assembly GCF_963921235.1). Classification (NCBI taxonomy): domain Eukaryota; kingdom Metazoa; phylum Chordata; class Chondrichthyes; order Myliobatiformes; family Myliobatidae; genus Mobula; species Mobula hypostoma. The sequence goes on from NC_086124.1 coordinate 6,017,404, forward strand.
ATAGTTACTATTCTATAGATTAGCTGAGTATGCCCGCAGGAAAATGTACCTCAGGATTGTATGTGGTGACATATGTGTACCCTGATAATAAATTTTACTTTGAACTTTTGTCTTTGAACTGAGGATGAGGCCATGACCTGCTTCAAGTTCCATGTCTGAGGGTTCCCCAGTGTTTACTCGGCTCTGTGCTGAGCTGAAGCTGGGGCTGTGGGCCTACTCCCGCTGCTCTGCACTCTGTGTCTACGGACAAACTTTTGTTCTGAATGCTGTTTACTTACTTTAATTGTTTGCACGATTTTTTTTCTCTCTGCATATTGTGTGCTTGACAGTCTTTATTTCTGGGTTCTTCTGGGTTTCTTTGTTTTGTGGCTGTGTACAAGGAGACAAATCTCAAGGTTGTATAATACATGCACACTTTGATAATAAATTTACTTTGAACTTTGAAGTCCCTTTTCAGATGCTGGAAAACAAAAATCTAGGTTGACATATGGGAGTGCTGCACTGCAGTAAGCGTCAAGTTTCAGGCTGTCATTAAATATCCCTTGACACCATTCCAAAGAGGAGCAGTTGAGTTAAGCCCAATGTTTTGGCCAATATTTATCCTCAGTCAGTGAAGACGGGGACACATTCTGGAGTGAGATACATCTCTACACCTGCTCATTAATGCAAATATCCACAGAACTGCCACTCACAAGATGAATTTCTTTTGTTTTTCACATTCTCTGTAAACTCTTGGAGAAAATCCCAGGAGATCAGCAGTTTCTGAGATACTCAAAGCACCACATCTGGCACCAAAAAACATTCCAGAGTCAAAGTCAATTGGATCACACTTCTTCCCCATTCTGATGGTTGGCCTGAGCAACAACAGAACCTCTTGACCATGTCTGCATGCTTTTATGCATTGAGTTGCTGCCACATGATTGGCTGTTTGGATATTTGCATTAACGAGCCAGGTGTACAGGTGTACCTAATAAAGTGTCCACAGAGTGCTGCAAAAAGATATTAATGTGTCTTTGTGCTTTAGCTGCCTTTTGATATGGTCTGCTTAACTACGATAATGGAGCTCATGATGCTTTAAATTGGAATATGGCACCAAAGGTGATCTCCGGGCAATGAAAGTGCACTGAAGGGAGTGTACAATGCACGGTTCTGCTTTATTGCACACTTAGGGCGAGGATGAATCTTGAGTCAGTGATCCTCCAAGTATTTGCAATTCTGCTTGCAAATACCTACTAGTCACTCTCCTTATCCAACACTATCTCTCCTGGAACTGGATTTGTTTTATTCTTGTCAGAAGTACCAAGCTACAATGAAAAGCTTGTCTTGTATACCATTCATACAGATCAATTCATTATGCAGTGATCCTTCACTCTATTTTTCTTCGTCTCTCTCTGGCTTTCAAGCTCGTCACTCTCTCTCTCTCTTCCTCTCTCTCTTCCTCTTCCCCTCTCTCTCACTTTCTCTCTCCCCCTCTCTCTTTCTCCTTCTCCCTCACCCTCTCTCTCCCTCTTACTCTCACTTTCCCTCTCCGTCTCTCTCCCCCTCTCCCTTTCCTCCTCACTTTCTCCCACTCTCTCTCACTTCCTCCCTCCCTCTCTATCCACTCTCTCTCTCTTCGGTGCTGTTCGGCTCCCTTTCTCTCTTCTTCTCCCTCTATCCCTCACTCCCTCTCTACCCCTCTCTCCTTCTCTGCAGCTATCTCTCTTTCTTTCTTTCCCTCTTTCTCGCACACTCTCTCTCTCCTCTCTTCCCTCTCTCTCGCCGAACTCATCCATGCCAGTCAGGACACCTATCTCAGTTGGCCTCATTTGCCAGTGTCTGATCGACAGCCCCTTAACCTTTTCCTATCCACGTAACTATCCCAAATGCCTTTGAAACATTGTTGGTGTATTTGCTCAACACTCCTTTTGGCAGCTCATTCCGTAGATGGACCATCCTGGGGGCGAAGAGCCCCATAAACATTCGGATCACCTGGACACCCCCGACCTTTCTCAGTCAGAGATTTTCGCTCTGAACTGGCCATCCTGTCCCTACCCTCTCTGCACCTCACACCGATCCTGTTTCCTCATTGTCGAGCTGGTCTGCCAGAAGCATCAACTCCATTTCACTTGGGGCGGGCACAGTTGTGTAGTGGGGTGTAGCGGTTAGCGTAATGGCATCAGAGCGGCAGAGACCCAGGTCCAGTCCCGCCGCTGCCTGTAAGGAATTTGTATATTCTCCCTGTGACTGTGTAGGATTTCTCTAGGTGCTCCACTCTCCTCCCATATCCCCTCTCACAAGACGTACAGGTTAGTAGTTCAACTGGTCTCATTGTCTCAAAATAAATAAATACTGTCTGGTCAATATTTTCTGTTTAGATTTCAGATTTCTAAAATCTGTTTTTTTTAAACTTTCAATAATACTTCCAAAAATTTGTTAATATACTGTAGAGGTTCACCAGGATGCTGCCTGGTTTAGAGAGCATGAGCTATCTTGAGAGGCTAGATAAACGTGGGTTGTTTTCTCTGGGGCGGTGCAGGCTGAGAGGAGATCTGATAGACGTTTATAAGATTATGAGAGGCACAGATAGAGTAGAGAGGGAGGTTCTGTTGTATCTGTTTTCCACAGTTGAAATGTCTAATGCCAGAGGGCATGCTTTGAAGGTTCAAGGAGAATGCGAGGGGTAAGTTTTTTTACTCGGAGAGTGGTGGATGCCTGGAATGCATTGCCTGGTACAGTGATAGAGGCAAATACATTAGAGGCTTTTAAGTGATGTTTGCATCGGCACATGAATGTGAGGAAGATGGAGGGATATGGACATGGTGTAGATCAGTGTTTGGGTGCTTTTAATTTGCTTTTTAGCTGGTTCAGTATAACATTGTGGGCCAAAGGGTCTGTTCCTGCACTGTACTCTTCTTTGTTCTGTGTAAATGACTTTACCACTGAAATAGTGTCGTTCTTGTATTCATTGTCTGATCAACATCAGAGTTACGGGATATTGCCTTTACATTATGGACAGTTCTTCCAGCGGTGGCCCAGACAGAGAGAAAGCTATGTCACCTCTTTGATGACTGTTAAGTCATCACCAAGAGCAAGCTTGGGCTTGATCAGTGAAGGTTGGCAGTTCTCCAGCTTAATAACTGCCACATATTTGCCAATTTTACATCAGCGATTTGAAGTCAAGGACAAAGACAGCAGAGAACTGAAATCTCAAAGGACAGCTTCTCTTCTGCTGGAGACTTGCCACGCAGGTGGCAAAATATGAGACAAAGCCAGTGGTGTTCTATGAATTCAGTATCACTGTCACCCAGCCGCTCATTTGGTCACTGAATAAACCCGATATTTTATTGTGGGAGGCATGCGCTTAGACAGTGATGTTGCAACTTTTAAGGTGGTAGCAAACCACAGCTCTTAAGGTAGCAGTTTCCTGTGGAGGTAACAGCACGGAACCATAATGGCTGAAGTATAAGCGACCCAGTATTACAGGAGTGTTGCGTTCCTAGAAAACGGTATGGAATCAGAAACAGAATCGGAATCAGAATCAAAGATCAGAACCAAAATCAGAATCAGAATCGGAATTGTTGGAAACCATTTATTTTAATATTACTTTTTATAAGATTTGTACTTTTTAACAAACTCATGTATTTTTCACACACTCACTGGCAGAAAGCAGTATAGCAGCTAAACTAACGGTTTATCACCGTTCTCATTTTTCATTGGCTAAGTATCAGCACATTACCCACATGATGTAACTGTTTTAATTACGTAGCCTATTAACTATCAAAAGAATTTTCTTTATCTTATCTATAAAAGTAATAGGTTTTTCCAAAGTGCCATTTTGACTTCTTTATTCTTTTGTCCTCTTAGCATTGTTTTTCAGCTCTTTATTTAGTTTGCTCAGTATTTGAATGTTTTCTTTGTACTCAAAAATAAACTGAAATCTTAGAATTAAGGCTATTTATCATTCCTGACTCCTGCAAGAACCCAAAGGATCAGAAATTAGACAGAGATCCAACGGAATCAAAATCAGAATCAGAATCTGGTTTATTACAGCTGATATACATCATGGAACACGTTGCATTGCAGTAGCAGTACAGTACAAGATATAGCAATTGGAATAAGTTAGAACGATAATTAATTAGTGCAAAAGAGGAATAACTAGGTAGTCAACAGGAATTCTGCAGATGTTGGAAATTCAAGCAACATACATCAAAGTTGCTGGTGAACGCAGCAGGCCAAGCAGCATCTATAGGAAGAGGTGCAGTCGACGTTTCAGGCCGAGACCCTTCGTCAGGACTATAGTGTCTCGGCCTGAAACGTCGACTGCACCTCTTCCTATAGATGCTGCTTGGCCTGCTGCGTTCACCAGCAACTTTGATGTATATAACTAGGTAGTCGATGTTTTTGGCCGACACCCTTCTTTAGGACTGAGAAGGAAGGATGAAACTGCCTGAATGAAAAGGTGGGGAGGGGAGATAGGAGAAGGAGGCTAGCTGGGCGATAGATAAAGCCAGGTGGGTGGAAAAGGTAGAGGGCTGGAGAGGAAACAATCTGACAGGAGAGGAGGGTGGACCATAGGAGAAAAGGAAGGAGGAGAGGGACCCAGGAAGAGGTAAGCAAAGGTAAGAGCGGAGAGGGGGGCAGGAAATTATTTTTTACCAGGAGAAATCGATGTTCATGCCACCCTGTTGGAAACAACCCAGACAGAAAATAAGTTGTTGCTCCTCCGCCCGGAATGCGCAGTCAAAAGTTACTGCAGATTATGGTGTTTGGAGACACTACCAGATGCTGAAGGGTCTGTGGAGGGAAATGGGCTGTCAACGTTTCCCTGACCCACACCAGAACATAATCACCCCAATTCTTTCCTGTCCTTCATGTCATCTGTGGGTCACCTGCCTACTCCTTCACCCCTGCTGTTCTTATCTGCACTATCAACTTGCTTATTTAGATTGTAGGTTGCATTTATCAGATTCTACCATCTGTAAACCTTAGTGACCTCCGCACATCACCTCCCAGCCCTCGTTGGTCTCCCCACTCTCCCCTCATCCACCCATCACCCACCAGCCCCTGTCACTCTCCCCACTCTCCCCTCCTTCACCCATCACCTACCAGCCCCTATCACTCTTCCCACTCTCCCCTTCTCCAACCATCACCTCCAGGGCTCTGTCGCTATCCCCAATCTCCACTCATCCACCTATCACCTCCCTGTCCCTGTTGCAATCCACCTTCTCCTGCCCTCCACCCATCAAAGGTAAGGTAATAAATTGGATTAGACCCTGGCTTTAGGGGTGAAGCCAGAGAGTGGAAATAGATGGTTGACCCTCTGACTGGAGGCCTGTGACTAGGGGAATGTCGCAGGGATCAGTGCTGGGTCTGTTGTTGTTTGTCATCTCTATCAACAATCTGGATGATAATGTGGTTAACTGGATCAGCAAATTTGCTCATGACATCAAGATTGGTGTTGAAGTGGACAACAAGGAAGACTATCAAAGCCTGTAACAAGTTCTGAACCAGCTGGAAAAATGGGCCGAAAAGTAGCAGATGGAATTTATTGCAGACAAGTGCACTTTGGGAGGACAAACCGGGGTAGGTCTTACACAGTGAACAGTAGGGCACTGAGGAGTGTGGTAGACAAAGAGAAATGAAAATGCAGGTCCATAATTCCTTGAGAGTGGAATCACATGTAAGTAGAGTTGTAAAGAAAGCTTATGGCACATTGGCCTTCATAAATCGAAAGTATTGAGTACAGGAGTTGGGATGTTATCTTGAAGTTGCATAAGACGTTAGTGAGGCCGAATTTGGAGTATTGTGTGAAGTTTTGGTCACCTAGCTACAGGAAAGACCAGGTCACTGGTCTGAGTGCTACTGGTACCATGTAACCCAGTACTACCTGTCGCATGGTTGGGTGGTCGCCGACTAAACCGGCTCCCCCACCAGGCTTGCCTGGTGAGGAGGGAGGCTAGACACCCTGCAGGATGAAAAACAAGACCTGTCAAAGGATGGATGAACCCTCTCGTAGGGTCAACGGCCATCTAGCGAACACGTGCCGTGAAGTGTGGAAAGGGCATCCCTTGCATTGAAGCTTGGTCTGGCCATTCACCGCAACAGAACTTCCCCCAGCTGTCTTGGACCCCACCATGCCACTGGATCCGGGAGGGGATGTCGAGAGGGTGGGTCTGGACCCGTGCAACCCCCTACTCACCTAAAATCCACTCACGCACACACTGTTCCTTTCTGAGGAGTAGGTTTTGACTGAAAGGAACCATCATCATCCTATGGGATGGATAGCCTGAAGAAGAAGACAGGAAAGATGTAAATAAGGATTAACAAGTTCAGAAAAATTTTACAAGGTTGTTGCTGGGACTGGAGGACCTGTGATGTAAGGAAAGATTGAATAGGTTAGAACTTTATTCCCTAGAATGTGGAAGATTGAGGGGAGATTTGATAGAAGTATACACAATTGTGAGTGGCTGTGGAGGAGGAGAGAGTACGGATAGTGACAGGGGCTGGGAGGTGCTGGGAAGTCATGGGGATTATGACTTTGACCAAGAGGTGATGGGTAGAGGAGGGGAGAGTGAGGAGAGTGACAGAGGATGGTAGGTGATGGGTGGATGAGGAGAGAGTGGGGAGACTGACGGAAGCTGGGAGGTCATGAATGGAGGCCACAAAGGTCTACAGATGGTAAAACCTGATAGATGCAACCTACAATCTAATAAGCAAGTTGGGAATGAAGGAGCTGAGGTGAAGGAGTGTGCGGGTGACCCACAGATGACGTATGGAGGACAGGAAAAGAATCGGGGTGATTGTGTTCTGGTGTGGGTCAGGGGAATGTTGACAACCCATTTCCCTCCACAGACCCTTCGGCATCTGAATGTATCTCCAGACACCATAATCTGCAGTCACTTTTGTCTCCCCTGAGTATATAGGGCACTCTCATTTACTTCAGATTGCCAGCATATCGAAGTAGTCGCCACTTATGAGCCAAAGAAATGCAAGCCAATAGAATTCAAAGGTCAACTGAAGGGATAGCCAATCAGGGACCGAGGAAAGTGAACGGGGGCTGTATAAGCACTCCCAGAGGGAAACACCAATGATTGCACATTGAGGATGTCTTCTCGACTGGTGATGAAACATCTGCAAGGTAATTGCCAAGCTCGGCAAACACCGCAACATCAAACACCTCAAACTGAGCTTCAAATATTCACCACCATCCTAAACTGCTCCGTATCTGGCAGTTACAAAATATTTTCTCTCTCTCTCTCTCTCTCTCTCTCTCTATCTGCCCTCATTCTTCTATCTGACTTAATGCTTGTCGAGACAGATCAGCTCCTGCCCTTAGATGGCAATGAAAGTGTGTGTTACCCTGACAACGGTGATCCCCACCCTGTCACAGGTATTCACTCCATTCTGACCTCCCGCCCCACAGATTGAAGCATGCCAGCTTTCACATATCTCCTGTCCTGATGACGGGCCGTTCAAATCAGATGTTAACTTTGGTTCCCTCTCCACAGAAGCTGCCTGACCAGCTCGGTGTCCCGAACATTTTTGTTTTCTATTTCCACCTCACCAACAACTGCAGGTTTTATCTTGGTCTTTCAATGTGTTCCCCCCCAGTTCACGACTGGACTCGCCAGTGTAGAGGAGGCTGCATCAGGAGCTCCAGATGCAATAGGTGATCCCAGCAGTTTTGCCTCACCTGATCAGATTGTTTGGGGCCCTGAATGGAGGTGGAAGGGCAGGTTAGACAAGACTACCACACACAAAGCCTGCTGACTATCCCTAATCAATCTCTGTCTATTGAAATACTCAGATAATCACAAACAAGAGAGAACCTGCAGATGCTGGAAATTCAAGCAACACACACACAAAATGCTGGAGGAGCTCAGCAGGCCAGGTAGCGTCTATGGAAAAAAAAATACAGTCGACCTTTCAAGTCGTCCCAAGACGCCATCTGTATTTTTTTCCAAAGATGTTGCCTAGCCTGCTGAGTTTCTCCAGCATCCTGTATGTGTGTTGCTTGGATAATCGATTTTGTGGAAGGTGTAGCACTTTGGATAAGTGCTGGGATGGAAATTAGTGGGGAGGGATGAATGGGCAAGGGCATTATTTTCTATTGATTGTTTAAATTTTATTTACAGATACAGCATGGTAACAGGCCCTTCTGGCCCAGTGACCCTTTGCACCCAATTATAGCCAATTAACCCATCTGTCTCTGGAATGTGAGAGGAAACCAGAGCACCAGGAGGTCACAGGCAGAATGTATAAACATCTTCCAGACTGCAGCAGGAATTGAACCCGGGTCACTGGTACATTTAGTTAGTCATTTAATTATTAGTTTAATTAGTCTGAATCTGGATTAGAAACAGGTTTATTATCACTGCTGTCTGCTGTGAGAGATGTCTTGTGGTCGCAGTGCAGCGCAAGACATAAAGAATTATTATATATTACAAAAATAAATTGTGCAAAAGAGAAATAATGAGGTAGAGCTCATGGGTTCATGGACCGTTCAGAAATCTGATGGTGGAGGGGAAGGAGCTGTTCCTCAAACTTTAAGTGTGGGTCTTCAGGCTCCTGTACCTCCTCCCTGATGGTAGTAATGAGAAGAGGGGTCTTCAGGCTCCTGTACCTCCTCCCTCATGGTAGTGATGAGAAGAGGGGTCTTCAGGCTCCTGTACATCCCCCCTGATGGTAGTAATGAGAAGAAGACATGCCCCCAGTGGTGAGCATTCCTAGTCATGGATACCAGCATCATTCACTAAAGATAAATACTGTACAAGGTGATAAGAGACACGATTTGATAAGAGTCCTGATGAAGAGTCTCGGCCCAAAACGTCTACTGTTTACTCTTTTCCATAGATGCTGCCTGGCCTGCCGAGTTCATCCAGCATTTTGTGTGTGTTGCTTAAGATGATAAGAGGGACCGATCGAGTGGGCAGGCTCGTTTTCTGAGGGCAGAAATGGCTAATAACAGGGGCATAATTTGAAGGTGATTGGAAGAAAGTATGGAGGGGATGTCACAAGTACGTCTCTTACACGGAGAAGTGGTGGGTGCGTGGAATACCCTGCCAGAGGTGGTGGTAGATGCAGGCGCAGTAGGGACATTTAGGACAGGGACATCGATTATAAAAATGGAGGGGCTATGTAGGAGTTAGACTGATTTCAGAGTAGGTTACTATGTTCAGGGTAGATCTTAGAGAAGGCCCTGTTTTGTGCTGTAGTTTTCTATGTTCTGTGTAAGTCACATTTAGTTACTTAGAGATACAGTGCAGAACAGACCTTTCCAGCACAACGAACCTTACCAACCAGCTACCCACCTATTTAATCCTAGGCTAATCACAGGGCAGTTTACATTGAGCAATGAATCTATCAACTGGTATGTCTTTGGAATGTGGGAGGAAACAGGAGCACCCGGAGGAAACCCACGCTGTTACAGGAAGAACGTGCAAACTCCTCACAGACGCAGCCGGCGCCGTGATTGAACTCCCAAAGTCGGAATGCGCCAGGCTGTAGTTCTAATGTGCTAACCGCTACAACACTGTGGCGCCCCCAGCTAGCTCCGGGGCCGGGAAATAAATGCTGATCACGGCAGTGATAGTCGCAAGCAAAAAAAAATGAATACGTTGAAGAAATTACTGGTTCATTGTCTGGACTACTATGTCATCACACCCAGACCAGGGGGCAGGGCGGAGATACGTCTCTAGCGCGAGCTGCAGGTCACCCTTGGGCAGGGTGTAGCACCTGCTTGGCGCCCCCCACCGATCCGGGACATGCAAACCCATAGGAGCAGGTGGTGGATGGTCGTACGAGCAGCCGGTGCACATCACAAGTCCTGGTTATGTGACCACTGACGACAGGCAGACAATCTCTGAAGGGTATTGATAATGGACGGGGGACACCCGTCTTGTAGTCACTGCCCAGAAGAAGGTAATGGCAAACCACTTCGGTAGAAAAGTTTGCCAAGAACAATCATGATCATGGAAAGAGCATGATTGCCCACGTCATATGACATGGCTCATAACGAATGAATGAGAGTAATTTTATGTTTCTGGGCTGTACTGCTGCTGCAAAACAGCTAATTACCCATCACACACATCAGTGAAAACAAGCCTGATTCTGACTCTAATTCTCTGATTTCATTTGCCAAGATGCAGGTGGAGACTATCATCCAGTCAAATTCAATATTCAATTTCCTCAACCATTTCTAAAATTGTCTCCATTAGAATTCGTAGAGATCGTTGGAATAAAAGCAATCAGATCCTTTACAGCTAATTATAGAAACTTACATGTAAATTGTGGAATTAACAGTATCCATCACTGGGGACATTCACTGTTCTGGGCAAGTCTCTCTTTGGGCACAGAGCTTGAAAAAAACGATGAAACGGACTTTTAACATTGTAATCCAGCAAGTTTGTTTGTTATGTCTCTCCTCTCACTGTGAAATGGAAAACACCTCTTTCTCCCTTATTAGGGAGAGAGAGCCTGTGGTATGTCGAATACCAGGTGAAGCGCGAAGTCTTTGGGGTAACTGCAAGTCTGTGTCTCTGCTGTTGCTTTGCTCACGCATGAGTGCTCGGTGGCGGGTGCTGATGCTTTTTTTTGGCAGTTGGTGGAGGGGGGATTGTTGCTTGCTGCCGATTACGTGTGGGAGGAAGGGGAGCTGGGGGGGGTACTTTGGGGTTCTTCCATTTAACTGTTGTTCATTCTTTGGGGCACTCCTCTGTTTTTGTGGATGGTTGTGAAGAAAAACCTTTCCAGGGTGTATATTGTATACATTTCTCTGACACTAAATGTACCTTTGAAACCATCTTCTCATTGCTAACTGTCAAGGACGAGGAACAGGATAAGTGCAAGAGATTCCACAGATGCTGGAAATCCAGAGCAACACACACAAAATGCTGGAGAAACTCAGCAAGTCAGGAAGCATCTATGGAAATGAATAAAAAGTTGACGTTTCCGGCCAAAACCCTTCTTCAGGACTGGAAAGGAAGGGGGAAGATGCCAGAATAAAAAGGTGGGGGAAAGGGAAGGAGATAGCTGGATGGTGATAGGTGAAGCCAGGTGAGTGGGAAAGGTAAAGGGCTGGAGAGGAAGGAGTCTGATAGGAGAGGAGAGTGGACTATGAAAGAAAGGGAAGAAGGAGGAGCACTGGGTGATAGGCAGGTGAGGAGCAGAGAAAGGGGTGAAAGGGCAGCTAGAGTAGGGAATTGAAAAAAAAGGGACGAGGGAGGGGGAAAAATTACCAGAAGTTAGAGAAATCGATGTTCATGCCATCAGGTTGGAGGCCACCCAAACGGAATATGAGAAGTTCCTCTTCCAACCTGTGAGAGGCCACATCATGGTTGCAGATGAGGCCATGGACTGACACGTCAGAATGAGAATGGGAGCTGGAATTAAAATGGTCGGCCTCCAGGAAATCCTGCCTTTTATGAATGGAATGAAGGTCTTCAACAAAGCGGTCTCGCAAGCTATGTTGTGTCTCTCCAAAGTAGAGGGGGCCATATCGGGAGCACTGGATACAGTAGATGACAGCAGGTTCACAGGTGAACAGTTTTATTTTTTATTTTATTGGGGTACTGTGTGGAAAAGGCCCTTCCAGCCCTCAGAACCACGCTGCCCAGCAAACCCCCGATTTAATCCTAGCCCAACTACAGGAAAATTTACAAGTACACAAAACTATGAGGGGTATAGATAGGGTAAATACAAGAATGTCGGCAGATGACTAACACAAGGGGGCATAATTTTAAGGTGCTTGGAAATAGATACCACGAAGATGTGAGGGGTAAGTTTTTCACACAGAGAGTGGTGGGTGCGTGGAATGCACTGTCGGCGACGGTGGAAGCGGATACAATAGGGTCTTTAAGAGCCTCTTAGATAGTTACATGGAGCTTCGAAAAATAGAGGGCTATGTGCTAGGGAAATTCTAGGCAGGCTTTAGAGGAGGTTACATGGTCGGCACAACGTTGTGGGACAAAGGACCTGTAACGTGCTGTAAGTTTCTGTGTTCTATGCTGGAAGTCCAAAGCAACACACACAAAATGGTGGAGGTACTTAGCAGGTCAGGCGGCATCTATGGGAAAGTGTACAGTCAATATTTCTTCATCAGGAGTGAGAAGGAAGGGGGGAAGGTGCCTGAAAAACAAAGGCGGAGTGGGGGGGAGGGACAGAAAATTATAGCTGGAAGGTGGTAGGTGAAGCCAGGTGGGTGAGAAATTTCACATCATGTAAAACGGTGATAATAAATCTGATTCTGATTCTGACTTCAGCAAAGAAATATTTAATAAAATAGTCACAAAGCACAAAATAAGTATTATTAGAGTATACTGTAAAATTATAAAATGAAATATTGCTTTTTAATGGGGCAATTTATAGCCTCTGTCAATGTTAATTGGCTATGAAATGTTTGTTTTTGTAACCCAATTTTAATCTCAAGATTCTGCCTTGAATATGCAATTGCACAACAGATTATGGTAAATGCCAAGATTACCACAGCAGCGACCTCTCCCCCTCTGGAGAGAAAACCTTCCTGAGATACTGGAGTTCTCGGTTAAGGACTGCAGCTTTTCATAGGCTCCAGATCAGGGTCTCCTTAGGGTGCTTTTGCTATTGTTTGCATGGTGGGGGGTGGGTTTGGTGCTTTTGCTGGTGCAAGTGGGGGTAGTGGGAGGGGTGGGTCAATGCTTCCTCCACTGTTTGTGCTTCCCAGGCTGAATCACCGTCTAGTATAGTGGGGGTGGGGGAAGGGGTCTACTGCACAGGATCATAAGAAGCTGCAGAAAGTTGCAAAATTAGTTAGCTCCATCATGGTTCCATCAGCCTCCATAGTGTCCAAGCCATCTTCAAGGAGCGATATCTCAGAAAGGTGCCACCTACCTGGCTTCAGCACCCAGACCATGCCCTCTTCTCATTGCTACCATCAGGGAGACACACACTCAACAATTCAGGAACAGCTTCTTCCCCTCTGCCATCCGATTTCTGAATGGACATTGAACCCATGAACACTATCTCACTACTTTTTTATCTCTGTTTTTGCACTACTTATTAAAATTAACTATTTTGTGTGTATATATACCTACTGTAATTCACAGTTTTTTTCCATTAATATGTATTGCATTGTTCTGCCGCTAGAAAGACAATAAATTTCGCGACTCGCCGGTAATATTAAACAACACACACAAAATGCAGGAGGAACTCAGCAGGCCAGGCAGCATCTATGGAAAAGAGAAGAGCCGATGTCTCGGCCCGAAACGTCGACTGTACTCTTTTCCATAGATGCTGCCTGGCCTGCGGAGTTCCTCCAGCATTTTGCGCATGTCGCTTGGATTTCCAGCATCAGCAGATTTTCTCTTGCCGGTGATATTAAGCCTGATTCTGATTCTGATTCCAATTGCTGGGGACTGTCCCTGACAACTTTTGTTTCTGTTTTTGCACTATTTTTAATTTAACTATTTAATTATACATATATACTGACTGTAATTGATTTTTTCTCTATATTTATCATGTATTGCATAGTCATAGTCATACTTTATTGATCCCGGGGGAAATCGGTTTTTGTTACAGTTGCCCATAAATAATAAATAGTAATAGAACCATAAATAGTTAAATAGTAATATGTAAATTATGCCAGTAAATTATGAAATAAGTCCAGGACCAGCCTATTGGCTCAGGGTGTCTGACCCTCCAAGGGAGGAGTTGTGAAGTTTGATGGCCACAGGCAGGAATGACTTTCTATGACACTCAGTGTTGCATCTCGGTGGAATGAGTCTCTGGCTGAATGTACTCCTGTGCCCACCCAGTACATTATGTAGTGAATGGGAGACATTGTCCAAGATGGCATGCAACTTAGACAGCATCCTCTTTTCAGACACTACCGTCAGAGAGTCCAGTTCCATCCCCACAACATCGCTGGCCTTATGAATGAGTTTGTTGATTCTGTTGGTGTCTGCTACCCTCAGCCTGCTGTCCCAGCACACAACAGCAAACATGATCTCACTGGCCACCACAGCCTCGTAGAACATCCTCAGCATCGTCCGGCAGATGTTAAAGGACCTCAGTCTCCTCAGGAAATAGAGATGGCTCTGACCCTTCTTGTAGACAGCCTCAGTGTTCTTTGACCAATCCAGTTTATTGTCAATTCGTATCCCCAGGTAATTGTAATCCTCCACCATGTCCACACTGACCCCCTGGATGGAAACAGGGGTCACCGGTACCTTAGCTCTCCTCAGGTCTACCACCAGCTCCTTAGTCTTTTTCACATTAAGCTGCAGATAATTTTGCTCACACCATGTGACAAATGTACACCATGTACTGCTGAAACTACGTTAACAAAATTCATGACATATGCTGGTGATATTATACCTCTCTAATTCTGATGGGGGGGTGTGCTTTGGGGTTTTAATGTCTTTGTCATTCATTCTATGGGGTTTCTTGTTTCGTGGATGTCCGTGAAGAGTAAGAATTTCAAGTTGTATACTGTACATGTTTTCTGATATGAAATTGAAACATTTGAACCACTTAAACCACCTCAGCTGAAGCTGGAATTAGCTTCATTTCACAGTTTCATCAGCATTCTGGCAGGCAATAACTTCCCAGGTTAAAACTTCTGACAACTGTGAGGCTCAAAGTGTACCGAGAGACTCCGCATCAGCCCCCCCGAGAGTCATGTCGTGCCGAGTGTCGGTCTCTGCTTCAGAGGGCCTGAGAACTCAGCTGCTTGCATTGTTTCCCCATTGTGTTCATAATGAAAATCTGTCAGTAATTGCTAGTAGCAGCTAGATTTCCGAACCAGTACATTAATCAGGGAAAAGAGCATGGCTTTCAAATCTGCAATGGTGTGTGCTTGCCTTCTGTCTGTAAACATTCACCTATAATCAGAGAATCAGGTTTACTACCGTCATCAGATATGTTGTTATGTGGCAGCAGTACCTCATAATAAAAACTGTGAACTACAGTAAGTATATATATACTTTAATTTAACTATTTTATATAGTTTTATATTTTAAGACTGCTCCAACTGCACAGTGTAACGGTAACACACAAAGGCAGCACAACCATCAGAATGCTTTTCTTGAAACCAAATGATCCAACAGCCCATGTGGAGAGGACAAATGCAATATACCAGATCCGATCTGGAGACTGTCCCAGACACCATGCGGGATGGATTGGGGGAATGCTATCCACAAGACTACATAAACATCAGCTAGCCATAAGAAGAAATGCTCCTCTGTCACTTACGTCATATAAAATCGCACATATTGAGTCTGTGTAAAGCATTGGTGAGGCCTCACTTGGGGTATTGTGAGCAGTTTTCAGCCCCCGATCTAAGAAAGGATGTGCTGATATTGTAGAAGGTTCAAAGGAGATTCACAAGAATGATTCCGGGATTTGAAAAACTTGCCGTATGAGGAGCATTTGATGACTGTGGGCCTGTGCTCACTGGAGTTCAGAAACAAGAGGTGACTTCATTGGAACCTATTGAATGTCGAAAGGCCTCGACAGACTGGATATGGATGTTAGTGGGGGAGTCTAAGATCAGAAGACACAGCCTCAGAATAGAGGGACATCCATGTAATCCTCAGATTCAGCCGACGGCGTTAGTCTAGGGAAGACAATCTCTAGCCCCACCAAACGTGTGAGATTGAGGTGCAAAATCTCCTGTTTGTGTGGATGCTGAGTGATGTGTACCACGTACCAAATCAGTACCATAATATAACAGACAGGCCACTATATGTAATTAAATGATTTAGCTTATAATTCTCAATTTGACTAAAGGGTTAGTAAAGAAAAACAAAAAGAAAAGGGTCCAGTTTAATGAAATAGTCTAATGTGCAAGTTGGAGCTCATGGGTTCCCTTCGTTGGTCCTCCATCAGTTTCTCTGGACTTCGTCGACTCCTGGCCCCACTCCAAGTCCACTCCGTCCTGCTGTCTACGACCTCTCCTTTCTGGCATCTTCTCTTTTCATCTTCCGCTGAACAAAAGTCCCAGATCAGCTCGGTCTCAGGCACACAACAAGAAAAAAAAACACTCTCTTTATTGGACGATGCACATTCCAAAGCCCCCGTTATCGCTAGCCATAACCCAAACACTGCTGCTACAGAAAAACCATTACATTAGCAGTGAAACCTTTCCCAGGGTGTTACATCCATTTAGAATGAGGAGGAATTTCTTTAGCCAGAGAGTGATGAATCAGTGTGGAATTCCTTTCCACAGGCAGCTATGGAGGCCAAGTCATTGGGTATGTTTAAGGCAGAGGTTAATAGTAGTCAGGGCATGAAGGGCTACGGGGAGAAGGCAGGAGATCCGGGCTGAAAAGGAGAATGGATCAGTCATGATGAAATGGCGGAGCAGTTTCGACTGGCCAATGGCCTGATTCTGCTCCTATACCTTATGGTCTTATGGTCTTATCTCATTACACAAAGGACACCATTTCATCCGGGAAGTTGCAAAACTCCTGGCAGAAGCGCAAAATAAGAAATCAAGAGAATTCTCAAAAGCTTGTTTTTCAATGGAAGGCTCTATTAACAAGCATACAACATGGCACACAATGATGGGTTCCCCTTGAGAAGGTAATGCTGATCTGCCTTCCTGAATCGCTGAGGTGTGCATGTGGCCGTAATCCTGTTCGGGAAAGAATTCCAGGATTTTGACCCAGCAAAAGTTGAAGGAATGATGATATATTTCCAACTCAGGATTATGTGTGGCTTGTAGGGTAACTTCCGGGTGGTGATGTTCTATGCTCCATTTTTTATGACAGGGATTCCCAGCTGGGGTCCATGGACCTCTTGCTTAATAAGACCATAGGACCATAAGATATAGGAGCAGAAGTAGGCCATTCAGCCCATCAAGTCTGCTCCACCATTCAATCATGGGCTGATCCAATTCTTCCAGTCATCCCCACTGACCCCTGTGGAACTCCACTGGTAACCGGCAGCCAGCTAGAATAGGATCCCTTTATTCCCACTCTCCGTTTTTTACTGATTAGCCAATGCTCCACCCATATTAGTAACTTCCCTGTAATTCCATGGGCTCTTATCTTGCTAAGCAGCCTCATGTGCAGCACCTAGTCAAAGGCCTTCTGAAAATCCAATACACCACATCTATTGCATCTTTTTTGTCTACCCTGCTTGTAATTTCATCAAAAAATTGTGGTAGGTTTGTCAGGCAGGATTTTCCTTTCAGGAAACCATGCTGGCTTTGGCCTATCTTGTCATGTGCCTCCAGGTACTCCGTAATCCCATCCCTAACTATTGATTCTAGCAACTTTCCAACCACTGATGTCAGGCTATCTGGTCTATAGTTTCCTTTCTGTTGCCTTCCACCCTTCTTAAATAGCGAAGCAACATTTGCAATTTTCCAGTCATCTGGTACAATGCCAGAATCTATCGATTCTTGAAAGATCATTATTAATCTCTCCAGCTACTTCCTTCAGAACCCGAAGCTGCATTCCATCGGGTCCAGGAGACTTATCCACCCTCAGACCATTAAGCTCCCTGAGTACCTTCTTAGTCATTATTTTCGCTGCACATACTCCACTTCCCTGACACTCCTGAATGTCTGGTTATACTGCAGATGTTCACGGTGAAGACTGATGCAAGATACCCATTCAGTTCCTCCACCATCTCTGCGTCTCTCATTACAATATCTCCAACGTCATTTTCTATTGGTCCTATATCTACCCTCAACTCTCTTTTACCCTTCGTATACTTAAAAAAGCTTTTAGAATCTTCTTTGATATTAGTCGCCAGCTTCCTTTCATAATTCATCTTTTCCTTCCTAATGACCTTCTTAGTTTCCTTCTGCAAGTTTTTAAAAGCTTCCCAATCCTCTATCTTCCCACTAGCTCTGGCTTCCTTGTATGGCCTCTCTTTTGCTTTCAGTTTGGCTCTGACTTCACTTGTCAGCCATGGTAGTGTCTTTCTTCCATTCGAAAATGTCTTCTTATTTGGAATATCTCTGTCCTGCACTTCCCTCATTTTTCACAGAAACTCCAGTCATTGGTGCCCTAGTGGGCTCAGCAACAAGCTGTTCTAAAAAGCCATCCCTTAGACATTCTACAAATTTTCTCTATTGAGGTCCTGTACTGGCCTGTTTTTCCCAATCCACTTTCATGTTAAAATCCCCAACGATTATCATGACATTGCCCTTCTGACACACCTTTTCTATCTCCTGCTGTAATTTGTAATCGATATCCCGGCTGCTGTTTGGAGGCCTGTATACAACTGCCATTAGGATCCTTTTACCCTTGCCATTTCTTAACTCAACCCACAGAGACTCTACACCTTCCGATCCTATGTCATCCCTTCCTAATGATTTAATATTATTTCTTATACACAGGGCCACACCACCTCCTCTGCCTACTAACCTATCTTTCCGATACACCGTATCAGAACACTTTCAGTCCAGTATTTGTTGCTTTCTGTTTTAACTGCTCCACACCACTATTGCCCTGTAACTCATCCCACTGGCTGTGATTATGCCTGTCCTTTCTATCATCTCTGTTGAATGCTATCTTTGATTTATTTCTGTTTTCCCCTTCCTCAGCCCCTATCACTCCTGTTCCCATACCCCTGCCAAATTAGTTTAAATCCTCCCGAACACCTCTATTAAACCTGCCTGCTAGATATTGGACCCCTTTGGGTTCAGGTGTAACCCGTCCTTTTTGTACAGGTTGTACCTCCCCCAGAAGAACCCCCAGTGGTCCAGGAACCCGAAGCCCTGCCCCCTACACCAGTCTCTCAGCCATGAATTAATACGCCTGATCATGCTATTCTTGCACTCGTTAGCACGTGCCACAGGCAGCAGTCCTGAGATTACTACCCTGGTATTGGTCCGGGGATAAAAAAGGTTGGGAACCCCAGTTCTATGTACTCACCATTATTTAAGTCTTTGAAATACAGTGTTGAATGGGCCCTTTTGGCCCATTGCCCGAACAGCCGATCAACTCAGCTAGCAACCAGCCTAATCACAGGACAATTTTTTTTTAGATTATGAGGACACGCAGTCCTCTTTTATTGTCATTTAGTAATACATGCATTAAAAAATGATACAATATTCCTCCGGTGTGATATCACAAAAACACAGGACAGACCAAGACTGAAAAACTAACAAAACCACATAATTATAACATATAGATACAGCAGTGCAACAATACCATAACTTGATGAAGAACAGGCCATGGCACAGTAAAAAAGTTCAAAGTCTCTCGAAAGTCCCACATCTCACGCAGACGGGAGAAGGAAGAAAACTCTCCCTGCCATGCCCAACCACAGTCCGACTCTGAGTCGTCCGAAAACTTTGAGCCTCTGATCAGCCCTCCGACACCGAGTACCGAGCACCATCTCTATCTGAACGCTTTGACCTCAGCCTCGGTCGCCAGCAGCAGGCAAAGCCGGGGATTTTGGGGCCTTCTCTCCGGAAGATTCTCGATCGCACAGTAACAGCGGCAGCAAACCAACATTTCAGAAATTTCTCCAGATGTTCCTTTGTGCTTTCACGTCTGTCTCCATCAAATCAGAATTGTCCACGGCCCCAATTTAACAAATACGATATCATTTCACCAGAGAGCTGCGCACGCTGCCATCTTCTCCTCAATTTACAATGACCATTTAACCTACTAATTGATACATCTTTGGACCGTAGGAGGAAACTGGACTGGAACACCTGGAAGAAATTCACGCTGTCATGGGAAAACATTCATACTCCTTACAGACGGTGCCGGCTCCGGAATTGAAACCCAAACACCAGAACACACAGATCTGGTATAAGATAGCGCTACTGAAGATGGACGACGACTTACTGGTGGGTCATAAAGCAAGAAATACAACTAAATACTTTATCAGTAACACTCTTACTGTGTTAAGCTCTCACCGCAAACAAAGAAGAGGTGAGCAAAGGTGAGGCTTACTCGTGGGTCGAGGCATATGGATGCCATGCAAAGTCGGAGCGAGGTTGAGACATGTTCGAGATGGAGTTGGGGTGAGCAGAGTAGCAGAGTCTCAGAGCTCATCCACCTAAACCAACCTAGATCGATCTGAGCACTGGACCAGCTTGGAAAGGTCGGGTACGGGCTGGAACGTGACGGTGGGATCTAGGCCCAGAGCACATTGACTTGATGGGGCCCAGGTCCTAGTGCTTGTGTTTATTATTCACATGATTAGGGTTTTTTTTTTCTCTCTGCATTGGATGTTGGTCTTTTTTTTAAATTGGGTTCTTTCAGGTCTCTTGGTTTGTGGCTGCCTGGAAGCAGATGAATTTCAAGGTTGTATAATATACGTATTGTGTAGTATTGTGCTAACTGCTATGCCTATCGTAGCACCCCCTAGCTTGCTCCAGGGATGGGAAATAAATGCTGGTCTTGGCCATGATAGTTGCAACCAGAAAAATTAATACACTAAAGAAAGTACTGGGTCATTAACTATGTCCTTCAAGCTGTCTAGTTGGGAAGGTGATGTCTAAGCACTGGGTCATAGCATGAGATAATAGATTAGAAATTTGATCTTGGTTGCATGTCTTATATTCACAAGATAATAGCAAGTCAACAGAACTGAATTTTGGAAACACAGTTAATGCTAACTCAGCACACAGAGTCAAGGATAAAAAATTATTTTGAAGTGATAGGGAGTTGCCTGCTTGCTCACATGGACTTGAAGGGTTTTATTACACAGCCTGATATGCCGAACTTCATGGTCAACTGTTATAGAAACATAGAAACATAGAAAATAGGTGCAGGAGTAGGCCATTCGGCCCTTCGAGCCTGCACCGCCATTTATTATGATCATGGCTGATCATCCAACTCAGAACCCCGCCCCAGCCTTCCCTCCATACCCCCTGACCCCTGTAGCCACACGGGCCATATCTAACTCCCTCTTAAACATAGCCAATGAACTGGCCTCAACAGTTTCCTGTGGCAGAGAATTCCACAGATTCACCACTCTCTGTGTGAAGAAGTTTTTCCTAATCTCGGTCCTAAAAGGCTTCCCCTCTATCCTCAAACTGTGACCCCTCGTTCTGGACTTCCCCAACATCGGGAACAATCTTCCTGCATCTAGCCTGTCCAATCCCTTTAGGATCTTATACGTTTCAATCAGATCCCCCCTCAACCTTCTAAATTCCAACAAGTACAAGCCCAGTTCATCCAGTCTTTCTTCATATGAAAGTCCTGCCATCCCAGGAATCAATCTGGTGAACCTTCTTTGTACTCCCTCTATGGCAAAGATGTCTTTCCTCAGATTAGGGGACCAAAACTGCACACAATACTCCAGGTGTGGTCTCACCAAGGCCTTGTACAACTGCAGTAGTACCTCCCTGCTCCTGTACTCGAATCCTCTCGCTATAAATGCCAGCATACCATTCGCCTTTTTCACCGCCTGCTGTACCTGCATGCCCACTTTCAATGACTGGTGTATAATGACACCCAGGTCTCGTTGCACCTCCCCTTTTCCTAATCGGCCACCATTCAGATAATAATCTGTTTTCCTATTTTTGCCACCAAAGTGGATAACTTCACATTTATCCACATTAAATTGCATCTGCCATGAGTTTGCCCACTCACCCAACCTATCCAAGTCACCCTGCATTCTCTTCGCATCCTCCTCACTGCTAACACTGCCACCCAGCTTCGTGTCATCCGCAAACTTGGAGATGCTGCATTTAATTCCCTCATCCAAGTCATTAATATGTATTGTAAATAACTGGGGTCCCAGCACTGAGCCTTGCAGTACCCCACTGGTCACCGCCTGCCATTCTGAAAAGGTCCCGTTTATTCCCACTCTTTGCTTCCTGTCTGCTAACCAATTCTCCACCCACACCAATACCTTACCCCCAATACCGTGTGCTTTAAGTTTGCACACTAATCTCCTGTGTGGGACCTTGTCAAAAGCCTTTTGAAAATCCAAATATACCACATCCACTGGTTCTCCCCTATCCACTCTACTAGTTACATCCTCAAAAAATTCTATGAGATTCGTCAGACATGATTTTCCTTTCACAAATCCATGCTGACTTTGTCCGATCATTTCACCGCTTTCCAAATGTGCTGTTATCACATCCTTGATAACTGACTCCAGCAGTTTCCCCACCACCGACGTTAGGCTAACCGGTCTATAATTCCCCGGTTTCTCTCTCCCTCCTTTTTTAAAAAGTGGGGTTACATTAGCCAGCCACATTATTACCAATGTTACTAAACCAGTTCAGCTGCCTACTTGTATGCCTGTTTTTGCTGAGTTGTAAACTAAATTCTTTACATTTCAATACTGACTCTGAAATACATTGGGCTGTTCTCAAGACATAAAAGCTTATTATCTCACAACTTTAAGTTTCACTGAAGAGCTAGAGGAATGATTCCCAGTCTGTGGTCCACGGACCCCTCAGTTAATAGTTTCCGCACCTCATTTGGCGCATCAGGCGGCAACCATACCATTTCTTTAGTGTCTGTCTGTTTTACGAGGCCGAGTTGCTAGCTCGACGTTCAACCCAGCACGACATGGACAGGGTGCAGGGGGCTGGCCAGATTCGAACCCGGGACCACTCACCCTGAAGTCCACTGTACCATCAGTTGGCTAACCTCAGTTAATGGTAGCATAAAAAAGGTCGAGATCCTCTGAGTGATAGGATTTTAATCTTGTAGATATCATAGAACATTACAGCACAGTGCAGACCCTTCAGCCCTCTATGTTGTGCCAACCTTTTAAACTATTCAAAGATCAATCTATCTCTTCCCTCCCACATAGTCTGCCATTTTTATTTTTATGTGTCTATCTAAGACTCTCTTAAATTTCCCTCTACCACCACCGCTGGGGATACAATCCACACACCCAAGACAACCTGTGTAAAAAATTGCCTCTAACATCCCCTCCCCTATACTTTCCTATAATTTTGCCCCCTCGTATTAGCCATTTCCACCCGAGGAAAACGTTTGTGGCTGTCCACTAGATCTGTCTCTTATCATCTTGTACATCTCCAACAATTCGCCTCTTGCTCCAAAACGAAAAGCCCTGAGCTCTCTCAACTTTTCCTCATAAAACATGCTCTCTAATCGAGCCAGCATCTTGGTAAATCTCCTCTGCACCCTCTCTAAAGCTCCCATGTCCATCCTATAATGAGGTGATTAGAATCGAATACAACATTCCAGGTGTGGTCCAACTGTGCAAATAATTAAAAATCAATCAATCAATAAATAAATAGACAAATACCAAATACCATAAATAACTAGATAATTAGATAAATTGATAATTAGATACTACAGATAGATAGATGGATAGATGTTTAGATAGATAGATAGATAATATAGAGAACATGAGTTGTAGAGCCCTTGAAAGTGAGTCCATAGGTTGTGGAATCAGATCAAAGTTGAGGTGAGTGAAATTATTTACACTGGTTCAGTGGTCTGATGTCAGGAATTTCGGAAATGGCCTATGTGTGGAGAGAGAAACGGGTTGACAGTTCACTGACTTTAACGAGAACTTTTGCAGAAATTAACAATAAATGCTGGACTAACCATGCCGTTAACTAAAACTCCCAAACTGAAAGTTAACGCCAATACTGTGGCTGGAAGCAATAACTAAATAGTAAATAAATACCACTTCCGATAGCACCAGTCGAAATGGTAGTCCTCTTTCCTGGACAAGGTCAGGAGTAAGCAGGGAGCGTAAATGTTGCTGTGCTTTTGCTCAAGTGTCGATAAGACTAGAATGAAAAGAAGGAATTCAACATCAGTAAGACCAAGGAACTGATTGTGGGGTTCAGAAAGGGTAAGATGAGGGAACACACACACGAGTCCTCATAGACGGGTCAGAAATATAAAGAGTGAGCAATTTCAAGTTCCTGGGTGTCAACATGTCTGAGGATCTAATCTGGGCCCAACATATTGTTGCAGCTACAAAGAAGCCACGACAACGGCTATATTTCACGAGGAGTTTGATGAGATTTGGTATGTCACCAAAGACACTCGTAAATTTCTACAGATGTATTGTGGAAAGTTTTCTAACTGCACAGGATCAAAATAAGCAGAGAATTATAACATTAGTCAGCTCCATCATGGGCAGTAGCCTCTGTAGTGTCCTGGACATCTTCAAGGAGCAATGCTTTAAAAAGTCAGCATCCATCGTTAAGGATCCTCGTCACCCAGGACATGCTCTCTTCTCATTCCTACCATCAGGGAGGAGGTACAGGAGCCTGAAGACCCCTCTTCTCATCACTACCATCAGGGAGGAGGTACAGGAGCCTGAAGACCCCTCTTCTCATCACTACCATCAGGGAGGAGGTACAGGAGCCTGAAGACCCCTCTTCTCATTCCTACCATCAGGGAGGAGGTACAGGAGCCTGAAGGCCCCTCTTCTCATTCCTGCCATCAGGTAGGAGGTACAGGAGCCTGAAGGCACCTCTTCTCATTCCTACCATCAGGGAGGAGGTACAGGAGCCTGAAGACCCCTCTTCTCATCACTACCATCAGGGAGGAGGTACAAGAGCCTGAAGGCACATACTCAGCGATTCAGGAACAGCTTCTTCCCCTCTGCCATCCGATTTCTGAATGGACATTAAACCCATGAACTCTAACTCTCTACTATTTTTATTCCAATTTTTGCACTACTTATTTAATTCAACTATTTAAAATACTTACTGTAATTCACAGTTTTTTTCTATTATTATATATTGCATTGTACTGCTGCTGTAAAGACAAGAAACTTCATGACATATGATATTAAACCTGATTTTAAGATATCAGTGAAATAGAGCCACAAAAAAATTAGTCCGGGCCTGAGCCATGAATGCAGCAGAAATCTGCAGTTGACCACGATACAGCTTGATCTCTGCTGAGCAGATACTCAGGCAGGGTGGGTGGGGGGGGGGAGGGGAAACAGCACTGATAACACTCTGTACACCATGCCACATTGCCTCTGGTGGAACGCACCAGCTTCGACGCCTCTCTCCTGCCGGCTGTACACAGGTGGCACTGCAGCCTGAGGCCTAGTCCTTGCTATGGCCAAGGCCACAGAGCTTCCCCGCCTCCTGCCAATAAACCAGTGAATTGGACTTGCAGCATTCCACATTAACAATGTCCTAAAGGGTCTTGACAATCACAAGGATGTCAGCAATTATATAAAGTAAATCTTTAATCGGGAACTATTTCTGGGCTGCCAATTTCCTTTTATTCAGATAACACAAAGTAGTAGAGCGAAAGGTCATTGTTCAGAAGAGAGGTTCCATCTGACTCATTGGCACCTCTTACCTTAACATAGAACATCAAAGGGCAGTACAGGATTTTTCCGAGATCTATCTAAACCTTCCTCCTACTTAGCCTTCCATTTCACTTTCATCCATGTGCCTATCCAAGAGCCTCTTAAATGTCTGTAATGTACTTGCTCTACCACCCCTGGTAGCACGTTCCATGCACCCACCACCCTCTGTGTAAAAAGCCTACCCTTGATATCCCCCCATTGCTTTCTGCCAAGCACGTTAAAGTTAGGCCCTCTTCTATCACCCATTTCTGCCTTGGGAAAAAAAAGTCTCTGTCTATCCACCCGATCTGTACCAGTTTTCATCTTGTACACCTCTATCAAGTCGCCTCTCACGCTCCTTCATTTTAAAGCCCTAGCTCACTCAACCTGTCTTCATAAGATATGCCCTGCATTCCAGGTAGCATCTGCACCCTCTTTAAATGTTCCTCATCCTTCCTATAATGAGGCGACCAGGACTGAACACAATACTCCTAGTGTTGTCTAGATAGTTTTATAGATCCTCAACATTACCTTGTGGCTCTTAAATTCAGTTCCCTGTTGAATAAAGTCCAATACACCATACACCTTCTAAACAGCCCTATCAACTCCGGTGAAGTTCTAGATTTACGGAGAAATTGGATGTTAACGGGGCTGCTACATATCTCAATTCCTCAACAGCAGTTGTGAAGGGTTGTACAACAGGTACTCAACCAACATATACTGTAAGGATTGCTTTCATTGATATTTTTCCACTAAAGTCTGTTTAAAATATATCCTCCTGTCTGAGAAAATACTTAATTGGCCATGTAGTAATGAAAATAGATGGTGTGAAACAACTTGCAGAACTTAATATATTCATTCTGGATGCTGAGAAACCAAATTCTGCTCTGATCTCAGAACTGAGGCAATGTAGAGGACTGTTGGTTTTGTTTTGGATCTTTTTTCATCATCCCTCACCCTGGCTACCATGTCCCATTGCTGTTCATCACATGTCACTTCCACAAGCAATCGGACAGGTAAACAAATGGCACAATGTACACTCGGTGGCCACCTTATTAAGGACCTCCTATATCTAATCAAATGGTCACTGAGTGTTCGTTCTGGATCTTCTGCTGCTGTAGCCCATTCACTTCAAGTTTGGACATATTGTGCATTTGGCCATGCTCTTCTGCAGACCACTACTGTAGCGTGTGGATATTTGAGTTACTGTCGCCTTCCTGTCAGATTTGAACCAGTCTAGCTGTTCTCCTCTGACCTTTATCATTAATAAGATGTTTTTACCCACAGGAGTGCCGCTCACTGGATTTATTTTTTTGTTTTTCACACCATACTCTGTAAACTTCAGAGACTGTTGTGTGTGAAAACCCCAGGAGATCAGCAGTTTCTGAGATACTCAAAC
Source organism: Mobula hypostoma (assembly GCF_963921235.1). Classification (NCBI taxonomy): domain Eukaryota; kingdom Metazoa; phylum Chordata; class Chondrichthyes; order Myliobatiformes; family Myliobatidae; genus Mobula; species Mobula hypostoma. The sequence goes on from NC_086124.1 coordinate 6,043,994, forward strand.
CACCCCATCTGGCACAGTGAAAGTCACTGAGATCCCATTTCTTTCCCCATTCTGATGTTTGGTCTGAACAATAGCTGAGCCTCTTGACCTCGTCTGCATGCTTTTATACATTGAGTTGCTGCCGCATGATTGGCCGATGACATATCTGCATTAATGAGCAGGTGTCCCTACTAAAGTGGCCACTGAGTGTAAATGTTTATTGATGTGAGCCTTTTGGCACATTACAGATGCACTGGCCTTTATGAATTTGCTTCAATGACAGTTTGGTTAGTTTGAACTTTGGAAATTGCAATCTCCTCATCAAAATTCTGACTCCATAGGAGGAGAGGCTGAAAATAAGTCAACCTTGGCATTAGACATGGCAAATTGCCACGATAAAGCTCCAGAGAACAAACGAAATCTATCTAGCTAAGCAAGATTAATACAAGATACTCACTTTGAATTCAACGCTCAGCCTCATAGGTTATTACACAAATATAATAAATTTTATTGGCCAAAGGACTGAGTAAGACATCAGACTACCTGATTATTTTTCTTTTCATCTGGATCTGCCTTTGAACTCAACACTGAGTGTTAAGGTCAATATTAAAAATAAATACAACAAAGTAAAGTCAGAATGCAATCCAAATACTCAGCAACTTGGGCAGCATCTGCAGTGTTAAGGTTTCAAGTTATAGCCTGTCTCCAGAACAGCGAGCTGGGAGAAATGGTAACAACAGACTTAAAGATCAACTGTACTGGTTGTATATACTGACGTGTATTAGGAATTTGCTGTGATGTTTTGTAATGACAGGCAACAAAATAAAACATTCAGCAATTACAAAGAATAAAGAATTCTATAGAAAGTAAAGTTAGAAAGCAAGGTTCAAGGTTCAAGGTACATTTATGTATGTATGCAGTAAACAACCCTGAGATTCGTCTTCATCACAGACAGCCGCAAAACAAGGAAGATCATGGAAGCCTTTCAAAGAACAAACATCAACCCACCCTCCACACGCGCAAAAAAACAATCGCGCAAACGGCAACGAGGACCTCAAACCCACCCATGTGCAAAAAACAGTTTGCGCAAACGTCAACAAGACAATCAAACCCCCCACTCGTAAAAAACTCATGGCGCAAACAGCAACAAGCACATCAACCCGCCCCTCCCATGCAAAAAAATCAAACAAATCGTGCAAACGGCAAAAAAGAACGGGCAGAAGTACAGAACATAAAAAGATATAACCAAAAGTCTCCAATTGACCTACAGTCCAATACATAAATCACAGACATAGAACCTTGGTATCATCCTCTGACAGCATCGAGGGATAGGGAGACCATTTGAACACAGGGGCCTTCTCTTGGGAGCAGCCAGTGGGAGACCAGCACACACAGACACCTTCCTCTGGCAGCAATGAGCAAGAGCCTGGGTAGACGGCACTGGAAACTCACTTACCTTCTGGAAAGGACAGATATAAGCAAAAAGTGTATAAATAGATCATTACAATGTAAATAGCATTGTAAAAAGTGGCTTAAGGTGTTTTACAATAAACCAACGACAAGGAGGAAGATTTGTATTCCTGTGGATGGCAGTGACGCCAGGAGTTCAGTGATGTCCCAAGTGCAGAGGGAGAGGTGCAGATGCAGAATGAGCAGTTCACTGAGTTTTACTAAGAGCTGTGCAGAACCAAAAAAGGGTGGCTGGGTGGAGATACGTCTCTACCAAAGGAGGTGTAGGAAACTTTTTCCCTCTGCTGGCCTGCAAGTCACCCTTGGGCAAGGTGTAGCACCTGCTTAGCCCCCGATCAGGGTCACGTGAAGCCATGGGAGCAGGTGGTGGATGGTCGTATGAGCAGCTGGTGCACATCACAAGTCCTGCTTGTGCGACCTCTGACGCCAGGCAGACAATCTCTGAAGAGTATTGATAATGGCTGGGGTCACCTGTCTTGTAGAGACACTGCCCAGAACAAGGCAATGGCAAACCACTTCTGTAGAAATTTGCCAAGAACAATCATGCTCAAAGCCATGATCGCTCACATCAATATGACATGGCGCATAATGATGATGTCATACACACAGCACACAGCACACACAGTTACGATAGCAGAAGATTGTACAGTCACAAAAAAATATAACCCAAATCCCTGAGTGGCATGAAATATAGAATGATGGTGACCAGCATAAACATGAGCAAGTCTGCGGATGCTGGAAATCCAAAGCAACATCTTGCTCCCGATGGGGCCTCCTCTACGTTGGAGAGACCCATCCTAAATTGGGGTCTGCTTCATCAGGCACAGCTACTCCATTCGCCACAAGTGGATCTTCCCTGTGGCCAAACATTTTAATTCCAATTCCCATTCCAACATGTTAGTCCATGGCCTCCTCTTGTGCCACCAGCAGGTTGGAGGAACAGCACCTTATGTTCTGTCTGGGTAGCTTCCAACCTGGTGGCATGAATATTGATTTTTCCTTTTAGTAAATAAGATTTTCCTGCCCTCCTCATCTTCTTCTTTTCCCCGCTCTGGCCTCTTACATCTTCTCACCTGTTATCACTTCCCCCTGGGTCCCCTCCTCCTTCCCTTTCCCCTATGGTCCACTCTCCCCTCCTATCAGCTTCCTTCATCTTCAGCCCTTGACCTTTCCCACCCACCTGGCTTCACCCATCACCTTCTACCTATCCTCTTTCCTCTCCCCCACCTTTTTATTCGGGCATCTCCCCCAGTCCTTCTCAGTCCTGAGGAAGGGTCTTGGCCCAAAACCTCAACAGTTTATTCATATCAATAGATACTGCCTGACATGCGAAGTTCCTCCAGCATTTTGTGCGTGTTGTTTTTGATGATGCATGGGGCGTTGTCCTGCAGCCACATTTCTGCAAGAGCAATCACACAAAATTTTATGTTAGCACGTTTATCCTTACATTGTAGTGTACAACTGCTGTAAAATCTAATTTTCATGGCATTGATACCCTGTGTATGACAAACAAATACCTGAATCTGCAGAGATTCAGTATGACATCTGAAACTTTGACACACTTCTATAGATGTGTAGTAGAGAGTGTGTTGACTGACTGCATCACAGTCTGGTGTGGGAACACCAACGCCCTCGAACGGAAAATCTTATAAAAGGTAGTGGTTTTGGCCCAAACCATCACGGCTAAAGTGCTCCCAGCCATTGAGCACATCTGCATGAAACACTGTCGTAGGAAGGCAGCGTCCATCATCAGAGATCCTCACCACCCAGGACATGTTCTCTTCATGCTGCTGCCATCAGGAAGAAGGTACAAGAGATTCAGGCTTCACACCACCAGGTTCAAGAACAGGTACTGCCCCTCAACCATCAGACTCTTGAAAGAAAGGGGATGACTACACTCAGTTGCCCCATATATATATTCTTTTCCTCTCTCTCCTTTTTCTCCCTCTGTCCCTCTCACTATACTCCTTGCCCATCCTCTGGGCTTCCCCCCTCCCCCTTTCTTTCTCCTTAGGCCTCCTGTCCCATGATCCTCTCATATCCCTTTTGCCAATCACCTGTCCAGCTCTTGGCTCCATCCCTCCCCCTCCTGTTTTCTCCTATCATTTCGGATCTCCCCCTCCCCTCCCACTTTCAAATCTCTTACTAGCCCTTCTTTCAGTTAGTCCTGACGAAGGGTCTGGGCCCGAAACGTCGACTGTACCTCTTCCTGGAGATGCTGCCTGGCCTGCTGTGTTCACCAGCAACTTTTATGTGTGTTGCTTATCTCACTCTTAAGAATCTTTTATCTCATTATCTCATGTTCTCATTATTTATTGAAATTTATTTATATGGTATTTGTGTTTGCATAGTTCATTGTCTTCTGCACTCTGTTCAATCTTTCATTGATCTTGTTATAGTTATTATTCTATAGATTTGCTGAGTTTGCCCAGAAGAAAATGGATCTTAGCGTTGTATATGGTGACATTTATATGCTTTGATAATGAATTTACTTTGAACTTCAACTTAGCTTAAAGGACCAATGAGTGACAAGAAGAAAAATGGTGCTGGCTGAAATAACAGAGACACAGTGGCAGTGATTGACCACTGTTGAACTCAATATTGAGGCTGGAAGGTTGTCGAGATTGAAATGTTGCTCTTTAAACCTCTTTTTAGCTTCGCAGGAAGATGAAAGAGATTGAGGACAAAGAGTTTCGGGAGGCAGTGAATTAAAATGACAAGTGGCCAAATGAAGTGAATGTGACTGGTCAACATTCGCACATTAGGCCTCCCTGGTGTAAACTCTCCATGCGTCATCACTAATTGATGGCAACAAAGAGATGGACGAGAGGAGTGGCTAATGAGAGGAATGAGAAATTGATGCTGCCTCAGAGAGTGTAAGTCTGAGTGAGGGGATAATACTGTGGCCAAATCGAAAGGCTTTACTCTGCCTTCATGGCATATTAAATCTAAATTTATATGTAATGTAATGTAAAGACGATTCTAACTGGCTGCATCACTGTCTGGTATGGGAGGAGGGAGGTTGTGAGGTGGCTCCTACACAGGATCGGTCAGCTGCAGAGTGTAAACTCAGTCAGCTCCATCATGGGCACCAGCCTCCGTAGTATCATGGACATCTTCAAGGAACGGTGTCTCAAAAAAAGAGGTGTCCATCGTTAAGGACCCCCATCACCCAGGACATGCCTTGTTCTCATTGACACCATCAGGGAGGAGGTACAGGAGCCTGAAGACACACACTCAACGATGCAGGAACAGCTTCCTCCCCTCTGCCATCCCATTTCTGAATGGACATTGAAATCATGAACAGTACCTTACTACTCTTTCATTTCTATTTTTGCACTACTTATTATTTAACTATTTGATATATATATTTACGTAATGCACATTTTTCCTCGATTATCATGCTTTGCATTGTACTGCTGCCGCAAAGTGGACAAATTTCACGCCACTTGCTGTTGGCATTAATCATATAACCATGTAACAATTACAACATGGAAACAGGCCATCTCGGCCCTTCTAGTCCGTGCTGAACTCTTACTTTCACTTAGTCCCACCGACCTGCACTCGGTCCATAACCCTCCATTCCTTTCCTGTCCATATATCTATCCAATTTAACTTTAAACAACAACATCGAACCTGCCTCAACCACTTCTGCTGGAAGCTCATTCCACACAGCTACCACTCTCTGAGTAAAGAAGTTCCCCCTCATGTTACCCCTAAACTTTTGTCCTCTAATTCTCGACCCATGTCCTCTTGTTTGAATCTTCCTCACTCTCAATGGAAAAAGTCTAACCACGTCAACTCTATCAATCCCCCTCATAATTTTAAACACCTCTATCAAGTCCCCCCTCAACCTTCTACGCTCCAAAGAATAAAGACCTAACTTGTTCAACCTTTCTCTGTAACTTAGGAGATGAAACCCAGGCAACATTTTAGTAAACCTCCTCTGTACTCTCTCAATTTTATTGACATCCTTCCTATAATTCGGTGACCAGAACTGTACACAATACTCCAGATTTGGCCTCACCAATGCCTTATACAAATTCAACATTACATCCCAACTCCTATGCTCAATGCTCTGATTAATAGCCAGCAAACCAAAAGCTTTCTTCACCACCCTATCCACATGAGATTCCATCTTCAGGGAACTATGCACCATTATTCCTAGATCCCTCTGTTCTAAAGCATTCTTTAATGCCCTACCATTTACCATGTATGTCCTATTTTGATTAGTTCTACCAGAATGTAGCACCTCACATTTTTCAACATTAAACTCCATCTGCCATCTTTCAGCCCACTCTTCTAACTGTCCTAAATCTCTCTGCAAGTTTTGAAAACCTACCTCATCATCCACAGCATTAAACCTGATTCTGATGAAATTGTACCATCATGCATATAAAAATAAATTATCTTCGCTGGGAGATGCCTTAATTACTATTATTATTATTTCTTCTCTTTGTATTTGCACAGCTTGTTGTCTTCTGCATTCTGGTTGGGCAGTCATTTATTGATTCTCTTATCGTTATTATTCTTTCCAGTCATTGAGTATGCCTGCAAGAAAATTAATCTCCGGGTTGTATACGATGACAGATATGTACTCTGATAATAAATTTACTTGGAACTTTGAACATTGAGAGCGCAAAGGAGATTGCTTGCAAGGAAGGGATAGGAAGCTATTTCCATGAACATGGACCGAGGAGTAGTAAACGGTGCTGTGAAAATTCGCGGCCATTGTAATTCTGTTACCAGTCCAGTAAATGGAATTGTGCCCGTGGAGAGACAATCATCAGACACAGAATCAGAATCAGGTTGAATATCACTGGCAGATGTCGCGTAAGTTGTTGTTATACGGTAGCAGTACAATGCAATACATAATAATAAAATACTGTAAATTATGGTAGGAAGTGTATGTATGTATGTGTGTGTGTGTATGTATATATATATATATATCCCCTAATTTAAAGCATTATATAGAAACATAGAAACATAGAAAATAGGTGCAGGAGTAGGCCATTCGGCCCTTCGAGCCTGCACCGCCATTTATTATGATCATGGCTGATCATCCAACTCAGAACCCAGCCTTCCCTCCATACCCCCTGACCCCTGTAGCCACAAGGGCCATATCTAACTTCCTTTTAAACATAGCTAATGAACTGGCCTCAACAGTTTGCTGTGGCAGAGAATTCCACAGATTCACCACTCTCTGTGTGAAGAAGTTTTTCCTAACCTCGGTCCTAAAAGGCTTCCCCTCTATCCTCAAACTGTGACCCCTCGTTCTAGACCTCCCCAACATCGGGAACAATCTTCCTGCATCTAGCCTGTCCAATCCCTTTAGGATCTTATACGTTTCAATCAGATCCCCCCTCAATCTTCTAAATTCCAACGAGTACAAGCCCAGTTCATCCAGTCTTTCTTCATATATATGTAAATATATATATGTCTTTTCAGATTAGGGGACCAAAACTGCACACAATATGCATATATATACATTTAAATTAGGTAGTGCAAAAAGAGGAAAAAAGAAGTGAACATGAACACTACCTCACTAACCTTTTTTATTTCTACTTTTGAACTACTTATTTAATTTAACTATTTATTATATATACTTACTGTAATTCACAGATTTTTTCTCTATTTGTATGTATTGCATTGTACTGCTGCTGCAAAGTTAACAAATTTCCGGACATATGTCAGTGATATTAAACCAGATTCTGGTATCCACGCATCCTGTACCTCCTTCATGCCCCAAGGGAAGGCTGGATTGACGCCAGGGCGAAGGATGGGTGAAGAAATTTACCGGAGATCGTTCGCAATGAGTGGGCCTCTGCTGTAATCACTTGCCAGGAATCTCACTTGTGTCAAAGATCAGTTTATCACTTCTCTATGCTGGCCTGATATCTGAGTCATTCACATTCACAGGTGAGTGACTTTTCACAGTGATGGGGAAGTTTACACAGGCATTATCAGTTCCGATGAAAGGTCTCAATCTGAAACGTCGACCGTTTATTCTCCTTCACAGATGCTGCCAGATCTGTCAAGCGTCTTCGACATTTTGAGCGTATTGCTCAAGATTTACAGCATCTGCAGGATCTCTCGTGTTTACATCTGCATTGGATGCTTATACAGTATAAACAATATAATATTTTTTCTGACAATCTGCTAAACCCATCTGTCTTTGATCCACAGCGTAGTGTTCCTCTTATGCAACATCAATAAAACAAACATTTTTAAACTTGATGGAACACGCTTTTAAATACAGGATAATGAATTCAAGAATGATTGCCAAGCATTTATGTCACTGAAATTTGGATGACACATTAATTTAATTTAATTTTATAGAGATAGAACATAGAACATCACAAATCTACAGCACATTACAGGCCCTTTGGCCGACAATGTTATGCCAACCATGGAAGCTGCCTAGAATTTCCCTAGTGCATAGCCCTCTATTTTTCTAAGTGCTAGGAGTATCTTAAAAGACCCTATTGTATCTATCTCCACCACTGTCATTGGCAGTGCATGCCACACACCCACCACTCTCCATGTGAAAAACTTACCTCTGATAACCCCCTTGTACCTACTTCCAAGCACCTCAAAACTATGCCCCTCATGTTAGCCATTTCAGCCCTGGGAGAAAGCCTTTGGCTATCCACATGATCAATGCCTCTCATCATCTTATACACCTCTATCAGCTCACCTCTCACTCTGTCGCTCCAAGGAGAAATGGCCAAGTTGACTCAACTTATTCTCATAGGGTATGCTCTCCAATCCAAGATACAGCACAGAATAGGCCCTTCTGGTCCTTTGAGCTGCGTTGCCCAGAAATTCCCCAATTTTAATCCTAGCCCAATCACGGGAGAATTTACAATGACCAATTAGCCTACAAACCAGTACTTCTGTGGACTGTGGGAGGAAACCAGAACACCCAGAGGAAACCCACACAGTCACAGAGAGAACGTAAGAACTACTTACAGGCAGTAGTGGAAATTGGCCATCTGTACTGTAAAGCGTTGTGCTAATTACTATGCTACCGTGCCGCCCAAAGGATGGTATAATAGGCCAGGAGAAACCAAACTCTGTTCTGAAGTCGGGGCGTAACATTACAGACTGGAAGCCATTCTTCTTTTCTTTTAGAATGCGGTGTTGTTGATCTTAGGCTTGCAAACAACACAGACAAAATGCTGGAGGAACTCCGCAGATCAGGCAACATTTATGGAAATGGATAGGCAGTCGATGTTTAAGGCCGAGGCCCCTGAGAAGGAAGCGGGAAGAACACAAAGAGCTTGGGGAAGGGAAGGAGGATAGCTGGAAGGTGATTGGTGGAGCCAAGTGGGTGGGAAAGGTCCAGCGTGGAATCTGATAGGGGAGGAGAGTGGACCATGGGAGAGGCAACCTCATGTACAAAGTTCAAAGTAAATTTATTATCAAAGTACCATATACCACTTTGAGATTTGATTTCTGGCAGGCATTTACAGGAAGAATTAAGTAAATGCAACAGAAGCTGTGAGAAACCATACATAAACAAAGACTGACGAGCAACGTACAGCAATGGCCACTGTACGAAAAAAGCAAAATGTTGCCAAAAATATAACACTGAGAACCTGAGTTGTAAAAGAGTCCTTGAGACTGAGTCTGTAGGTCATGGATTCAGTTTGGTGTGACCAACGGCGACCTCCTTCAGATAGCTTATGAAGCTACTTCTTTCACTTCTTGCCTCTTTCAAGAATGTTTCTACTACTAAGCTGCGAGTGATTGGAACCTCTGACGTACATTTTGATGGTGCGTATTAGAATGGTTGCCTCCCGTTCCTGGACATTCTAATACAACAGAAAACAGACGGTAGCCTCTGTACTGTGTCTATCAAAAGCACACTCACATGGACTTATACCTCAACAATAACAGCCACCATCACTCCTGCCAACATAGAGCCGTTCTTTCTACTTTGATTAACCATGAGAAAACTATTTTGGACCCGGAGAGTCTCACGATGAAATAAGACCATTTAGCACAACGTTCCTGCAGAGTGCCTACAAGGTGGAGGAAATCGATTAGGCCCTTAAAAGGACTAAAAGAAAAACCAGGAAACCTAACAACAAGAAGGAACCCAACTCTACCACCTGCCTTCCCTATATTTCCACAGTTTCTGGAAGGATCGCCAGGATTCTGAAGAAATACCGGATTAATACCATGCACAAACCCGTAAGGAAGCTCAAATCACTTACGTGAGTCATAGATGACCTGGGACTCAGGACGACTGGTGTTTATAGGATTCCCAGTGAATGTACAGTAGCATATATGGACTAGTCTGGATGCGCTGGGGAAACCCGCATCAAGGAGCACAGGAGCTGTATCTATTGGGATTACCTGGAAAGATCGGCAGTAGCAGAACATTGCATAGACAATGGCCACAGGATTGACTTTAGCAGCACAAAACTACTCTGCTGCATCAATGGCTTTTGAGGCCGCCTGGTGAAGGAATCCATTAACATATGACTAGAGAATAAGAATTTTAACGAAGACAACAATCTCGCTCTAAGTAAGAACTGGAATACCATTTTAAACAAGGTGGAACAGCGTAAATCTGATTAGTTGAAGACTAACCAATCAGGAGGGACAGACGGCATGGCACATAATAATGGTGATGATGTATGATGTTGTGTACAAAGGGCCCAAAGCATTGTTGAACATCTCTACCACCCATCCCACAATCTCTTTGACCCACTGCCATCCAGAAGGAGGTACAGAAGCATCAGGAATAGGACTCCCAGAGTAGGTAACAGCTTCCTACCTCAGGCTGTGAGATTAAAGAATAGCTTGCCTCCACCAAGGTCTCGTCACTAGGACAGCGAGTTGCTGACTGTTTACCTGTGCATTTTGATACCTCCGGTAATATTTTGTTTTACGTGCTGTGTGTAATGTACGTTTGCATGGGGGCACCGTGGCCCAGAAGAAAGTCGTTTCATTTGGTTGTATATATGTACAGTCAAAGGACAATAAACTTGAACTTAAACTCTACCCCAAGCCAATATTATGAACAGTCTATTTCAATTAAACTTCTGTTGACTGAATATGTAAATATCTTATCTGTGACATATTGGGGAGGGGAGGAGAAGATGGTGGCATGATGTAGCACGCGCGGCCGCTCCAAATGACATCGTATTCGTTAAAATAGGGGCCGTGAACAATCCTGATTTGATGGAGACGGACGTGAGAGCACCAAGGAACATCTGGAGAAACTTCTGAAATGTCTGCTTTGCTGCCGCTGCTACTGTGCGATCGAGAATCTCCGGAGGGGAAGGCCCCAAATCCTCAGCTTTGCCTATTGCCTGTTGCCGGGGCCGGGGTCAAAGCGCTCGGCAGAGATGGTGCTCGGTGCTCGGTGTCGGAGGGCTGGTCGGAGGCTCGAGGTTTTCGGACGGACTCGGAGTCGGACTGTGGTCGGGTGCTTCCAGGATGCTGCATCGGCAAGTTTGCGGTGCTGGAAGCTCCGTCTTCATGAGATGTTGGGACTTTTGAGAGACTTTGAGACTTTTTACCATGCCCATGGTCTGTTCTTCCATCAAATTATGGTATTGCTTGTACTGCTGTAACTATATATTATAATTATGTGGTTTTTGTCAGTTTTTTTAGTCTTGGTTTGTCTTGTGTTTCTGTGATATCATTCTGGGGGAACAAAATGTATCATTTTTTAATGCATGCATTACTAAATGACAATAAAAGAGGACTGCGTGTCCTCATAATCTAATCTGATCTAATATCTTGATATCTTAAATAAGGTGAGAGGTGATTTGATAGATGTGTACAAGATGATAGTGTGGAAAGCCAAAGAACATGAGTTGTAAACAGTTCTTGAAAGTGAATTTGTAGGTCATAGAATCAGTGTACAGAGGTGGGAGGGAAAGGTTTAGGTTGATCTTAGATTAGGTTCAAAGATTGGAACATGATTGTTCCAAAGGGCTTGTACTGTGCGGTAACTTTCTATGTTCTAATGTTCAAACGCTTAATAATCATTATCTGCATACACATCATGATCCAATAATATTACATCAAGGTAAACCACCCTCTATCTATTCTTCTCATTGCCACAATAAAGCAGCCAGCTTAATCAAAGACCCAAATCATCCTCATTCCTTCTTCTCCCTTCTACAAAAGCTTGAAAATACATACCACCAGGCTCAAGGACAGCTTCTATCCACCTGTTACAAGACTATTAAGTGGTTCCCTAATATGATAAGATAAATTCTTGACCTCACTATCGACCTCATTATGATCCTGCATGTTTTTTGTCTAACCTGCTCTGCAATTTCTCTGTAGCTGTTCCACTTTATTCTGCACTGTTATTGCTTTACCTTGTACGACCACAATGTGAGGAGTATGGGCGGTCCAGAGAGGGCCGTCACCTCTGGTGAAGGGACTCGTCGTGTCCATTCTGGGACAGCTCACTCACCTCTGGTCCCCACATTCAGCTCTCACTCGTGTCTCCAAGCAAATGTTTGCATGCGACAGCAGCCACAGCCCAGTACACTGCTTCAACAGGCGGGATAAACCAGGAGAGGGTAGCCAACGGGCCTCATACCCCAGTGAGATAGGGACACGCGAAGTCAGCTCTAGCAGACAGGGCAGATGAGATCTACAGCAAGACCCAATGGCCGGGAAGATGGTACTGCAACGCTTCATGGAGAGTAAAAGACAAGACAAGCTCCTGAAGCCTTCATGGTCATCCACTGTAACCAAGGAAGAACCCAGTTTGTGATGTTTGTTTGTACCACTGGACCAGGATTTTTGAGCATGAGGGAGTGGAACTGCCCTAATGCAATGGCTTTTCCACTTTAAAAACTCTCCCGCACAGTTTTCCTATCATCGTCGGACATGATGGACAATGAACACTACATTACACTGTGGAATGAGTAGATCTGTATGAACAGATTGCAAGACAAGCTCCTCACTGCACCTCAGCACATGTAACAATGCAAAAACAATTGCAATTCCATTTCTAAATAATTTTGTAACCAGGTCTAATTACATTCCAGGTCTGAGATATGAATTACAGCTTAGGTGGCTGGTTTATTTAGAGGTAGTTTTAGGTCATTTAAATGTCAATAATAAGATTATAGGTGTAACCTTAACCTTATGAACTAAATAATTTATGTTTGCTTTGGGAGCAGATGATGTCTCTTGTATGTTGCCATTTCTAATGAATTTTTAAAAAATTCTCAAAGTACCACTCCAAGGAAGATCAGGACTGTTCCCTATGGACCTATATTAGACATGTCTTCCTGCACTGTGTTTCATAACTCCTACTGTCTTCTGTCCTGAACTGACATGGATAACTTCATTCACCACCACTCTGAACTGATTCTACAACCTATAAGCTCATGTTCAAGAACTGCTTACAACTCAAGTTCTCAGTGCAATTTTTTTAATTTTGCACAATTTTGTCTTCTCTTGCACATCAGTTGGTTGCCAGTTGTTTTTATAAAATTCTATTGTATTTTTTGTCTCTGTAAATGCCTGCAAGAAAATGAATCTCAGGGTAGTTTCATACTTTGATAATGATGTCGTATCCGTTAAATAGGGGCCGTGGACAATTCTGATTTGATGGAGAACGGACGTGAAATCACAGAGGAACATCTGGAGAAATTTCTGAAACGCCTGTCCGCTGCTGTTGTTACTGTGTGGTCGGGATTCTTTCGGAGGGCAGGCCTCAAAATCCCTGGCCTTGCCTGCTTTTGGCGACCGAGAAGGAGGCCGAATCGCACGGACAGAGATGGCGCTCAGTACTCGGTGTCGGGGAGCTGACCAGAGCTCGAAGTTTTCGGATGACTCAGAGTCGGATTGTGGTCGGCATGGCAGGGAGAGTTTTTCTTCCCTCTCGCGTCTGCATGAGATGTGGGACATTTGAGAAACTTTGAACTTTACTGTGCTCACGGACTTTCTTCGTCAAGTTATGGTATTGTTACACTGTTGTAACCATATGTTATAATTATGTGGTTTTGTCAGTTTTTTCAGTCTTGGTTTGTCCTGTGTTTTGTGGTATCACACCGGAGGAAATAATGTATCATTTCTTAATGCATGCATTACTAAATGACAATAAAAGGGGACTACGTGTCTTCGTAATCTTATTTACTTTGAACTTTGACATTCTTGAACCTTATACTTATTGGATCTGATTGGGAATAAATAAAGTCTTTATAGAATTTGGTAAGGCTTTTCCTGAGATCCTAGCTCATCCTGGATTGATTGGGAATCTCACTGGGAATAAATTGGATCTGACCTGGAATGAGTAGGGCTTTTACAGAATCCAGAAAGACTTTTGACGTGATCCAACATGGTAGGCTCAACCTGGAGCTAAGGCACAAGGGATCCAAGCACTCTCTCCCAGTTTCACCTGTCATGTGCCACCTTGACTTCCCTCTCCTGGTTTCACCCATCACCTGCCATCTTGACCCCCTCTCCCTCTTCCAGTCTCACCTATTACCTTCCACCTTGACCCCTCTCCCTCTCCTGGTTTCACCTATCACCTGCCATTTTATTCTTCTTCCTGCCCTCCACCCACTTCTCTGTACTAATTCTGCTTCTTATTCTGACCTCTTCCCCCTTTCCATTTCAGTCCTGCTGAAGAGTCTTGGCCTGAAATTGTTCACTCTTTTCCATAGATGCTGCCTGACCTGCTGAATTCCTCCAGCATTGTCTGTTTATTGCCTTGAATTTCCAGAAACTCTTGTGCTTATGATTTGATGCTCCACTTTGCTCTCTTTGAAGGATGCCTTTCTTGAAGAAGATTAATTTTTCTCTTCAATGGAAGTACAGTGAGACACTCACTGCTCCCCCTCTGTGATCTCTCCTGCCCTCCAACTCTTTGGCCATGTCACCTTTTAGCTACCCTAATTCCCCTTCCCGCCACCTTTTTATTCTGGCGTTTACCACCCCGCCCCCCCCCACTGTTTCCTTTCCCGTCCTAGAGAAGGGTCTCTAATCTCTGACCTGCTGAGTTCCTCCAGCATTTTGAGTATGTTGCTTTGGATTTCCAGCATCTACAGACTTTCTCATGTCCAAGATGCATTGTCAAAGTAGAGCAAAAATTGACTGGGTGATAGGAGGCGGATGGCAGTGGAAGATGGGTGATTTTCTGACTGGAAGTCTGTAAAATGGTGCATGGCTGGGAACAATATAGGTTGCAATATGAGCTGGATGAGAATGTGAGGGTATGATTAGTAAGTCTGCAGATGACACGAAAGCTGGTGAGGTTTTAAATAATAAAGAAAAGTGCATGAAAGTACAGATCAATTGGGAAGTTGGATGGAATGATGGCAAATGGAATTTAATTGAGACAAGCACTTCGGACGGGCATCTTTTCTTGAGAAATATGCAGGACAGTAAATGGCAGGGAACTTAGAAACATTGATTAACAGAAACATCGGTGTAGAAGCCCACAGCTCCCTTAAAGTAGAAATACATCCAGATAAGGTAGCGAAGAAAGTTTTTTATTATTTTATTGCGATACAACGCGGAATAGACCCTTCTGGCCCTTCGAGCCCTTTGAGCCACGCTACCCAACAACCCCAGTTTTAATCTGGCTGAACTATGGGACAATTTACAATGACCAACTAATTTATTAAAAGTATGCCTTTGGACTGTGGGGGGATACCAGACCACCCAGAGGAAACCCGTGTGGTCACGGGGAGAATGTACTGACAGGCAGCGGTGGGAATAGAACCCGGGTCGCTGGTACTGTAAAGCAGCGTGCGAACCGCCACACTACCATATTGCCCAGTCGATCAATAGTTCAGTGGTTCCACTTAATATCAGAGAATATATACAATATACAACCTGAAATTCTTACTCTCCTCAGACATCCACGAAACAGAAGAAAAACCCCAAAGAATGAATGACAGGAAAAATGTTCAAATCCCAAAGCCCCCCTCCCCCGCACTGTCCCACACACACACACACACACAGCAGCAAAGCATCAACTCTTCCCCCACTCCACTTGTCCCAGCAAAAAGCACGAGCCTCCCCATCACCCACCATGCAAGCTATTTTTGTCTTCACAGGCTGAGGCACTGAACGTCATGTTTCGGCTGAACACAGGATTGGTTTAAGACCGTAAGACCATAAGATATAGGAGCAGAAGTAGGCAATTCAGCCCATCGAGTCCACTCTGCCAGTCAATCATGGGCTGATCCAATTCTTCCAGTTATCCCCACTCCCCTGCCTTCTCCTTGTACCCCTTGATGCCCTGGCTAATCAAGAACCGATCTAGTCGAGTGCACTCGGAGGTTTGTGCACAATTCTGGACAGCCCACTACAGAAAGAATGTGGTAGTAACAGAATATTGACCAGTACAGCATGGCACAGGCACTTCGGTCTACGCCTCTGATGTTGTGTCAACCTTTTTAACCTTCTCCAAGATCAAACTGATGCTTTCTTCTGATGTGCCCATCATCATCAAGGTTGGGGGGTGGGGGAGCTAAGCAGGTGCTACACCTTGCCCAATGGTGACCTGCAGGCTAGAGGAAGGAAGGAACACCTTACACCTCCTTTGGTAGAGATGTATCTCCACCGCACCACCCAATTGTAGAGTCTCTCAAATCTCCATAATGTATCTGCCTTTACCATAATCCTTAGCTGTGCCTTCCATGCACACACCATTCTATGTCTCTCCTCCTCACCTGCCCACCAGCTCCCTCTGGATTCCCTATTTCCCTTTCTTCAATGGTCCACTCTCCTTTCCAATTAGATTATAGCTTCTTCTTCAGTCCTTTGAATCTTCCACCTATCCCCTCCCAACTTCTTACTTCAGCCCCGTCCCCCACCCACCCATTTTGCCCCTCACCTGATCTCACCTATCACATGCCAGCTTGTACTCCTTCGCCTCTCCCCACCCCCTGCCCCCATCTTCTTATCCTGGCTTCTGTCCCCTACCTTTCCAGTCCTTAAGAAACGTCTCGGCCTGAAAGGTCGACTGTTTGTATAGGCGATGCCTGACTTGCTGAGTTCCTCCGGCATTTTGTGTATATGATGCTTAAGATTTCGAGCATTGTGGAAGCTTACGTATTGGCTTCTAAGCTCTGTATTAGATGATTACCAGATAATAAAAGCAAAGATTTAAAGCTTCCTTGAAGAAATGCAACTTGCCCACTGGTTGCTGGGAACCTCCCAAAGCAGAGGCCAAGCATTTGGGCAGGAATCGGGTACCTCAAGGTCATACAGTGGGAACTGACAGAAGTCCGATGTACTGTACGTGGCAGAAGGACTGTCTCCCCTCCCTACTAGACCCCACCTGCCTCATCTGCAGAGTTACACATTGACTTCATTGGCCACCTCATGACTCACAAAACTAGAGTGGAAGTAAGTCAAAGGAAAAGGAAAAAGAAGTCAGGCATAAGGATGACTTGACTTCCCTTCCACTGGTCATGATCAGAGCCTCTGTGCTGGGGATGTTGGACTGAGAGATGTTGGCGACACTGGCTTTCTTATGCTACCAATAGATGTGGAGGATATTACAGGTTAATTTGTACTGTACCCTACAATATCTAATTTATATGTGTAATTCCCTGATTAAGATTTTACTGCTAATGCTGTAGGGTATTTCATTTAGTAGTTTTCTGTAGAAGCAGTGTGTCCTGCTGGTAGTGTTTGGGTTACCGTTAAAGATAAGAGGTTGTGATGTTCAATTTAGGAACGTTGGGTCAGTCAATCAGGATGGTAGAATTGGGTGATGGTTCTGGAGAAAGCTGAGTGGAGACGATTTGCTGATCTGGAGTGGCCCTCATCTATAAGATCATAGACATCAGAGCAGAATTTGATCATTCAGCCCACTGAGTCTGCTCCACCATTCCATCATGGCTAACGTATTATCCCTCTCAACCCCACTCTCCCGCCTTATCCCTGTAACTTTTGATGCCCTGACCAACCAAGAACCTAACACCTTCCACTTTAAATGATTCAGTCTCCACAGCTGCCTGCGGCAATGAATTCCACAGGTTCATCACCCTACCGGCACAACATCCAACATCCCAGACACAGATATCCCACGTCAGCGTCACTGGCCTTCGAACGCAGAGCAGAGAATTAGTCCACAACTTGACCTCTATTTCCACTCTATTTCCCCCACGTTCCTTTCCTTAAACCCTAACCTGACCCACAACTCCCTCCCTGTCCCAAAAACTATCTTTATCTAACGCTCGGTAAGGTTTCACTGCTAATGTAATGGTTTCTCTGTAAGGTTTTACTCCTAATGTAATTGTTTCTCTGTAGCAGCAGTGTTTGGGTTATGACTAGAGATAACGGGGACTTTGGAATATCAAATGAGAGGCGTGTTGTTTCCTTCTTGTGTGTCTAAGAGAAGGTATTCCTGGGCTTTTGTTCAGCAGAAAATGGAGAGACAAGATCCCCATCGGAGAGGTCATAGACTGCAGGTCTTAGTGGACATGGAATGGGGTCGGGAGTTGACGACAGCCAGAGGAAATCGATGGAGAACGAACGGACAGGGAAGTCATGAGCTCCAACACACGCAATAGACTGTTTCATTAAAATGTGCCCTTTTCTTTTTGTTTTCTTTACTAACCCTCTAGTCAAGTTAAGATTTATAAAGCTAAATAATTTAATTGCATATGATGTACTGTTTGTTATTTCGTGGTCTGATTTGTAACAGGGGAAAACATCACGCAGCATCCACACAAACGAGATTTCTAGTTTGGCTGGGCTGAAGGCTGTCTTCCCCTAGATTAATGCCGCTATCCGAACCTGAGGATTACGCTTACAAACCAGAGAACAATAATTACGAAGAGCTAAATCTGAACAAAGACTGAAAGGAGATCGCAGCTTGGCACCATCTTGGAGTAGTGTGCATATACTTTGATGATAATAAATTTTATTTCAAAGTTCAAATTAAATTTATTATCAAAGTACATATATGTCACCATATGCAACCCTGAGATTAATTTTCTTGCGGACAGTCACAGTAAGTGCAAGAAACACATGCAGCCCTCTCACCGGGCTCGTATACAAACTTGGCTCGTTAGGTAACTCTGCTAACAGTCACATGACTCAGTGGCGAGAAGCTACCTTTCATTAGCAATATATGTCCAGGGTTGGCATGATTTGCATTTAATCAAACAGGAAAGTTGGGATGTTTTGATTAAGGAATATTGATTGTAGTGAACGCTGTGTAAATACTGCCCCATACACATCTATCATTCACCAGAAAATTAACAGATCAGATACCAGCATAAAATTATGAAGGCAACATATTTACCAAATTTTCAACTTAACAAACAGTTACAGGAAAAGAAAATTAGAAGGGCTCATTACAGTGTGCACCTGAACGTTGGAGCTCATTTCTGGAGTAGTTGGGTTTATCGCTTTACTCACGCGCTGGACCTACAGTCTGCATGGAGGCACCCACCACAGTCCGAAGCTCCCTGGAAAACCATTTAGAATGAACTGGCTAACTCAGGAGTACTGACGCTTCCTCCTTGGAGCCATTCATTTGCACGAAGCACTTCTTACAATGGGAAGTCTCCTTTGAACAGCATTCTGTGGCATCTTCCCTTCTACCCTGCTCTGCAGCGCCTGCCAAAAAGACCTCAAACCAGATGGCAGTCCTTCAGAAATCTGCTTGCCTAGCACTTTCGGGTACTCCACTGGGCAGAAATTTACAACACGTACCAAGGCAACCCTGACCGGCTGACACCACATTCCTAAGTCAGACAACATACCCCCTCATCTTTAGCCAAAGCCAAAACACTCTTACTAGCAGGACACTCTGCTTTTACAGAAAACTACGAAAATAAAAATACCTCACAACATAGCAGTAGGAATCTTACCCAGGGCATTACACACAATAGAATCAAGGAAAGACCACACCCAACAGGACGGAAAAACAACCGATGTGCAAAAGACAACGAACTGCAAAAACAAAAAGAAAGATAAAAAGAAAAAATAATAACAATAATTTTTAAAAATAAGCAATAAATATTGAGAACATGAGATGAACAGTCCTTGAAAGTAGCTCCATAGGTTTTGGAAACAGTTCAGTGTTGGGCCAAGTTAAGTTTTCCCCTTCAGTTCAAGAGCCTGATGGTTCAGCAGTAATCACTGTTCCTGAACCTGATGGTGTGAGTCCTAAAGCTCCTGCACCTCCTTCCTGATGGCAGCAGTGTGAAGAACATGGACTAGATGGTAGAGGTCCCTGATGATAGATTCTGCTCTCCTGCAACAGTGCACCGTGTGGATTTACAGTACTTAATGGTGGGAAATTATTCATCTGTGATGGACTGGGCTGTATCCATTACTCTTGTAGGCTTTTCCTTTCAAAAGCATTGGTGTTTCCATACCAGGCTGTGATAAAACCAGTCACTATGCTCCCCACCACATATCTAGAGAAGTTTGTCAAAGTTTTAGATGATATGCCAAATCTTCTCAAATTTCCAAGAAAGTAGAGGCGCTGACGAGCTTTCTTCGTAATGGCACTTACATGCTGGGTCCAGTACAGTTCCTCTGAAATGTAAACACGGAGGAATTTGAAGCTGCTGACCCTCTCCACCTTTGACTTTGACTTGACTGTGTCTTGAAAGCGATCTCCACTTTCCAGGGTCTTGATGTGGATCCTGATAATTGGGGGCCACTGCTATCCAGCACAGCCCACCAAGAGCACAAGTCCCTGAAATATAAGCAACAGAAACATAATTACCCAGCCACAGGATCTCCCTCTTCTATTCAGTAAAACCATCCCCGATCTCTGAGCTCACTGTTGCAAAATCATTTCCTCACATTGGAGGTATGCATCAGCCGACAACACAGGTGATAATCTCATGTTACACACCTGGGGGATATTTGAATAATGCTGGAATAGTTACAGACAAATGTCTCCACATTTGCAACTTGTACTTAATCATAGACCTGATTTATAATCCCTTTAGTGGCTGCAAAATGCTTAATTGAAATATAGTCAAGCGTTGACACAACCTCAAAGTTCAAATTTTAATATAAGTTTTATTATCAAAGTACATACAGTATAAGTCACCATATAAAACCCCGAGATTCATTTTCTTGTGGGCATACTCAGCAAATCTATAGAATAGTAACTGTAACAGGGTCAGTGAAAGATCAACCAGAGTGCAGAAGACAACAAACTGTGCAAATGCAAATATAAATAAATGGCAATAAATAATGAGAACATGAGATTATGAGATAATGAGAACATGAGATTTTGAGATAAAGAGTTGTTAAAGTGAGATCATTGGTTGTGGGAACATTTCAATGATGGGGCAAGTGAGTGTAGTTATCCCTTTATTCAAGACCCTGATGGTTGAGGGGTAGTAATTGTTTCTGAACCTGGTGGCGTGAAGCCTGAGGCTCTTGTAGCAACTACCTGACGGCAGCAGGGAGAAGGGAGCATGGTCTGGGTGGTGGAGATCTCTGATGATGGCTTGTATGTGACCCGGCAAAAGACTTGAATGTGTCCAAGACAAAGGCGCAGGCAGGAAGAAATCTTGCCACCCAAACTGCCTTTTCCAAAAGCTCCCTTTTGGAAAAAGCTATTAAATTAAAGACTTCACACCATTTTATAAGTTCTTTTCCCCCGCAGGCAGTTAATCTGATCAACCATTCCTGTTAACCCCACCTCTCACACCACTGCATTAAAATCACTTTAAACCACTTTTTATAATGCTTTTAATGTTAATACATGTTGGCATTTCTGTATTTATGCACATTTTATTGCATATCTGTCCATCTGACTCTATTTTTATATAATCCTTTATAGTTTATGTAACACCCAGGGAAAGCTTTCACTGCTAATGTAATGGTTTTTTCTGCAGAAGCAGTGTTTGGGTCACAGCTGGAGATAACGGGGGCTTTCGAATGTGCGCCATCCAGTGAAGGGAGTGTTTCTTCCTGTTGTGTGCCTGAGACCAAGGTGATCTGGCTCATTTGTTTGGCGGAAGATGGGGAGAGAAGATACCTGAAAGGAGAGGTTGTAGACACCAGAAAGGAGTGGACTTGGAGTGGGGCTGGGAGTCGATGAAGCCCGGGGGAAATCAATGGAGGACCAGCGGAAGGGAAACCTTGAGCTCCAACTTGTGCACATAAGGCTGTTTCATTTAAAATGGGCCCTTTTCTTTTTGTTTTACTTTACTAATCCTTTAGTTAAATTAAGAATGATAAAGCTAAATCGTTTAATTTCATATGGTCTCCTGTCTGTTATTTTGTGGTACTGATTTGTAACAGGGTAACACGTCACACAGCATCCACACAAACAGGAGATTTTGCACCTCAATCTCACACGTTTGGTGGGGCCAGAGATTGTCTTCCCTCGACTAACGCCGCTGGCCGAACCCAAGGATTACATTTATAATTATCGAAAATCTTTGTTTTTGCTGCACATGGTGCCAATCCACCACAGCAAGCTCCTAATACATGTAAATATATGTGGCAAATAAAGTTCGGCCGCCAGAGTAGTGTAGCAGCTAGCGCAACGCTCTTACAGCTCGGGGCATTGGAGCTCAGAGTTCAAACCTGGAAGCCTCTATAAGGAGCTTGGACTCCTTCCCTGTGGAATGCGTGGATCTCCTCCGGGTGCTCTGGTTTCCTCCCACAGTCCTAAAGACATATCGGTTAGTAGGTTAATTAGTCTCTGTAAATCGTCCCGTGATTAGGACAGGGTCAAATCAGGGGTTGCTGGGGATTACTGGGCAGTGTGGCTCAAAGGGTCGGAAAGGCCTATTCTGTGCCGCACCTCAATAAATTAAAAGAGTTGATCCTTCAATCTTACAGATCCCTGATTCTTGTACGTTCAAGACGCAAGAGATTCTGCAGATGTTGGCAATCCAGAGCAATACACACAAAACGCTGGAGAGACTCAGCAGGTCAGGCAGCATCTGTGGAGAGGAATAAACCGTTGACATTTCGGGCTGAGGCACTGGAAAGGAAGGGGTAAGAGACAGTATGTTCATGGCTTGTTTTACCGAGATAGCACACCCTCCTCTCAAATTCACCCTGCGCCTGGAATCCAGTCAGATTCTATAAAGCAATGGCAAAGTCAGCAACCAGTTTCAGGTAGAGCTATCCCTAGATATTTTATCTTCTCTTCTGTGGCAGTCTGACTGAGTCAAGAATAAGTTTCTTTCGCTCCAGTTCTGAGATCGTTCAAGAGTTCTATGTAAGCATTTTCAAGCTCCTGAGTGTCAATATTTCTGAGGATTTATCCTGGGCCAAGGATATTGATGCAGCCACTAAGGAGGCACAACAGAGGCTATGTTTCATTAGGAGTTTGAGGAGATTTGGTATGTCACCAAAGAGACTAGTGAATTTCTACGAATGTACTGTGGAGAGCATTCTAACTGGTTGTGTCACCGCCTGGTATGGGGGGTGAAGGTTTACTGCACAGGATCAAAACAAGCTGCAGAGAGCTGTAAACTTAGTCAGATCCATCATAGGCACTAGCCTTCCTAATATTCAGGACATCTTCAAGGAGTGATGCCTCAAAAAAAGTAACACCCGCTATTAAGGACCCCCATCACGCAGGCCACGCCTTGTTCTCATGGCGACCATCAGGAAGGAGGTACAGAAGCCTGAAGGCACACACTCAGTGATTCAGGAACAGCTTCTTCCCCCCGCCATCAGATTTCTGAATGGACAATGAACCCATGAAATCTACCTCACAACTTTTTTAGTTCCATTTTGCACTAATTTAATTTAACTATTTAAATATATACTTACAGTGATAGGTGATAGGTGGCATCCGTTAGTCTTCCGAGACCATGGATCTGCACCTGGAAAGTCTTGCTTCAGTCTGTGTTAGATCAGCATCTGTAGTGGCTGTAGAGGCCCACACAGGAGTGACAGTCTCGGCTGCAGCGACTGCACTTGAAGGCGCTGTCCTCCAGTGTTAGCTTGGTGCTGTTTTTCCGACGAGTGCGCCTTTCTTCAGCAGCAAGCCTCAGCTTCTCTTCTCCTCATTTTTGTGTATTTCCAGCCTCCAGTGAGAACGATCACTTGTGACGTCCTCCCACCTCTCAACGTTTATTTTCAGTGACTTCATGTCTCTCTTGCAAACATACTTACAGTAATTCCTAATTATTTCTAATATTATGTATTGCATTGTACTGCCATCGCAAAGTCGGTGATGTTAAATCTGATTCTGATTCTAAGAGGTAAGGAGGTGGAACTCGGTGAAGGTGAGTAGGGAGGTTGGTTCTGCCAGGCTTCTGTAAGCTCCCAGTAATGAGAGTGAAGTTTCAAAGTGCCTTCCTGATGCTCGATGTCAGGCCATTGTTGCAGAGGTATGTTACATTTTTCAAGGAAGTCATATTGACTTTCTACATGAAATTACTGTGCACCTCAGTTGTAAATTACCACTCTCTAATCTTGTAACTCTACACCCTCATTCTACAATATCCTGCTAGTGGAAAGCCTCAAAGGCAAAGTCAAGTTCGTTGGCATGTGACGAAGTCCGTATATGCACAGGTGCAATGAAAAACTTAATTGCAACAGCATTACAGGGCACAGAACATCAGATAAGCAGCTCTGACAGGGAAAACCACAACTTAAACATAAATCGTGCGCTATTTTTACAAGAAAGAGCACAATCAGAACAAAAAAAAGTCAACTTCAGTGTAAAGTGGTTAGACTGTTGCAAAACTATACTGATTAGGATGTCCTACTTGGTTCAACGTCTCAACATCTATGCTATTGTTTCAACACCCCTCCCCCCTCAGGACTTAGACATTTCCTTCATTACTTTAAAGTGTACCACACTGAAAAAGGTTTCTTTAGCTCATGATATTGTGAAGAATTATTTAACCTGGTACTTAAACACAGGTGAGATCATCAGTGACAGATACTTCCTTGATCCCAAAGGAAATTACAGTGTTGCAGTAGCACAGAAATACAAATATACAAATATTAGATTATGAAGACACGCAGTCCTCTTTTGTTGTCATTTAGTAATGCATGCATTAAGAAATGATCCAATATTTCCTCCAGTGTGATATCACAAAACACAGGACAGACCAAGACTGAAAAAACTAACAAAACCACATAATTATAACATTATATAATAATAAGGGACAGAGGGTCCAGTGGGATGGAGGAACTGAGCGAAATACATGTTAGTAGGGAAGTGGTGTTAGGTAAATTGAAGGGATTGAAGGCAGATAAATCCCCAGGGCCAGATGGTCTGCATCCTAGAGTGCTTAAAGAAGTAGCCCAAGAAATAGTGGATGCATTAGTGATAATTTTTCAAAACTCGTTAGATTCTGGACTAGTTCCTGAAGATTGGAGGGTGGCTAATGTAACCCCACTTTTTAAAAAAGGAGGGAGAGAGAAACCGGGGAATTATAGACCGGTTAGCCTAACGTCGGTGGTGGGGAAACTGCTGGAGTCAGTTATCAAGGATGTGATAACAGTACATTTGGAAAGCGGTGAAATGATCGGACAAAGTCAGCATGGATTTGTGAAAGGAAAATCATGTCTGACGAATCTCATAGAATTTTTTGAGGATGTAACTAGTAGAGTGGATAGGGGAGAACCAGTGGATGTGGTATATTTGGATTTTCAAAAGGCTTTTGACAAGGTCCCGCACAGGAGATTAGTGTGCAAACTTAAAGCACACGGTATTGGGGGTAAGGTATTGGTGTGGTTGGAGAATTGGTTAGCAGACAGGAAGCAAAGAGTGGGAATAAACGGGACCTTTTCAGAATGGCAGGCGGTGACTAGTGGGGTACCGCAAGGCTCAGTGCTGGGACCCCAGTTGTTTACAATATATATTAATGACTTGGATGAGGGAATTAAATGCAGCATCTCCAAGTTTGCGGATGACACGAAGCTGGGTGGCAGTGTTAGCAGTGAGGAGGATGCTAAGAGGATGCAGGGTGACTTGGATAGGTTGGGTGAGTGGGCAAATTCATGGCAGATGCAATTTAATGTGGATAAATGTGAAGTTATCCACTTTGGTGGCAAAAATAGGAAAACAGATTATTATCTGAATGGTGGCCGATTAGGAAAAGGGGAGGTGCAACGAGACCTGGGTGTTATTATACACCAGTCATTGAAAGTGGGCATGCAGGTACAGCAGGCGGTGAAAAAGGAGAATGGTATGCTGGCATTTATAGTGAGAGGATTCGAGTACAGGAGCAGGGACGTACTACTGCAGTTGTACAAGGCCTTGATGAGACCACACCTGGAGTATTGTGTGCAGTTTTGGTCCCCTAATCTGAGGAAAGACATCTTTGCCATAGAGGGAGTACAAAGAAGGTTCACCAGATTGATTCCTGGGATGGCAGGACTTTCATATGAAGAAAGACTGGATGAATTGGGCTTGTACTCGTTGGAATTTAGAAGATTGAGGGGGGATCTGATTGAAACGTATAAGATCCTAAAGGGATTGGACAGGCTAGATGCAGGAAGATTGTTCCCGATGTTGGGGAAGTCCAGAACGAGGGGTCACAGTTTGAGGATAGAGGGGAAGCCTTTTAGGACCAAGATTAGGAAAAACTTCTTCACACAGAGAGCGGTGAATCTGTGGAATTCTCTGCCACAGGAAACTGTTGAGGCCAGTTCATTGGCTATATTTAAGAGGGAGTTAGATATGGCCCTTGTGGCTACGGGGGTCAGGGGGTATGGAGGGAAGGCTGGGGCGGGGTTCTGAGTTGGATGATCAGCCATGATCATAATAAATGGCGGTGCAGGCTCGAAGGGCCGAATGGCCTACTCCTGCACCTATTTTCTATGTTTCTATGTTTCTATATTGTTACAACAGTGCAACAATACCATAACTTGATAAAGAAGTCCATGAGCACAGTAAAAAGTTCAAAGTCTCTCAAATGTCCTACATCTCACGCAGACGGGAGAAGGAAGAAAAACTCTCCCTGCCATGCCCGACCACAGTCCAACTCTGAGTCGTCCGAAAACTTCAAGCTCCGATCAGCCCTCCGACACCGAGTGCCGAGCACCATCTCTATCCGAATGACTCGACCTCAATCCCGGTCGCCAACAGCAGCCAAAGCTGGGGATTTTGAGGCCTTCCCTCCGGAAGGTTCTCAATCGTGCAGTAACAACAGCAACGAACCAGCATTTCAGAAATTTCTCCAGATGTTCCTCTGTGCTTTCATGTCTGTCTCCATCAAATCAGGATTGTCCGTGGCCCCTATTTAACGGATACAATATCATTTTCACCGGAGGGCTGCGCACGCACGGCGTGCTGCTATCTTCTCCTACTCCATGAAGAGGAGTAGAAAGAATTAAAAATAAGTTACCTCAAACAGTCTAACAGAAAGGGGTCATCACTTCTCCAGCTATAGGTTGACTCATTATAGAGGCTAATGGCTGAGGCTAAGAATGACCTCACATAGCACTCTTTGGAGCAATGCAGTTGTCTTAGTCTATTACTAAAAATGCTCCTCTGTTCAGCCAAGGTGGCATACAGAGGGTGACAGACTTTGTCCAGAATTGCCAGGGTTTTCCGTCGGGTCCTTTGTTCTACCACAGCCTCCATTGTGTCTAGTTTGACTCCTATAACACAGCCAGCCAATGTTGAGGGAGGCGGCACTGCTCAGCTCTGTGGAGAGCAAAGGGTTTGATGACGCAGAGAAGAAGTCATGGTCATCTACTGCACCCAAGGGAGACTTCAGTTACGATGACCACTCGTACCACTGGGCCCGGACTTCCAAGGTTGGCAGAGTTACCCCAATGCAATGGCTTTTCCACTTTAAAAACTCTCCCGCACAGGTTTCAAACTGTCATCTTTGGATACGATGGACAACCAATCATAGATCATAGCTAATTAAGCTTTAGTTATTTTTTAATTTGCTCAATTTGTTCTCTTTTGCATATTCATTGCTTGTCAGTCTTTGATTGCAGTTTTTCATCGACTTGATTGTATTTCTGTGTTCTACTGCGAATGCCTGCAAAGTGATTCTCATAGTAGTATATGGTGACATATGCATACTCTGATAAAAAATTTACTTTGAATTTTGAATACTGGCTCTATGATTCATTTTCGCCATTCTATCAATCTTTGATCATGAATTTACTTTGAGAAGCTTCCTGCCCTAGTTCCTCCCAAACCACGAAACAGTTCCAAACAAGAGTAAGTCCGCAGATGCTAAAAATTCAAAGCAACACCCACGGATTGCCGGAGGAACTCAGCTGGCCAGGCAGCATCTGTGGAAAGGAGTAAACAGTCAACATTTTGGGCCAAGACCCTTCATCACGACGAAGTGGTTTCATGTCATCCAGCTTCTCTGAACGATATATAGTCATAGTAGTCATAGTCATACTTTATGGTCTTTGTTACAGTTGCACCATAAATAATTAAATAGTAATGAAACCATAAATAATTAAATAGTAATATGTAAATTATGCCAGGAGATGTCCAAGACCAGCCTATTGGCTCAGGGTGTCTGACCCTCCAAGGGAGGAGTTGTAAAGTTTGATGGCCACAGGCAGGAATGACTTCCTATGACGCTCTGTGTTGCATCTCGGTGGAATGAGTCTCTGGCTGAACGGACTACAGGGACAGAGTCGGAGGTCTCCGTCAGTCAGAGTTGACTATGGATATTGTGTCCTAGCTGTTCAGATATGCAAGCCTGGGCAGTTCAATATGGAGAGCAAGCTGTTGCCCATGTAGCAAGCTCCCCTCTTCATTCATCTGATGAACCCAAAGGAACGGAGGAGATCGATACAGTTTGGTTCCAGCAGCATCACAGGAGCTGCCAGTCAGCATTGAACTCAACGTAGGACTGCCTTAGGGGCTCAAGCTCTGGATTTTTCCCTTGAGGTTCACTCCCAAAGCCTTCCCCATGAGTGGGTGTAGACACAAGGCAGCAGAGGTTTGAGATCAGAGTTTTCCTTCTCCTAGATGAGCTGCCAACTATGGCTGACGAGCCCCGTATGTCCATAACAACTGGTTTCAAGGCACCAGTAACCCGCCTTTTCCCCTTCTCCTGTCAGTAGAAACGGTTCCGCTGGGCTTAGTAGCTAAGCCACACGTGAAAGCGAGAAGCTGGACTTGATGGTCAGAGGCTACTTGAGGTGCACGCCATTGTGTGCATTTACAAACGGGTGGTGGGATCTTATTCTCATTACCACCCACGGCTATAACGACTTTAAGGAACCACAGGGTAACTACATACAAAAAGCCAATATAGAACTCTAGCTGCTAACTTGTTTGTGTGTTGTACTTGTTTGTGCTTTGCTCCATTTATCCCTGCATCTGTAGACCCTGACCAGAGTAGATTTTAAATGTGATAGCATGTTCCATCACTGATCACTGCTGTCTGCGAGGATATCAAAGGGGTAAAACCGTCGCATAGCATTTAGCGTAATGCTGCGAAGAATGTGACCGACACAGGCGACCTCATGGTCATCCACTGCAACCAAGGAAGACCCCAGTTTCTGGTGCTTGTTCGTACAACTGGACCCAGATTTCGGAGTTCCAGAGAGCGGAGCCACCCCATTGCAAAGGCTTTTCCATTTTAAAAACTCTCCCTGTCATCATCGGACAGGTTGGACTGCTCCCCTTGACCTGGGTCCGTTTCCTGCCGCTGCTTGTAAGGAGTTTGTTGCTTCTCACCGAGACTGCTTGGGTTTCGTCCCGGTGCTCTGGTTTCCTCCCACATTCCAAAGACTTATGGATCAATAGGTTAACTGGTCGCATGGGCAGAACTGGGCAGCGTGGGCTCGTTGGCCTGTTACCGTGCGGCATCTCTAAATAAAATAAAAATAAAAGAGACATTAATTTGTATGTCAATACAACAAGCTGTTAATCCCAGCAAAGTTCGATCCAGTTCAGTCTCGAGACTTTATAATTTGCGTATAAATGCCATGAAGATTAGCTGCCTGAATATCTTGCAAAACTGTTTTTCACTGTAACTCAATACAAATAACAATCAAATTTGGTTCCTTAAGGTTATTATAGCCAGGGATGGTCTCCCACTACCTTTTAAATGCTCCCAATGGTGTACATCTCAAATAGCCTCTAACAACCAAGTCCAGCTCCTGGCCGTCACATGTGGCTTAACCACTGAGCCCGGCAGAGCTGTTTCTACTGACAGGAGAAGGGGGAAAGGCAGGGTAATGGTGCCTTAAAACCAGTCTTCTGGGGCAGATGGGGCTCATCAGCCATGGTTGCCAGCTCACCTAGCAGAAGGAAGATCTGGATCTCAAACCTCCGCTGCCTTGTGGCTACACCCACTCATGGGGAGGGCTCGGGGAGTAAACCACGAGGAAACATCCAGAGCTGGGGTACCAGGTTGAGTTGAACTCCCACTGGCAACTCCTGCGATGCTGCTGGTACCAAACTGTATCGGTCTGTGGCATTCGTTTGGGTTCATCAGGTGCATGGAGAAGGAAAGCTTGCTACACGGGCAACAGCTGGCTCTCCATATCGCACTGCCCAGGCTTGTATCTAGACAGCTAGGATGCAACCTGCATGGATGACCCAACCAATGGAGACCTCAGATGACAATCACAAGCCAATTCCAATATATGAAACAACCAGTTGGTGCTATTAAATGAATATTTCTTCCTGATTAATTCCCGTCAGCGCTGGGCAAATACACCGGAATGGGATTGGGGTGATGACAGCGTCTCAACATAGTGATGAAGCACTCGTCTGCAGAGATCCGGCATGACATTGGCAAGCTTCTATAGATGTGGAGAGTATATTGACTGGCTGCATCACAGCCTGGTACGGAAACACCAATTCCTTTGAATGGAAAATCCTACAGAAGGTAATGCATTCAGCCCGGTACATTACGGGCAAAGCCCTCCCAACTATTAGATTAGATTATGAGGACACTCAGTCCTCATTTATTGTCATTTAGAAATGCACGCATTAAGAAATGATACAATGTTCCTCCAGAGTGATATCACAACAAAACAGGACAAACCAAAGACTAACACTGACAAGACCACATAATTATAACATATAGTTACAGCAGTGCAAAGTAGTACCATAACTTAATAAAGAGCAGACCAGAGGCAGGGTAAAAAAAGAGTCTCAAAGTTCCGATCGACTCCCAATAGTCCTGACAGCAGGTGGCAAAAGGGAGAAACTCTCCCTGCCATAAATCTCCAGGTGCCGACAACTGCCGATGCATTGGAAGCACCCGACCACAGCCGACTCTGAGTCCGTCCGAAAACTTCGAGCCTCCGACCAGCCTCTCCGATACAGCCTCCCGAGCATCATCCTCTGCCGAGCACTTCGACTGCGCCGCGGCCGCCGAGCAACTAACAAAGCCGAGGACTCGGGGCCTTCTCCTCTGGAGATTCTGGATCACACAGTAGCAGCAGCAGCAAAGCAGGCATTTCAGAAGTTTCTCCAGATGTTCCTCCGTGCTCTCACGTCCGTTTCCACCAAATCAGGGTTGTGCACGGCATCCTACTTAACAAATAACAGACATCACCACCGGAGTGGCTGCTGCGCGCTGTGACGCGCCGCCATCTTCTCCTTGTTCTCATTGAGCACATCTACATGAAACACTGTTGCTGGAAAGCAGCGTCCATAATCAGAAATCCCCAATAGGCAGGCCATGCTCTCTTCTCGCTACTGTCATCAGGTTGAAGGTCCAAGACCTTCCAGACTCATATCACCAGGTTTAAGAACAGTTACTACGCCTCAAACATCAGGCTCTTGAACAAAAGCCCCTCTTCTCATTACTAACCTCAGGGAGGAGGGACAGGAGCCTGAAGACCTCTCTTCTCATTACTACCATCAGGGAGGAGGTACAGGAGCCTGAAGACCCCTCTTCTCATTACTACCATCAGGGAGGAGGTACAGGAGCCTGAAGACCCCTCTTCTCATCACTACCATCAGGGAGGAGGTACAGGAGCCTGAAGACCCCTCTTCTCATTACTACCATCAGGGAGGAGGTACAGGAGCCTGAAGACCCCTCTTCTCATCACTACCATCAGGGAGGAGGTACAGGAGCCTGAAGACCCCTCTTCTCATTACTACCATCAGGGAGGAGGTACAGGAGCCTGAAGACCCCTCTTCTCATTACTACCATCAGGGAGGAGGTACAGGAGCCTGAAGACCCCTCTTCTCATTACTACCATCAGGGAGGAGGTACAGGAGCCTGAAGACCCCTCTTCTCATTACTACCATCAGGGAGGAGGTACAGGAGCCTGAAGACCCCTCTTCTCATTACTACCATCAGGGAGGAGGTACAGGAGCCTGAAGACCCCTCTTCTCATTACTACCATCAGGGAGGAGGTACAGGAGCCTGAAGACCCCTCTTCTCATTACTACCATCAGGGAGGAGGTACAGGAGCCTGAAGACCCCTCTTCTCATTACTACCATCAGGGAGGAGGTACAGGAGCCTGAAGACCCCTCTTCTCATCACTACCATCAGGGAGGAGGTACAGGAGCCTGAAGACCCCTCTTCTCATTACTACCATCAGGGAGGAGGTACAGGAGCCTGAAGACCCCTCTTCTCATCACTACCATCAGGGAGGAGGTACAGGAGCCTGAAGATCCCTCTTCTCATTACTACCATCAGGGAGGAGGTACAGGAGCCTGAAGACCCCTCTTCTCATCACTACCATCAGGGAGGAGGTACAGGAGCCTGAAGGCACACACTCAACAATTTAGGAACAGTTTTTTCCCCCTCTGCCATCAGATTTCTGAATGGCCCATGAACCCATGAACTCTACCTCACTAATTTGTTCACTTTTGGAATACTTACTTAGTGCTTTGATGTACTTTTTATATGGTTATTTATCATATATTTTAGTGTACCACTGCTGTTAAGTTTGCGGGAAGCTTGAAGCCAACCTATCCTGGGTTTAGAGGACCACGTATGTGGGCAGGAATGAGGAACGGGCATGTTATGCTGTTGTTGTATCATTGCTTGTTGTTTTTCTGTTTTGGCGTGTCTCTGTTGAGCTGTCAAGCATCGAGGGCTTTCTATGTTGGCACTGCAGTGTCTCTTCCTGTGCTGAGCCAATAAGAAGGTGGGGTGAGGGGAAGAAAGACAGGTGATGCCAGGGGGTGGGTGGCAACACTTTCAGTCTGCCCCCAATACAACCTCGGGTGTTTTGTTTGGCAATGCCAATAACACATTACACTATATGTTTCAATGTCAGTCAGTCAGTCAGTGGGTGCCGTCCCGAATCCGGGATTGACGGCTATGCCCCTCCATCTTCTTTGATCTTGCGACAACACCGAGTACAGCCTCTCCTCCAGTTTGTTCTTGCTGGCTGCCTTGGCACTGCCCACCGCTGCCCCCGCCGAACTTGAGCCCGAGGCCGTGTCGGCCTCCAGCCGCGGCCGCTTCTTCGAGCTCAGCCCTTCCTCAGGCGGAGGCCTTGGGCAGGTCCAGGCACACGGTGCAGCGCCCAAGTTCATCATTTCTGTTCTAACTCGGTGCATAGCACACGATTCGTAAATACGTGGTGAGACTTTAATCTCTTCCACGGAAGATGGCCGTTGGCTCACAAGGAGCTCATCCGCCCTTTGTCAGGTCTTGTTTTTTTTTAGTCCTGCTGGGTGTCCTCAGACCCTCCTCACCAGACTAAGTCCGGTGGGGGAGAAGGCCCAAGTCGCTGACCACTCGACCATGGCCCCCGGCCGAGCGCCGGGCGCCCGCCCCCCGCCAAATCTCTCTGAGCATCCGGCGCCCGACCAAAAACCATGGTCGAGCGGCCAACGACCAAACCGGAAACAACATGTTTCAATGTACATGTGACAATTAAACTTCAATCTTGAAGTGAAGGAGAGTGGGAGGGGTTAAAGTTGGCACCATAAGGTTTTTGCAGACCTGGGCAACTTCTTCCAATTTGTCCGTGAAACAATTTAAATCTCTTGTTCTCGTGTCTCTTTATTCTCTTTTGAAGGTGTCTGGGGTCCGTGATCTACAGCTGCACTCAAACTACGTTCTTCACAGCTGGCGGGTTCTCGCCAATCGAAACTCGCCGAGCGGCCTGTGCTTCGGAACCTCCAGGAGCGGTCTGGGGGGTGTGTGCCCCTTCGGGGTGCGGCCCTGTGGGCAACCAGATTCCTCCCCGATGTCATTGTCTGATGCGAGGCAGGAGATCGAAACGTCGAGACGGCAGGTACAGCTGTCAGAAGCCCCTGTACTCGAGCAACCTCTCGCTCTCTCTCAGGTGACTGAGTCTGTTGGCTCAGAGATGAGGGATCTTGAATAAGCAACTCTGCCAATTGTAACACCGAAATAACGAGCCTCCCCTCTCATTTTTGAAGGAGGAATATCTCTCTCTCCCTTGCCGCTGAAAGAGTCTGTCTGAGATGTCAAGGTGTTGGGTGAACATTGGTTTTTGATGGATTCTAGATTATGGTCTTTGGGCACTTTGCTTTTGCTTGCATAGTGGATGGTGAGGGTGGGTTCATGATTTTGCTGGTGCAAGATGGAGGGAGAGCTGATGCCTTTGTTGCAGCTTGCACGTGGGAGGGGGGAAGGGGGATTTGGGGCACGAATATTTTTTGTCATTCATTCTTTGGGTTTTTGTCTCTGTTTCGTGGATGTCCGTGAAGAGTAAAAGTTTCAGGCTGCATGCTGTATGCATTCTCAGATATTAAATGAAATCATTGAATCCTGAACTTTCAGCTCATTTGACAGATTGCATCGGGCAAGACGAGATGAGTCAGCACAGCCGAGTAAGCGAATCTGGACATGCCACTGTACACTGAAAGGAAAATCTCCCGAATCTGTTCTGTGGGAGTCAGAGCTAGCAAGGAGTTAGTAATGATCACAGCAAACACATCAATTAAATATGCACCTGAATACGTTGACAATTTTGTTTCTCCTTGGGTGTGGAGCTTAGATTTCAGAGAACAACATTGGTGACAGTAATTAACAAATCTATCGTAAGTGAACTAAAACATGTTACAGCCTGTTGACTAGAGTTGTTGATAGTAAGCATACACCCAAGCAAGAACTCCTGACAAGGCAGCATACCACAAACAGAAAAGATGCTGGAAATCCAGAGCCACACACCCAAAATGCTGCAGGAAACCATCGGGTCAGGCAGCATCCATGGAAATGAATGAACGGTCGACGTTTTGGACCGAGAATCTTCATCGGGACTAGAAAGGAAGGGGGAAGCTGCCAGAATAAGAAGGCGGGGGGGAGGGAGGACAAGCTAGAAGGAGATAGGTGAAGCCGGGTGTGTGGGGTGGGGGGGGAGAGATGAACTAAAAAGCTTGGACATGATGGATGGAAAAGGTCAAGGTGGAGAGCGGACCATGGGAGAAAGGGAAGGAGGAGAAACAGCAGGGGAGGTGATAGGCAGGTGAGAAGAAGAGGTAAGAGGCCAAGGCAGCGAATTAAAGAAGATAGAAGGAAGGGGAAGAAAATGACTAGAAACTGGAGAATTGGAGGGAGGAGAAGATGGCGACGCAATGCAGCGCGCGCGGCCTCTCTGGTGAATGATATCTGTATTTGTTAAGTACGGGACCCTGCACAATTCTGATCTGATGAAGACAGACGTGAGAAGCACGGAGGAACATCTGGAGAAACTTCTGAAATGCCTACTTCGCTGCCGCTGCTACTGTGCGATCCAGAATCTCCGGAGGGAAAGGCCCCAAATCCTCGGCTTTGCCTACTGCCTGTTGCCGGGGCCGGGGTCAAAGCGCTCGGCAGAGATGGTGCTCAGTGCTCGGTGTCGGAGGGCTGGTCGGAGGCTTGAAGTTTTCGGACGGACTCAGAGTCGGACTGTGGTCGGGTGCTTCCAGGGTGCTGCATCGGCAAGTTTGCGGCGCTGGAAGCTCATGGCAGGGAAAGTTTTCTTCCTTCTACCGTCTGTGTGAGATGATGGGACTTTCGAGAGACTTTGAGACTTTTTTTTACTGTGCCCATGGTCTGTTCTTTATCAAGTTACGGTATTGCTTTGCACTGTTGTAACTATATGTTATAATTATGTGGTTTTTGTCAGTTTTTCAGTCTTGGTCTGTCTTGTGTTTCTGTGATATCACAGTGGAGGAACATTGTACCATGTCTTAATGCATGCATTGCTAAATGACAATAAAAGAGGACTGCGTGTCCTCATAATCTGATCTAATCTAATCTAATTCGATGTTCATACCACCAGGTTGGAGGCTACCTATACAGCATATGAGGCGGTGCTCCTCCAAACTGAGAGAGCTCTCATCATAGCAGAAGGTGACACATCTCTCTTGTTGTGGCATCTACAATTATGTTAGGGAGTGGTTTATTTGAAAGGAGTCATGATACGAGTCTCCATGATGATATTACATGTAGATGACATACTGGCCACTTTGCAGTTTGCTCTGCTACTTTCGCACTAGTCAACCAGTCCTGTAAAAGCGTAGTGAGCTTTATTACCATATACAACCCTGAGATTCATTTTTCTGCAGGCATACTCAGCAAATCTATAGAATAGTACCTGTAACAGGGTCAATAAAAGATCAACCAGAGTGCAGAAGACAACAAACTGTGCAATTGTAATTATAAATAAATAGCAATAAATAACTCAAACATGAGCTAATAAGGTAAAGAGTTCTTAAAGTAAGATCATTGGTTGTGGGAACACCTCAATGGACAGGAAAGTGACTGTAATTATCCTCTTTTGTTCAAGAACCTGATGGTTGAGCGGTAGTAACTGTTCTGGAACCTGGTGGTGTGAGTCCTGAGGTTCTTGGACCTTCTCCTTGATAGCAGCAGCGAGAAAAGAGAAGGGCAGCAAGAAGCACCAGCATGGCGAGGATCTCTGACGACGGATACCGTTTCCCCATGACAGAGTTTCCTGTAGGTGTGCTCAATGCCTGGGAGGGCTTTACCCGTGATATGCTGGGCCAA
Source organism: Mobula hypostoma (assembly GCF_963921235.1). Taxonomy (NCBI): domain Eukaryota; kingdom Metazoa; phylum Chordata; class Chondrichthyes; order Myliobatiformes; family Myliobatidae; genus Mobula; species Mobula hypostoma. The sequence continues at coordinate 6,080,231 of NC_086124.1, forward strand.
ATCCACTATGTTTTGTAGGATTTTCTATTCAAAGGCCTTGGTCTTTCCACACCAGGACATGATGCAGTCAGTCAATACACTCTCCACTACATATCTATAGAAGTTCGCCAAAGTTTTAGGTGTCATGCCGAAAATCCTCAGGCTCCAAAGGAAGTAGAGGTGTTGCCATGCTTCCTTCACAATTGCATTTACGTACTTGTTCCAGGACAGGCGTTTGAAATAGTAACACTCAGAACTAAACTGGCAGTAACAAAGATCATAGTCATCTGATAAACACATGGAGAAACAACCCTTAATCACAAACAACATACTAGCCTGGAGAAGCAAAAGCAAACTGAACTATAGAAAGTCAGAAGATCCCTCTGACTGTGGCCAAGTGTCACTTTCAGAGTTGAAATGATGGTGCAGCATACATAAAGTCTTGGAAGAACTCAGCAAGACAGGCAGCATCCATGGAGGAGAATAAACAGTCAACATTTATTAATCATTCACTCATTAAGTGCCCTGTTGTATGATATGAACATTCGTGGACTTTCCACGACCATGACTGTTCTTGGCAATTTTTTTCTGCAGAAGTGGTTTGCCATTGCCTTCTTCTGGGCGGTGTCTTTACGAGACGGGTGACCCCGGCCATTAGCAATACTCTTCAGGGATTGTCTGCCTGGCGTTAGTGGTCGCTTATCCAGGACTTGTGATGTGCACCAGCTTCCCATACGACCGTCCACCACCTGCTCCCATGGTTTCGTGTGACCCTGATTTGGTGGGGGGGGGGGGCGGGGCGCTAAGTAGTTGTCACACCTTGCCCAAGGGTGACCTGCGGAAGGAAAGGTGAGCCTTATACCTCCTTTGGTTGCTGTTGTGACGTATCTCCACACCGCCACACAAATTATTTATTAATAAACGGACTAATAATGAGTCTTAATCGGAAACCCACATTGCCACAGGAAGGTTATAAAAACTTATTACACACAGAGGCAGGAGTTGAACTGGATCTTACAGCTGGGGCTGTAATGTTTTACACTATCCGATACGCTGCTACGCAGCCCTTAAAAACCAAACGATGGTTTTTATTGGACTGTCAGGATTTTGTTGAATAGCATTCAAACAAAAGGGAGCTTCAAGCAGTAAGCTTGCCTATCTGCTGCTGAACAGGTTTATCTTGTCTGTACGTGAGCCAAGTAAGATGACTGTGGGAGTTGATTCTCACTCTGGATAACAAGGTTAAGTAATTGAGTGTGTTAAGGGTGGAGTTTGGTGAGAACAACAGAAGACTCGGTCACATGGTTAACTATACTTTGTTGCCAAGACTGGTAACTTAGAAAAAGCACCTGGGAAAAAACAAAATCCAGCTGTCTGTAAGTCAGCGTTTCCAGGGGCAGAATCAGGTTTGTGTGGCCTCAGTGACCCAGAGAGCGATGTTGGCTGGAGTCAGGGCTTTATGGTTTGGCTCTTGCTGGTGTCACACATGTCAAACAGGTCAAAGGGTAGAGGTCAGACTAAGAGTGGTCAGGTTCACAGGTTCAGCTCAAGACTAACAACCTTGACTGGTAAAACAAAATTGTTACAGAAACAGCAATGAAGAATCCTTCTACACCTAAACGAGACAGTATTCCTGACTCTCCACCTGGGACTTGCATGACTGACAGTAGTGAAAACCGAGAGGAAGCTACCGACATGATGTTGGAACGCCTGAACACCGCCAGAGATGGAGGACCTTCACTCTGTCCTAAACGCCAGTGATGTAACGGGCAGTCAACCTACCTAGATCGGAAAGTGTTTGTGTCGGAGCATGGAGTGGGTCAGGTTCCGAATCTGAGTAAGCACCCTGAACAGACCACCATGCCAATAAAATCGAGACACACACATGAATGAAAGTAAAACTTCTACTTATGTATTTGTGGGGGAGAAAAACCTTCTGAAACTGCAGCCGTCTGTGTGTCGAAGATGCAAAATCAGGTCTACCATTTTGACCCAGCACAAATGAAAAATTGGTATCAACTCGGAGGGACACTTGAAGGCAGTGACCCTTCCGCCCTTTTCTAACAAAATGGTAGGAGTTAGAGGTTAGAAGGTTCCTGTTGTGTATTTAATAACTCAGTAATGTTTGAGTAATCTTGTATGCATGTATACTTATGTGCTTTCTGCCCTTCAAGTCGCATAGCCCAGCAACCCCGCCCCCATTTAATCCAAGCCTAATTAGGAGACAGTTTACAGTGACTATTTAACCTGCAAACATGTACGCCTTTGGTTTGGACTGTGGGAGGAAACCGGAGCGCCCGGTGGAAACCCACGCGGTCACGGGGAGAGTGTGCAGACTCTTTACAGACAGCAGCGGGAATTGAACCAGCCCCAGCGGTAAAGCATCATGCTGACCACTACGCCGCCGTGCCGCCCCGTAAACATTCTTGCTCGTGAAAATAATTCATTATGAGTTATACATAAAATGATGTGAATTGCATACGTCATCACGTATGCTACCACATGATGTGTGCACGCCTCGCTTAAAGTAAGCTCGAACCAGACCCACATTCCCAGCCTCCCGCGTCTTACTTTGGATTAGTTTAATGTTTTGAAGTTACAAAAGATAACAGTTCCACTGAAGAAGACTTGAGGAGTTTCTTGGAGATACAGCACAGAGCAGGCCTTTCTGGCACCTACAGCCAGCACCACCCAGTTACACTCATGTGACCAATTAATCTTCAGACTGTGGGAGGACACTGAAGCAGCCCGAGGAAATCCACACAGTCATGGAGAGAACATACAAATTTAATACAGACTGCCGCAGGAATCGAACCAGGGTCACTGGCACTGTGACGCGTTGTGCTAACCACTGCCCTACCGTGTCACACTCTGCACATATTCAATGCTCTTGAATATTGTAGCGTTACACATTTTTACTCCTTTAGGAGAGGATAAGGAGGTTTGATTTGTCACCGACCACGCTAGCAAATATCTACAGCTGTACTGTTGGAAGTATCTTGACTGATTTCATCATGGTCTGGTATGGTGATTCAAATGTACAGGAATGTAGTAGATAGTGTGTGTGTGTGTGTGTGTGTGTGTGTGTGTGTGTGTGTGCATGTAAATGTATGTATGTGTGAGGACATGTGTGTATTTGTATCCGTGTGATGTGAGTGTCTGTGAATGTATGTGTGTGTATTTATAGTCATAGTCATACTTTATTGATCCCGGAGGAAATTGGTTTTCATTACAGTTGCACCATAAATAATTAAATAGTAATAAAACCATAAACAGTTAAATAGTAATATGTAAATTATGCCAAGAAATAAGTCCAGGACCGGCCTATTGGCTCAGGGTGTCTGACCCTCCAAGGGAGGAGTTGTAAAGTTTGATGGCCACAGGCAGGAATGACTTCCTATGACGCTCTGTGTTGCATCTCGGTGGAATGAGTCTCTGGCTGAATGTACTCCTGTGCCCACCCAGTACATTATGTAGTGGATGGGAGACATTGTCCAAGATAGCATGCAACTTGGACAGCATTGTCTTTTCAGACATCACCGTCAGAGAGTCCAGTTCCATCCCCACAACATCACTGGCCTTACGAATGAGTTTGTTGATTCTGTTGGTGTCTGCAACCCTCAGCCTGCTGCCCCAGCACACGACAGCAAACATGATCGCACTGGCCACCACAGACTCGTAGAACATCCTCAGCATCATCCGGCAGATGCTAAAGGACCTCAGTCTCCTCAGGAAATAGAGACGGCTCTGACCCTTCTTGTAGACTGTGTCTGAGAGTGTGAGTGTCTGTGAATATATGTGTGTGTGAGGACATGTGTGTATTTGTATCTGTGTGAGTGTGAGTATCTGTGAATGTATGTGTGTCTATTTGTGTCTGACAGTGTGAGTGTGTGTAAGTGTATGTGTGTGTGAGGACGTGTGTGTATTTGTGTTTGTGAGAGTGTGAGTGTCTGTGAACGTAGGTGTGTGTGAGGACGTGTGTGCATTTGTATCTGTGTGATGTGAGTGTACTTATGTGTATGTGCAAGAGAGTTTCTGAGTGTGGGGTGCGCAGATGCGTGTGTAGATATGTATGTGTAGTGTGGGTGTGCATGTGCTCATGTATCTGTGTGTGTACTTGTGTATTAATTAATCTTTCTCTCTCTCCTCCCTCCTCTCTTTCTCTCTCCTTCTGTCTCGTTCTCCATTTCTCTTTTTCTCCACCCCTCTCTCTCTCTTTCTTCATTTATACACAAAAATTTGTAGAATGCACACCCTGTCAGGCTGACTCCTTTATTCCGCCTGTGCAGTCAGCGGAATCCCAGAGCTACGCTCGGGTAGCCCGGGGTTGTTGAGTGCAGCCAAGAGACGCCCACCCATTCATCACAGGGTCAATGGGCTGAGTGGCCTCTCTCTGTGCTGTATTGTTCTGTGGTTCAGGCTTTCGGACAAAATCATTATTAGAGCGGCATGATTCATGGAAATTTGGATTAGACAAGGTTTTGCTCACCAAACAAAGGAAACAGCTTTCTCAGCACATCAGATCTGTAGATAATTTACTCTTTCCAAAGGATTTACTCCTGATGGGCACGTCCCATTTATCAACAAAACTGGGTGTTTTGCCAGTTGTGAGTGATTCTGTGTGTCTGTAATTCCCACAGGCACTGTTGCTTATAGCATGCCCTCAATCTCGCTCACTCTCTCTCACTTCTTTTTCCCCTCTCACTCACTCTCTCTTCCCTCCTTCTCTCTCTCCTCTCTATCTCTCTCACTCTTTCTTGCGCTCTCATTTCCTCTCTCTCACTCTCACGCCCTTGCTCTTCATCTCCTTCGGTCTCACTCTTCCTCTATCTTTCCCCATCTCTCTCTCCCATTAACTCTCACTCTTTCCCTCTCTATTTCTCTCCCCTCTCTCACTCTCTTTCCTTCCCTCTCACACTTTCTTCCTGTCTCCCTCTCTCTTTCTCTCTATCTCTCTCTCTATCTCTCTCACTCTTTCTGCCTCTCTCACTTTCTCTCTCACACTCCGACCCTCTCTTCTCCAACTCTCTCCTTCCCTCTTTCTTTCTCTTTCTCTCTCTCTATTTCTTTCTTTCTTTCTCTCTCTCCTCTCTCTCACTCTCCTTCACACTCTCATTCTGTCTCTCTTTCTCCCTCTCCCTCTCTCTCTCACACTGTCTCTCCCACTCTCCCACCCTCTCTCTTCCTCCCTCCCATTCTCCCCACACTTTCTAACTCATGCCAGCATCAAACAAACCAACTATTGTTCTGTACTTCCAATGCTTAACTTTTCAACTCTCTTGTTCCGAAGCAAACACATTTCCAGAGTGTGTGATTAACACTGAGAAAATGTATTTTAAAGCTGTTAGAAATCCCAAGTCTTAGTCATTTAAAACAACCCCAAATCCAGGAACAATGAGAATTCAGGCAATACATTTACTGTAAGAGGAAGTGCTTGAACATATAGGGTCTTGAAATCAATTAGTGAACCACAGTGGATAAAGTTCTTTGCCTAATAAAGATGGTTGGCCATTGTGCAGTTTTTGAACTATTCCAACAAAATATGACAGAAGAAAACTGTTCAGAATCAGGTTTAATATCACTGGCATACATTATGAAATTTGTTGTCTTCGCGGCAGCACGACAAAGGAATACATAATAATAGAGAAAAAACTGAATTACAATAAGTATATAATGTATATATTAAAGGGTTAAATAAGTATTGCAAACAGAAATTTAAAAAGCAGTGAGGGATTGTTCAGCCAACACACACAGAATGCTGGAAGAACTCAGCAGTCAGGCAACATCTATGCAAAAGAGTAAATAGTCGACATTTCGGGCCGAAACCTTTCATGAGGACACAGGTTTTTGAGGCATTGCTCCTTGAAGATGTGCTGGATATTACAGAGGCAGGAACCCATGATGGAGCTGACTAATTTAAAACTCTCCGCAGCTTATTTCAATCCTGTGCAGTAGCTCCCCCACCCCCTTCATACCAGATGGTGATGCAGCAAGTTAGAATGCTCTCCACGGTACATCTGTAAAAACTTGCGAGTGTCTTTGGTGACATTCCAAGTCTCCTCAAACATTTCTATTGTTTATTGATGACGGATTGACGTGGGCTGACCTGGCCAGTAGGTATCCAGAATTAACTGGGGCACAGCTGGGCAGACGCTGAAAAACTTTCTCCATTAGCAGAGAGGTCCATCACCTGAAGGTATAGATTTAAGACTAAGTGGTTCCCTTGTACAATAAATTGAACTCTTGACCTCACAATCCAAATCATTTGGATTTTGTGATCAATTTATTGAGATACGGCATGCAATAGACTCTTCTGGCCCTTCAAGCTGTGTCGCCCCGCAACGCTGACTTAATCCTAACCTAACTACGGGATGATTTGCAACGACCAATTAACCTACCAACTGGACTGTGGGAGGAAACCGGAGCACCCGGAGGAAACCCACGCAGTCACGGGGAGAAGGTACAAGCTCCTAACATGTAGTGTGTCTCTGGACTGTGAGAGGAAACTGGAGCACCTGGAGGAAACCCATATGGTCATGGGGAGAATGTACAAACTCCTTACAGGTAATGGCGGGACTTGCATTTTATTGTTCACCTGCACTGAACTTTCCTGTAGGCGCTGCACTTTATTCCACACTGTTATTGTTTTACCTAGTTCTACCTCAGTGTACTGAGCAATGATCTGATCTGCATGAACAGCAGGGAAGACATTTTTCACTGTCTTGCGCTGTCCGCCACCCAACTTCCCCCTCACCTGGTCTCACCCATCACCTCCCAGTGTTTCACTTCAGCTCCCCCCTTCTCTATCCACCCACCTTCCCCTCACCTGGTCTCACCTGTCACCTCCCAGTGTCTCACTTCAACCCCTCCTCCACCCACCCACCTTCCCCCCCTCACCTGCTCTCACCTGTCACCTCCCAGTGTCTCACTTCAGCCCCTTCCCAACCCTCCCACCTTCCCCCTCACCTGGTCTCACCTGTCACCTCCCAGTGTATCACTTCAGCACCCCCCTTCTCTACCCACCCACCTTCCCCTCACCTGGTCTCACCTGTCACCTCCCAGTGTCTCACTTCAGCCCCTCCCCAACCCTCCCACCTTCCCCCTCACCTGGTCTCACCTGTCACCTCCCAGTGTATCACTTCAACCCCTCCCCCACCCACCCACCTTCCCTCCCTCACCTGCTCTCACCTGTCACCTCCCAGTGTATCACTTCAACCCATCCCCCACTCACCCACCTTCCCCCTCACCTGCCAATTTGTACTCCCTCTTTTCCCTCCACCTTCTTATTCTGGCTTCTGTTGAGTATTTAATATTTAAGTAATATTTGAGTAATCTTGATTAAGCATTCTTGTTCACTTAAATAATTAATTATGGGATATATGCAAAGATACATTAATTGCAAATGCCATCACGCTGACATGTGATACATGCGCGCCTTGCTTAAAGTAAAGACAAAGTCAGACCCATATTTCGGACTCATTGTCCCCCTTTGAATCAATTTAATGATTGAAGTTACAAAACATAACAGCTTCTGGCCCTGCTTTCCTTTCCTTTACAGTCTTGGCCTAAAACAGCAACTGTTTATTCCCAGAGTAATACACACAATGTACTGGAAGAGCTCAGCAGGTCAAGCAGCATGTATGGATGAGAATAAACAGTCGACAGTTGACATTTTGGACAGAGATCCTTCATCAAGTCTGTTTGTGCCAAGATGAGGCTACCTTCAAGGAGTATGAGCAACACCTTATATTCCGTCTGGGGGGGTAGCCTCCAACCTGATGGCTTGAATATCAATTTCTCCTTCCAGTAAAAGAAAAATCCCTTCCCCTGCCCTACTTTTCTATTCCCCACTCTGGCCTCTTACCTCTTCGCAGCCGCTTATTACCTCCCTCTGAGTTTTCTTCTCCTTCCCTTTCTCCTATGGTCCACCCTCCTCTCCTATCAGATTCCTTCCTCTCAGCCCTTTACCTTCCCAACCCACCTGGCTTCACCTATCGCCTTCTAGCCATCCTCCTTCCACTCCCCCCACCTTTTAATTCTCTGGATTTCCCCCTTCCTTTCCAGTCCTAAGGAAGGGTCTGGGTCTGAAACATTGACTGTTTATTCAAAGTTCAAAGTTAAAGCAAATTTTATTATCAAAGTACATATATGTCATCATATAGAACCTTGAGATTCATTCTTCTGTGGGCACACTCAACAAATCTGTAAAATAATAATGCCCAACTAGGGCGTTCAACCAGAGCACAGAAGACAGCAATCTGTGCGAATACAAAAAGAAGAAACAATAATAATAAATAAATAAGCAATATGTATCATGAACACGAGATGAAGAGAGGCCTTGAAAGTGAGTCCGTAGATTGTGGGAACATTTCAATGATGTGGCAGGTGAACTTGAGTGTAATCATTCTCCTTGGTTTAAGATCCTGATGGTTGAGGGGTAATAACTGTTCCTGAATCTGGTTGTGCGAGTCCTGAGGCTCCTGTACCTTCTTCCTGTTGGCAGCAGCGAGAAGAGAGCGTGTTCTGGGTGGTGGGGAACCCTGATGATGGATGCTGCTTTTCTACAATAGTGTTTCATGTAGAACATAGAATATAGAATAGTACAGCACAGTACAATGTTGTGCCGACCCTTAAACCCTGCCTCCCATATAATCCCCCAGTTTAACTTCCTCCATATACCTGTCTAGTGGTCTCTTAGATGTAGATGTCCTCAGTGGTGGGGGGGGGCTTTCCCTGTGATGGAATGGGTTATATCCACTACCTTTTGTATGATTTTCCATTCAAGGGCATTGGTGTTTCCATACAAGGCTCTGATGCAGCCGGTCAATGTACTCTCCACCACACATCTATAGAAATTTATCAAAGTTTTTGATGTCATGCCGAATCTCCACAAACTCTTAAGGTAGTAGAGGTGCTGCATATTTTCTTCATAATGGCACTTATGTGCTGGGCCTCTGAAATAATAACGCCGAGGAATTTAAAGTTGCTGTCCCTGTACACCTTGCATGAGGTTTGTACTGACTTGCAGAAGAGGTTTGGGCGATCTTTACTTCATTAAGAGTTTGAAGAGATTTGGGATGTCAACAAATGCACTCAAAAACTTCTATAAATGTACCGTGGAGAGCATTCTGACAGGCTGCATCGCTGTCTGGTATGGGGGGGGGGGAAGGGGGCGACTGCACAGGACCGAAAGAAGCTGCAGAGAGTTGTAAATTTAGTCGGCTCCATCTTGGGTACTAGCCTACAAAGTACCCAGGACATCTTGTGTTGGTGTGTGGCCAAGTGGTTAAGGCGTTGGACTAGTGATCTGAAGGTCGCGAGTTCGTGCCTCAGCTGAGGCAGCGTATTGTGTCCTTGAGCAAGGCACTTAACCACGCATTGTTCCTGCACATTTATAGCCTGGCGGCAGTTGGTGCAGGATGGACAAAGAGCAGTGTCTCAGAAAGACAGCATCTATTATTAAGGACCTCCAGCAAACAAGACATGCCCTCTTCTCACTGCTACCATCAGGAAGGAGTTACAGAAGCCTGAAGGCACACACTCAGCGATTCAGGAACAGCTTCTTCCCCTCTGCCATCCGATTCCTCGATGGACATTGAACTCATGAACACTACCTCACTTCTTTAATATATATTATTTCTGTATTTTTGCATGATTTTTAATCCAATAAATGTATACTGAAATTAATTTCCTTATTTATTATTATTATTTAAAAATTTTTCTTCCGTATTATGTATTGCATTCAACTGCTGCTGCTAGGTTAACAAACTTCACGACACACGCCGGTGATAATGAACCTGATTCTGATCTTTTCCGTAGATGCTGCCTGACCATAAAGCATTTTGTGTGTGTTGCTTTGGATTTCCGCCATCAGCAGGATTTCTCGTGTTTATGATTTGCTGTCATTCCATCTTTAATTTCCATTTCACTTAAGCAATTGCTACGGTCGTGTAGCTAAGTATAGAAGCTACTTGCAGAAATATTGACTCACACCCAAAAAAAACGGAACCTTGCATTACAGGAAAGTTACAATTCAATCATTTCAACTACATTGTATCCAATCGGAATCAGAATCAGGTTCATTATCACTGACATTTGTCATGAAATTTGTTGTTTTGTGGCAGCAGTACAGTGCAATATATAAAAAGTACTATAAATTACAAAAGGAAATACAATACTGTGCAAAACTCTTAGGTTTATGTATACATAAGCCTAAGAGTTCTGCACAGAACTGTATTTGTCAACACGGAGTGAGTTTGCAGATCTGACGGGAGAAAGGATGTTGGGAATGGCGAGGGTGGCGCGCCACGGGAGGGGTGTGAGGTAGGTGGCAGGGAAGGAGTGCCGGGGTGGTGGTTGTGTGGGTGCAGACACACTCAGCTCTGAGACACCAGGCAAGGCTATTTGATTCCAAACAATTGGTTTATTGTTTATTACAAAATGTCTCTCTGATGCTTCCCACTCTCTCCCCTCTCCCTTCCCCTTTCCCCAATCATGATTCCCCTCTCCCTGCCCCCTGCCCACTCTCAGTCCACAATACAGACCCATATCAGAATCAGGTTTATCATCACTCACCTACATCATGGAATTTGGGTTTTATACTTGCAGCAGCAGTACAGAGCAATGCATAAGATTACTACAGTGCTGTGCAAAAGTCTTAGGTTATATATCTGTGCATAAGACTTTTGCACAGTACTGTATATATATAAAATAGTTAAATTAAATACATAATTCAAGAATAGTGAGGGTTCATGGTTCATTGTCCATTCAGGAATCTCATGGCAGAGGAAAAGGAGCTGTCCCTAAAACATCGAGGATGTCCCTTCAGGCTTCTGTACCTCCTCCCTGACGGTAGTGATGAGAAGAGGGGTCTTCAAGCTCCTGTACCTCCTCCCTGATGGTAGTGATGAGAAGAGGGGTCTTCAGGCTCCTGTACCTCCTCCCTGATGGTAGTGATGAGAAGAGGGGTCTTCGGGCTCCTGTACCTCCTCCCTGACGGTAGTGATGAGAAGAGGGGCCTTCAGGCTCCTGTACCTCCTCCCTGCGGGTGGCAATGAGAAGAGGGCATGTCCTGGGTGGTGGGGGCTCTACTGATGGATGCTGCCTTTTTCAGGTATCTCCTTTTGAAGATGTCTCCGATGCCAGTGATAGAGCTGGATGAGTTTGCAACCCACTGCTGCTCTTTCCCTATCCTGTGCCGTGGCCCCTCCCTGCCACACGGTGACAGCGTCAGTCAGGATGCTATCCACGTTACGTCTGCAGAAATTTTCTGGAGCCTTCAGCGACTTGGGTCGGCACTGTAGCGTAACAGTTAACTCGAGGCCCTTACAGCTCAGGGCGTCGGAGTTCAGAGTTCAGTTCCGATGCTGTCTGTAAGGAGTTTGTATGTCCTCCCGGTGAATATGTGGTTTCTTCCCATATTCCAAAGACGTACAGGCTAGTTGTTAACTAGACTAAGATTAAATAGCCGGGTTGTTGGGCCGTTAATTGGGCCGGAAGTGTCTGTATCTCTAAATAAATAAAAACTAACACCAAATCCCCTCAAGCTCCTCATGATTACAACTACTGATGTTCCCTTTTCACAATTGCATCAATACGTCGGGCCCAGGATAGATCTTCAGAGATGTTGATAGGCAGGAACTTCACTCTGCTCACCCTTTCCACTGCTGATCCCCTCAGTGAAGACCTGGTGTGATTTCTCACGACTCGAACTGGATTTACCGATGACAATTCTCACTTTGGCGTGAAATTTACCGGGGCGCTGCCTGGATTAGAGCGGGTGTCTTATGAAGATAGGCTGAGCGAGCTAGGGCGTGGCTCTTTGGGGCGAAGGATGAGAGGTGAGTTGATAGAGGTGAACAAGATGAAAAGGGGCATTGACTGAGTGGACAGACAGAGACCTTTCCTCATGGCGGAAATGGCTGATACGATGGGCCATCATTTTAAGGTGACTGGAGGAAATTACAGCAGGGATGTCAGAGCTAGGGGTTTTACATAGAGCACGGTGAGTGCATGGAACACCCAGCCAGAAGTGATGGCAAAGGCAGATACATTAGGGGCATTTAAAAGATTCTTGGAGAGGCACATGGATGGTAGAAAAATGGGAGCTTACAGAATGCAGGAGGGAAGACTTAGATCAACCTTACAGTAGTTTATAAGGTCGGCAAGGCCTGCACTGTGCTATACTGTTCTATGTTATTTTGGGCACTGTTCAGCATCAATCCCTGGACATTACACAAGCAAGCTATCTTATCAGTCTTAGTTCCGCCATAATTGGGGTTGCCCATCTGTTTTGAGTTGTTTTTGCAAAAATTCTGTTCTGTTCTGGATTGTCCAATTCTCCTCGTCTCAGCTTATTTTCAGGAAGTAGTCCACAGGTGAAAGTTTATAATACGTAGATAGGGTCAAAGGTGAACTGAAGTTATGGAGCCTCACCTTTCACCTGGACACACCCCAGCACAGAACAATGACTTCACCAAGAACAGGTGACTATCCCTTCTCTATCTTTGTTTTCTGTCTCCACAGTGAAGATTCAAGGTTCAAGATTGTCTAATGTCATTTCCAGAACAAAAGTGTAAAGGAGAACAAAGTAATTGTACTCCAGATCCGATGCAGCACAGAAAAAGATAAAGAACACAATAATAATAAAAAGCACAACAAATATAAATACTTAAGATAGAGTACATTCCTGTTTCAACTTTGTAGTTGTCCCTTCCGTTCTTAACTACCTGTTTTCAAAGTCATTATGTTGGCAGCTCATTAGCTGCTGTTGGAGGAAATTGCCAAAGTCTTGGGATCCACGTTAAATTGAACTGAACTGACTTATTTCTTACATCCTTCACATACATGAGGAGTAAAAATCTTTACGTTACGTCTTCATCTAAATGTGCAATGTGCAATCATAGCAATTTATAATGAATAGAACAGTCAATGTAATATAGAGTACACTCAAATCAGCGTGAGTTCATCAGTCTGATGGCCTGGTGGAAGAAGCTGTCCCGGAGCCTGTTGGTCCTGGCTTTTATGCTGCAGACCGTTTCCCGGATGGTAGCAGCTGGAATAGATTGTGGTTGGGATGGCTTGGGTCCCCAATGATCCTATGGGCCCCTTTTACGCACCTGTCCTTGTAAATGTCTTGAATCATGGGAAGTTCACAACTACAGATGCGCTGGGCTGTCCACACCCCTGCAAGATTGATAGGCAAGGCTGTGAACTCATTCTGGGGGGACTTTGAGGTTCATGTTGCATGTGTTTATGGATTCTGTTCACTCTATTTTTTGCTGTTTTTTGAGTGGTTTGATTGGGGTCGTCAAGACGGACTGCGGTGCCTCAGTGAAGACTGGCTCTGCGGCCTGTAGTCAGCAAGTACACTGGCCTGAGCTGAACTAAACTGAATACCACTGGTTTGATGCTTGATATTCTGTGTTGTTCGCTCGCTTTTTGCTGTTGGCGCAATTTATTCTTTTATCGCGCAGTGGGCGTTTGATGCTTTCTTGAATGGGTTCTATGGTGATTCTTTGTTTCATCACTGCCTGTAGGAAGATGAATCTCAGAGTTTTATTCTGCATGTGTACTTTGATAATAACTACCCCGTGAATCTTTGCATATTTGTCATTTGTACCACAGAAATTACCCCTGTTCCCTTCCCTTTGTAGTATAAAACCATTAGGCCATAAGATATAGGAACAGAATTAGGCCATTCAGTCTATTGAGTCTGTGCCACAAATCAGTTATGACTGACTTTATTTTCAAACCTATTCTCCTGTCTTCTCCCAGTAACCCTTCATGTCCTTACCAATCAAGAGCCTACCAAACTCTGCCTTAAGTATACCCAATGACGTGGCCTTCACAGCCATCTGTGGCAATGAATTCTACAGATTCACCACTCTCTGGCTAAAGAAATTCCTCCTCATCTCTGTTCCCTTCTATCTTGAGGCTGTGACTCCCCCTATCTTGGAAACATCCTCTCCACATCCACTCTGTCTAGGCTTTTCAACATTTGATAGGTTTCAATGAAATTCGCCCTCATTCTTCTAAACTCCATCGAGTACGGGCCCAGAGCCATCAAACATTCCTCATATGTTAATCCTTTCATTCCTGCAATCATTCTCGTGAACCTCCTTAGCACCAATGCCAGCACATCCTTTCTAAGATAAGGCTCCCAAAACTGCTCACAATACTCCAAGTGCAGTCCAACCAGTGACCCATAAGAGGAAAAAAAAAGTAAACGAATACAAAATTAGAAAGAAGCACCATGTCTTGTCAATTTTGTTAGAGGTTTGCATTAAGGAAAATGGCAATATAGGTAGTTTTCTAGGAAAGCAATCCCACTATATCACAGTGACATATTGTTTGGCACTAAGCTTAATGTGTATATCTACTTTTTAGGCAATAAATCTAGTTTAAGAAACCTCATAGATTTCTTCATCTACATACACTCAGTGGCCACTTTATTAGATAAAGTAGACTGAGTGTACATTCGTGGTATTCTGCTGCTGTACCCCATCAACTTCAAGTTTCGACGTGTTGTGCATTCAGAGATGCTCCTCTGCACGCCAATGTTGCAACGCGCGGTTACTTGAGTTATCTTCCTATCATCTTGAACTAGCCTGGCCATTCTTCTCTGACCTCTCTCTCATTAACAAGGCATTTTCACCCACAGAACTGCTACTCATTGGATGATTTTTGTTTGTTGTTCACACCATGCCCTGCAACTGTTGTGCGTTAAAATTCCAGACAGGCGGTTTCATAGATACTCAAACCACCCCATCTGCCACCAACGTCACTGAGATCACATTGCTACCCTAATCTGTTGCTTGGTCTGAACAACAACTGGGCCTCTTGACCACGTCTGCATGCTTTTATACCTTGAGTTGCTGCCTCATGATTGGCTAATTAGATATTTGCATCAACAAGCAGGCGTCCCTAATAAAGTGGCCACTAAGTGAAGCGTGATAGCGTTTCCAGGAGTGGTTTCACAGTACTCACGTAGGCAGGAAGCACATCTTCCTCGTTGTTTTGTGTTTAAATCTTGGCCACTCCTTGCCTACTAATGTTTATTGTTCTGTGTAGGTCACCTCAGCATACCCAGCATACCAAAACACACAGTGCATCATATCTGACCTGATATTTTTCAGATACTCCATACCAGTATATCTTGCTGTTGACTAAATATGCATGGCAAGTTTCCTATAGGAGGTATCTCCATCTACCATGGAACAATCATTTATCCCTCAAGTTCAAAGTTGAAAGTAATTTTATTATAAAAGTACGTTATGTCACCATATGTTACCCTGTAGTGTAATAACTGGCCCTGAACCTGGTGGTATGGGACCTTAGGCTTCTGTACCTCCTTCCCAATGGCAGCATAGCCTAGATGATGAGGGTGCTTGATTAGGGTTGCTGTTTCCCTGTGGCTGTGCCCTTTGCAGTCATTGTGGGGGGGGGGTGTCTTTTCCTGTGATACACTGGGTCGCATCCACTACAGTTGCTCCTGGGCACTGGTGCTTCCATGCCAGGCTGTGATTCTGCTGGTCAATATACTCCCCACTGTAACACACTCAAAACGCTGGAGGAACTCAACAGGTCAGGCAGCATCTGTGGAAATATTAAAGCAAAAATTTCACGCCGTCTTAAAAGTTTCTTCCCCCAGAGAGTTGACCTGATCAACCACTGTACTTCGCCCACCCCACCTTCTCTATCTATATCCTTTGTCGCTGCACTGTAAACACTTAAAACCACTTTTTAAGATGCTATCTACAGTGGAAGTATTTATGTATTCATGCACATTTTATTTTGATATAATTCTTTATTCTTATAATTTTCATTGAATGTTGCTGTATTTTGTTGCATGTCATGTCCTGACAAGTACATCACAGCAAATTCCTAATACATGTCAAAATACACTGAGTGGCCACTTTATGAGGTACATCTGGACAATGCAAGCCTCCAAGCTGCCAGTCATCTGGCAGCTACTCAAGGCATAAAAGCACGTAGACATGGTCACGAGGCTCAGTTGTTGTTCAGACCAAACATCAGAATGGGGATGAAATGTGATCTAAGTGACCTTGACTGTGCAATGATTGCTGGTGCCAGATGGGGTGCTTTGAGTATTTCAGAAACTGCTGGTTTCCTGGGCTTTCCACACACAGCAATCTCTAGAGTTTACAGAGAATGGTGCAAAAAGCAAAAAAGCAGCCAGTGAGCAGAAACACCTCATTAATGAGAGAGATCTGAGGGGAATAGCAAGCCTCGTTCAAGCTGACTGGAAGCGACAGTAATTCAAGTAACCACATGTTATGACAGTGCTGTGCAGAAGAACATCTCTGAATGCACAGTATGACAAACCATGGAGTGGATGGGCTACAGCAGCAGAAGACCATGAACGTGCACTCAGTGGCCTCTGTATTAGTTACAGGAGGTAATTAATAACGTGGCCACTGAATGACTCTGGCAAAAAAAGTTGATTCTTGATCCTTTTTCCGATCAGCCTGTTGCAATACTGCAAACAATATAACAAATTCTGACTGTTCACAGCGTCCTGTTCAGTGCCCTTATCAAACTGATTCAGCCGCTGTGTAAATATTTTCACGATTTGAGTTTTATAGAACTTAATTCTGTTTACATGATGCAATCATGAGGTCCGAGGTATCATGTTATGATGACCACCTCGTGGCTTGGTTTGTAAGGTATTTGGTGTGGGATGTTCCTTGCTGACACACAGCTGACAAGCTGAGTGACCTAACACAGTTTAGGTCTGACTCACAATTTCTTAAGTGAGGTAAATTGAAAGAGTGCTGAGAAGATTTGCAAAGATATTGCTGGGACTTGACGATGGCTCCAGAGGTTTTCGTGGACCTGGGCGACTTAATGTATCAGACCATAAGATATAGGAGCAGAATTAGGCCATTTGGCCCATTGAGTCTGCTCCAACATTTCATCATGTCTGATCCATTTCCCTCTCAGTCCCAGTCTCCTGCCCTCCCTCAATATCCCTTCATGCCCTTACTAATCAAGAATCTATCAACCTCTGCCTTAAATACATATAAAGACGGCCTCCACAGCTGCCTGTGGCAAAGAATTCCACAGATTCACCACTCTCTGGCTAAAGAAATTCCTTCTCGTCTCCGTTCTAAATGGACGTCCCTCTATTCTGAGGCTGTGTCCTCTGGTCTTAAACTCCCCCACCATACAAAACAGCTTCGCCACATACACTCTATCAAGGCCATTCACCATTCGGTAAGTTTCAATTAGGTCACCTCTCTTTCTTCTGAATTCTAGTGAATACAGGCCTAAAGCCATCAAACACTCTTCACAGGACAAGCTGTTCAATCCTGGAATAATTTTCATGAACCTCCTTTGAACACTAGTTTCAGCACATCCTTTGTAAGATAAGAGGTCAAAACCGCTCACAATACTCTAAGTGAGGCTTCACCAGTGTTCTATATAGTCTCAACATTACATCCTTGCTTTTAACTGGACTGGACTTCTTCCAGTTCATCCATAAAACAGCTTAAGTCTCCTATTCTCAGGTCTCTTTTTCCCTTTTTCAATGAGGCCGGGGTCCTGTCAGAGTCTACAGCTGTGCTCAAACTACTTTCTTCACGAGCGGTGTGTTCTCGCTCACTGGAACTCACTGAGTGGCCTGAGCTTTGGTATATCCAGGAGTGGTTTGAAAGCTGTGTGCTGTCGGGGTGTGGCTCTGCGGACGACCAGATTCCTCACCGATATCGCTGACTGAAACCTCGCGGGAGATCGGAACAACGAGACTCCAAGTGCAGCTGTTGGAAACCTCTGGTCTCTCCCTCTCTCTATCTCTCTCACACAATCACTCTCTCTCTCTCGATGATGAGTGAGAGTCTGTTGGCTCCAGGTCGGAGGAACTTGAATAAGTGACGCTGCGGATTGTAACATTGAAACAGCGAGCTGTTGGCCTCCCCTCTCATTGGGACAGGAGTGATATCTCTCTCTATCCCTTGTTAGTGAGAGACAGAGCACCTGTTGAGATGTCAAAGTTTTGGTATGGACAGTAGATTTGGTTACTGCTTACATGGTGGGTGGTGGAGGGTTGATATTTTTGCTGAAGCAAGCAGGGGGGGTTGTGGGTGGAGGGGGAAAGGGGAAAGTTGATGATTTTGCTACTTCCTGTGCATAGGAGGCAGGAGTGGAGACTTTGGGGTTCTAAGGTTTTTCTGTCATTATTTCTTTAGTGTTAGTCTTCTGTTTTGGGGATGTCTGTGAAGAGTAGAAATTTCAGGTTGCATACATTCTTCATTATTAAATTGACCCATTGAACCATTGAGTTATAGGGTAAGGTTTCATAGGTTAGGATTTCATTCCCTAAAGTGTAGGATGAGGGGATATTTGATAGAGGTGTGTTAAATTATATATGTGGCGGGGTGGTGATACTTCTCGACCAAAGCAGATGTAAGACATGCCTTCCCTCCACCAGCATACAGGCCACCCTTGGGCAAGGTGTAGCACCTGCTTAGCCCCCAGTCAGGGTCACGTGATGCCATGGGAGCAGGTGGTGGATGGTCGTATGAGCAGCTGGTGCACATCACAAGTCCTGGTTATGCGACCACTGACGCCAGGCAGACAATCTCTGAAGAGTATTGATAATGGCTGGGGTTACCATTTAAGAGAAATTTGGATAAGTATATGGGTGAGAGGGTTATAGAGGGCTATGGTCCAGGTGCAGTTCGATGGGACTAGGCAGCGTAATAGTTTGGCTTGGATCTGATGGTCTGAAGGCCCTGTTTTGGTGCCGTAGTGCTCTATGATTCTGGAGTTTGTACACTTATACAAAGAGAAATGCTCTGGGGTTAGTAACACACCATAAATTGTGCTAAAAATGGAGATCTGCAAATACTCATGAGGCCAGCCTGCATCTGTGTAGCTTGTGTGAAGTGCCTCTACTTCCAATTAAGTTTGAGAAGATTTGGCATGTCACCTAAAACTTTTACAAACTTCTGTAGATGTGTGGTGGAGAATATATTGACCAGTTCTATCACAGTCTGCCATGGAAACGCCGATGCCCTTGAATGGAAAATTCCGTACAGCAGAGTTCATCACGGGTAAAGATCTCCCCACAATTTTGCACATCTACATGAAATGAAGGCTGTCACTGGAACACAGTGTCCAATATCAAGGACGTCCACCATCCAGGTCACACTGCTGCCACGAGAAGAAGGTCCAGGAGGCTCAGGACTCACACCACCAGGTTCAGGAACAGTTACTACCCCTCAACCATCAACTCTTGACCCAAAGGGGATAACTTCATTCAACTTCACTTGCCCCATCATTGAAAGGTTCCCACAACCTATGGACTCACTTTCAAGGACCCTTCATCTCATGTTCTGATATTTATTTCTTATTTCTTCTTCTTCGTAATACTAATATGATTTTTATTTTGTGTTTGCACATTGGTTGTTCAGCTGCCCTTTCATACAAATCTGCTCTCCGCTCCATGTTGTCAAAGCAGTACTTATGTTGGGGGTCTTGCTAACCGGGCTTATTGCGGTAGAGAAAACAGGAGGATGAGTGTGGACTATCAGCCATTTTAGCAAGTTCCCTATAGTCCTTCACGGTGCATTAGTGAGGGCTATGCGAAATTGAACAGGCATTTGCTACATGAAGAGTTTTTTAAAACTAAAACAAAGATGGTGATTTCCCTGGAGAGACCGCTCTGAAGAATTTGCATTGCCGAGACCAGTCAAGCATAGTAACTGTTTTGTACGGTCAGACTCCGATAGTCCAAAGGTCTGTAAAATGTGAGTTTTCAGCCACCGACATTTATCATGTTCAGGCAGGTGCTCTAGTAGACTCACCACTCTCACGGCCATGGTCTTTCTGAGCGATGCTACCACAGAGAAATATTTGGCATTGTTAACAGCGATTTCTCGCAGCGCGAACTGGGCCTTGGCATATACAAACTAAGTGGCAGTATTTTGCTCTCAAAACTCCAGCAGTTTCAAATTGACTGCACGGGCCGACATGTTCAATAACTTTGGAATCGTCCTAGAG
This sequence comes from Mobula hypostoma, assembly GCF_963921235.1. Lineage (NCBI taxonomy): Eukaryota > Metazoa > Chordata > Chondrichthyes > Myliobatiformes > Myliobatidae > Mobula > Mobula hypostoma. The sequence goes on from NC_086124.1 coordinate 6,100,235, forward strand.
CCTGAGATTTTCTTCATGGTTCCATCATCTGAAACGATTCGTATTTGCATTTTTTGCAAGGGGAAAAGTACTGAGTACAGTCAGACATCGGTCTTTATCAACACACTGGAGAAGCCCAGTGGGTCAGGCAGCATCTGTGGAGGGAAACAGACTTTCAGAGTTTCTGGACTCAAGCCAAACTAACGGCTGCCCATTTCCCTTGACAGACATTGCCTGGCTCATGGAGTTCATCCAGCATTTTGTGTGTTGCCTCGGATTCCAGCATTTGCATTCTCCTGGTATCAATCTTCAGATGCTTTCCGCAAATGCATTCTTTCAATTTTTTTATATTCTCCTACCAGTTTGACAGCATTTTCAGTCCTCAATCATCACGGTTAAAGAGTCAATTGTCAAAAAGGAATTTGAGCTGATAAGTGAAGTATTGGAGGGCTTCTCGTTCAGCCAACATTCAGCAGACGACACAAAGGTTGATGGTGTTGTAGATAGTGTAGAGGATTGTCAAAGATTGCAGAGAGACATTGATAGGATGCAGGAGTGGGCTGAGAAGTGGCAGATGGAGTTCAACCCGGAGAAGTGTGAGGTGGTACACTTTGGAAGGACAAACTCCAAGGCAGAGTACAAAGTAAATGGCAGGATACTTGGTAGTGTGGAGGAGCAGAGGGATCTCGGGATACATGTTCACAGATCCCTGAAAGTTGCCTCACAGGTAGATAGGGTAGTTAAGAAAGCTTATGGAGTGTTAGCTCTCCATTTTATACTGCCCCGCCTTGCAGTATGGCTTGCCTGTCAACTGCGTGAGCAAGATTCATGGCTATCGGGAGAAGACACATCTCTGTGAGTTATATGGATACATGCTTTAATAATAAATGAACCTTTGAAAGGGGACAAAAATTATGAGGATAAATACCAGTATGGAGTCAGTGGGCTGAATAGCCTGTTTCTGCATTATATAGGCATCAACCTCCAAACCCTTGAACCAACAGCACAAATATTCATCAGGAACAGAATGGCTCTGGCATTAAATCTCTAGATCAACACTCAATGCATCAAAGCAGCGAGAATTGTGTGTGAAGCATTTGGAGATGTTTTCGAGAGCTGATAATGAGCTATATGAATGCAATTTTTTTTTCCTTCTTCACAATGTGATTACTTGTATCACCTTCCAGCAGCGGATTCCTGGTGCTTTGCCAATGTTAATATCAGCAGTGAAGTGAACAGCAAGGGCGTCACTCCAACCAAATATCATTTTCCTCGGGGAAGTGCTCGAGAATGAGGCATTTTGTAATTCAGTGATTCTGAAATAAATCAATCTTGTTTCACAGACTGCAGTAGCAATTTCTGGGGAGATTGCCTGAACATTGGCTGTTTCGAGGGAGCCCAAAGCATGCGTGGATGACTGATGTACTGGAAATAAACTACATAAGAGTGTATAAACTTTGTTAGGACTGTCTGGTATTATCAGGATGCAATGAGGTTTGTAAGGCATTCCTCTGACTATTAGCTCAGCCGACACCCATTTGACACACAAACGCAGAGCAAGAACAACAGAAACTAAAAGGTGACGAGAAAAACAATGAGGAGCAAGGGGCAGAATGGGACCAGACAGAAGCAGGAACCCACAAAGAATCGTGAAATTTGTTAATTTTGCGGCAGCAGTATACATGATAATATAGAAAAGAAGCTGCGAATTACAGCGAGTTCCAAGTTCTAAGTAATATCTATTATCAGAGTACGTGTGTGTCACCACATACAACCCTGAGATTCATTTTTCTGCAGGCATACCTAGCAAACCTATACAATAGTAACTATAACAGGATCAGTGAAAGATCAAATCGAACATGGAAAACCATGGGAGCAACATCTTATAGGAGGAAATCTGCAGATGCTGGAATTTCAAGCAACACACATAAAAGTTGCTGGTGAACGCAGCAGGCCAGGCAGCATCTCTAGGAAGAGGTGCAGTCGACGTTTTGGGCTGAGACCCTTCGTCAGGACTAACTGAAAGAAGAGCTAGTAAGAGATTTGAAAGTGGGAGGGAGGGGGAGATCCGAAATGATAAGAGAAGACAGGAGGGGGAGGGATGGAGCCAAGAGCTGGACAGGTGATTGGCAAAAGGGATATGAGAGGATCATGGGACAGGAGGCCCAGGGAGAAGGAAAAGGGGGAGGTGGGGGGAGCCCAAAGGATGCCTGGCCTGCTGTATTCACCAGCAACTTTTATGTGTGTTGCTGGAGCAACATCTTATATTCTGTCTGGGTAGCCTCCAACCTGATGGCATGAACATGAATTTTTCAAACTTCCGGTACTTCCACCCCCCATCCACCTTCTTCATCATTTCCCCCCGCCCACCTTATCTCCTTAACTCCCATCCATCACCACTCTTTGGCTCTCCTCCCCCTTTCCTTTCTTCCATGGCCTTCTGTCCTCTCCTTTCACATTCCAACTTCTCCAAACCTTTATCTCTTTCCCCCATCGACTTCCCAGCATTTTACATCACCTCTCCACCCTCCCAGTTTCATCTATCACTAGCCACCTTGTACTTCTTCCTCTCCTCCCCCACCCTCTTATCTCTTCTTTCCAGTCCTGATGAAGGGTCTCGGTCCAAAACATTGACTGTTTACTCTTTTTCAATGATGCTGCCTGGCCTGCTGAGTTCCTTCAGCATTTTGTGTTTACTATAGAAGACAACAAACTGTGCAAATACAAATATAAATAAATAGCAATAAATAACGAGAGCATGAAGTAACAAGATAGAGTTCTTAAAGGGAGATCATAGGTTGTAGGAACATCTCAGTAGACGAGTGTGGTTATCCACTTTTGTTCAAGTGCCTGATGGTTGAGGGGTAGTAACTGTTCTCGAACCTGGTGGTGCGAGTCCTGAGGTTTTTGTACCTCAGCAGTGAGAAAAGATCATGGCCTGGGTGATATATATATATGAAATTTAAATTAAATAGAGTAGTGCAAAAGCAAAAACAGAAAAGCAGTGAGCTCATGGTTCATGATTCATGGGTTCAATGTCCATTCAGGAATGGGACGGCAGACGGGAAGAAACTGTTTCTGAATCGCTGAGTGTGTGCCTTCAGGCTTTCTGTACCTCCTTCCTGATGGTAACAGTGAGAAGACGGCATGTCCTGGGTGGTGGGGATTCTTAACGATGAATGCAGCCATTTTGAGGCTTTTTGAAGAGGACACTCTGACAATTCTCTAACTGAACCTTCATTGGCAGGGAGGGATTGGGGAAGATGAAGCCCAAAGCCTAGAGCCAGAAATTTCACAAGTGAACCATTTCCTGACAGCGGTGCTGCAAGAAATTGGGAACTTCTCCTGCATAGGTCTACCGTTAATTTTAAATCTGAGAACGAATGATTTTTCTTGACTGAACAGACGTGAGGATAGTACAACTATACCAGAAAGTCATAGTCTTAGAAAAGTACAGCTCAGAAACAGGCCCTTTGGCCCATCTAGTCCATGCTGAAACACTTAACCTGTCTACTCCCATCGACCTACACCTGGACCGTAGCCCTATATGCCCCTCCCAACCGTGTACCTATCCAAACTTCTCTTAAATGTTGAAATTGAGCTCACATGCACCACTTGTGCTGGCAGCTCAGTGCACACTCTCACCACCCTCTGAGTGAAGAAAATTCCCCTTATACTTTTTACCTTTCACCCTTAACCCATGACCCCTGGTTGTAGTCTCACCCAACATTAGCTGAAAAAGCCTGCTTGCATTTACCTTATCTACACCCCTCATCAAATTTCTTCTCAACCTCCTGCATTCCAAGCAGTGAAGTCCTACCCTAATCAATCTTTCCTCATAACCTGGCAACATCCTTATAAATCTTCTCTGCATTCTTTCAACCTTACTTACATCTTCCTTATAGGTTGGTGACATTGTACTGCAAATTAAGCATCGCCAATGTCTTATGCACCTTCTGCCTAACACCCCATCTCCTGTGCTCAATACATTTATTTTCTGAAGGCCAATTTACCAAAGCTTTCTTTATGACCAATGATGCCACTTTCAATGAATCTTGGTCATAGGGGTTCCTAAACTTTTTTATGCCATGCTACCCTACCATTAACCAAGGGGTCCATAGAACCCAGTTTTGGAACCCCTGGAGTATGGGGTCAGAGACTCATCGTTAAACGCTGTTGGAAAGGCCTTTGGCCCATCTCTTCCATGCTTTCTAAGATGGCGGAGCTGGTCCCATGGTGGAATGAAGTCACAGGTCAACTGAACTGTCATTGAATGTAAGGGCAGGTCAGGATCAGAATCGGTTTCATTATCACTGGCATATATCATGAAAGTTTTTGTTTTGTGGCAGATTGAAAAGGCCGGGGTGTTGGGGCCCAAGGCAAGGGCCAGTTCAGCTTACTGCTCTGTGATGTTTACTCAGCTCTGGGCTGAACTGAGGGTCTGTTTACGGACTCTCTTTCGTGGTCTTCAGTTCTAAATGCTATTTGCTTGCTTTTATGGTTCATACGATTTATTTCTCTTCTCTGCACATTGGGTGTTTGAAGGTCTTTTTTTAATGGGTTCTTTTGGGTTTCTTTATTTTAGAACATAGAACATAGACCAGTACAGCACAGAAACAGGCCACTCGGCCCACAATGTTGTGCTGAACCAGTTGAAAAGCAAATCAAGAACACGCAAACACTAATCCCTCCTACCTACACCATGTCCATATCCATCCATCTTCTTCACATCCATGTACCTATCTAAATGTCTCTTAAGAGCCTCTCATGTATTTGCTTCTTCCCCCATACCAGGCGGTGCATTCCAGGCACCCACCACTCTCTGAGTAAAAAACGTACCCCTCACATCCTCTTTGAAACTACCCCTCTCACCTTCAATGCATGCCCTCTGGTATTAGACATTCCTACCCTGGGAAACAGATACTCCCTCTATACTCTATCTGTGCCTCTCATAATCCTCTATCAGATCTCCCCTCAGCCTCCGATGCTCCAGAGAAAACAACTCAAGTTTATCCAGCTTGTTGTGATAGCGCATGCCCTCTAAACCAGGCAGCATCCTGGTAAACCTCTTCTGCACCCTCCCCAAAGCCTTAACGTTCTTTCTATAGTGTGGTGTCCTGTAAGGAGACAATTCTCAAGGTTGTAAAATGTATACAGACTTTGATAATAAAAGTACTTTGAACTTTGAACTTTAAAAATTGCGGTAAATTTTACTGTTTCAGTCTCAATCTTTCCTATACCTAGGTGACCAGAACAGCACGTAAAGCTCTAAATTTGGCCACACCAATGTCTACCTCTCATAATTTTATATGCTGCTAGTTCTCCTCTCAGCCTCCAATCCAACAATCCAAATCTGATCCAAACAACTACACGCTCTGCTCTATGCATTGTTTCTGATTTTCTGCGATCAGGGGCATATTTCAGGATAAGGAACTAGTCACTGAGGACAGAGGTTTGAGGAATTTTTTATTCTGAAAGATAATTTTTATTTATTTACACCATTGACATGTACACGTTTAAAGGCAATATGTAAGCAATGTTATCTATAATGCTTCTGATAACATCCTGAATTATGAAGCTGATAGATTGCCAAATACTTTTAAATCTGAGAATAAGAATAATTGGTACTTGGGGTCTCTGATGATGAGCATGTAATATGCTCAATGATTGGGAGGGCTTTGTCCATCACGGGTAATTAATTAGCTTGCTTATTTTGGCTTTTTTCTTAAAGATATGCTGGGTGCGTTCCGACTACCGCTGCACCCCTGCATTCTTTGTGGCAATGTATCAGTCCGCAGGCCGGAGATTGGGGACCACTGCTCCAAACCATTGAAAACATCTACATGAAACATTGGGTTGAGTTGTTCTCTGGTCTTGGCAATTTACTTGCAAACGTTTTGTCTCCTTGCGAGGGGAGTCGCTGAATGATGTCGCCTCGCTCGGTGAGGAAACGCTTGCCAGTAAGTTGCCAGGGTCGGAGAACAAGTCAACCCAACCATCAACCGCCTGAGCTACACAGTTTCTGAATTATTTCCAGCATGCAACATTGTCTTAGGAAAGCAACATTCATCGTCAGGGACCCCACCCTCCCACCACCGCCTGGGTCATGCTCTCATCTCGCTGCTGCCATCTGGAAGAAGGTATAAGAGCCTTAGGACTTGCACCAGCAGGTTTAAGAACAGTTACGACCCCTCAGTTATTGGGGTCTTGAACCAAAGGGGATAACTCCACTCAACTTCACTTGCCTCCCATTTGAAATGTTCCCACAACCAATGGACTCACTTTCAAGGAGTCTTCATCTCATGTTCTTGATATTTATTGCTTATCTATTTAGTATTATTTCTTTCTTTCTGTATTTGCACGGTTTGTTGTCATTTGGCACACTGGCTGAGTGTTTGTGGTCTTTCATTGATTCTATTATGGTTATCATTCTATAGATTTATTGAGTATGCCCATGGGACAATGAATCTCAGGGTTGTATATAGTGACATCTACGTACTTGAATAAAAACATCTACTTTGAACTTTGAAATGATTAGAATAGTGCTTGGTACTTTTTCCAATAGAAGCTAATGCAAGGAGCCATGAATATTGACAACCCTTGTCTCAGACTATCACCAGTTGCAATGACAAAGTAATGAGTAAAACATTTCAAACAATTATGTAGTTAAGGGAAGTTGTTACTGGGTGCAGAGGGAGCAAATAATTTCACTGGAATATGGGGGTGGAAAAATAAATGTAGATGTTATTCATGAATTGTCGTGAAATAGGATTTGTTGACCTTTCCAAAGTCTATACACCACTCTGTGTTTATTACAGCAGGAAGTGAGATTGAAGTACGGTCTGTGAGCAACTTTTTGAAATTCATATTTAGAGTCTTATCTCACTCAAATAAAGTCAGACTAGACTTCTGATTAAAGCTGAAGTCACTCTATTTTTGAAAGATTTTGCAATGTTTTTTTTGCATCAGTCAAATAAACATCATGGGGAATTTTGGGAAGAGTTCGATCTTTTCTCGGACGAGAGGGCAATGTAGCTGTGAGGTAGTGGCTTCAGATGGCACTGTTGAGGACGAGCAAAACAATGGTGGTTCCCAAGACAAGAAATATAACGGAATGCTTTATTAATGACACGTTTTCTGTAAAAAAATTAGGGTAAGCGATCACTGCAGACAATGAAGAGGTGAGCGCAGGTGAGGCTGGGTTGAGGGATGAAGCATGCGGGTGCGAGGCGAATTTGGAGCGAGGTCGAGGCATGTTCAAAATGAAGTTGGGACGAGTGATGTGGGGAAAAGTCGGAGCGAAAGAGTGTCAGATTCGGGACCTGTCCACCCAAACTTAGAGCGAGGTTTGATCGAGCTACGCGCCGGTGCGATTTGGAAAGATCAGGTACGGGTCAAAACATGGCCGGTGGGATCCAGGCCCAGAGTATTGATGCAACAGGGCATGGGTTCGCAGAGCAAGAAATGACCCAATATTTGGATGATTTAAGCGCCAGGCCAGATGGATTGAAAAGGCAGGGTGTAAGGACCTGAGGCAAGGGTCAGGCCAGTTCCACTAACTGCTCCGCAAAGGTTACTCCGCCATGTGCGGAACTGAGGCTGAGGCTGTAGCCTACTCCGTCTACTCCAGGTTTCGTGTCTGAGGATTCACTTTTGTGCTAAATTCTAGTTACTTACTTTTATTGATTGCACAATTTGCTTATTTTCTCTATCTGCACATTGGCTGTTAATCGGCCTTCTTTTTTTTTAATGGGTTCTTGTTTTGTGTCTGCCTGTAAAGAGCCAAATCTCAAGGTTGTATGGCGCGTACATACGTTGATAATGAACGCACTTTGAACATTGATTGTTTGTAACGCTAAAATGTCTGCTCTTTCCTTCATCATCAGGGTATGTTAACCCAGGGGCACGTGAGAAGGACTTCCTGAGAAAAGGAAATTGCTGTGATGTCGGTTCACACTTCAATTCAATGACATGATGCATAGAACATTACAGCACAGTACAGGCCCTTCAGCCCACAATGTTGTGCTAACCCTTTAACGTACTCTAAGATCAATCTAGCCCTTCCCTCCATTTTCTATCAACAATGTTCCTATCTAAGTCTCTCAAATGTCACTGGTGTATCTCCCTCTACCAGCATCCCTGGCAGGGTGTTCCCTGCACCTAACACTCTCTGTGTAAAAAAACTGGTGGGGGTGGAAATGGAAGGCGTGGGTTACCTGAGGCTGAAAATTCCAATGCTCATACCATTAGGTTCAAAGTTCAAAGTAAATTTTATTATCAAAGTATGTCACCATATACAACCCTGAGATTCATCTTCCTGCAGGCATGCTCAACAAATCTCTAGAATGGTAACTACAGCAGAATCAATGAACGACCTCCAAACTGGGGATTTCAACCAAAATGCAGAAGACAACAAACTGTACGAAAAAAATAACAAGAACATGAGAAATCAAGATAAAGAGTCCGGAAATATGAGGAAATCTGCAGAAGCTGGAAATTCAAGCAAGACACACAAAAAATGCTGGTGAATGCAGCAGGACAGGCAGCACCTATAGGAAGAGGTAGAGTCGACGTTTCGGGCCGAGACCCTTCATCAGGACTAACTGAAAGAAGAGATAATAATTCAGATAGTCCTGACGAAGGATCTCGGCCCGAAACATCGACCGTAACTCTTCCTACAGATGCTGCCTGGCCTGCTGCGTTCACCAGCATTTTTGTGTGTGTTGCATAAAGAGTCCTTAGCTGTTCTTGAAGATGGTGGAGCGAGTCCTGAGTCTCTTGTACCTTCTACCTGATGACAACAGCAAGAAGAGAGCAGGACCTGGGTGGTGGGGATCTCTGATGATGGATGCTGCTTTCCTACGTCCGCCTTGGTTGTGGGCCACCCAGATGGATTACGAAGTGCTGTTCTTCTAGTTTCCATTTAGCCTCACCAGAGCAGTAGAGAAGGGTGGTGACAGACAGGTCGGTATGAGAATGGGAAGTGGATTTTAAGTGTTAGACACTTAATGATCTCTTTAGTAGATACACTTATACACCTGATCATTAATGTAAATTTCTAAGCAGCCAATACGTAAAGCAACGAGACATGGCCAAGAGGTTCAGTTGTTGTTCAGACAAAACATCAGAAAGGGGACGAAATGTGATCTAAGTGACTTTGATCGTGGAATGATTGTTGGTGCCAGATGGGGTGGTTTGAGTATCTCAGGAACTCCTGATCTCCTGGGATTTTCATGTACAGCACTCTCTAGAGTTTACAGAGAATGGAGTGAAAAACAAAAAAAATAATCCACTGGGCAAACACAAGGAAATCTGCAGATGCTGGAATTTCATGAAACACACATAAAAGTTGCTGGTGAACGTGGCAGGCCAGGCAGCATCTGTAGGAAGAGTTACAGTCGATGTTTCGGGCTGAGACCCGAAACGTCGACTGTACCTCTTCCTAGAGATGCTGCCTGGCCTGCTGCATTCACCTATAAGATCCACTGGGCGGTAGTTCTGTGGGTGAAAATGCTTTGTTAATGAGGGAGGTCAGAGGAGAATAGCCAGACTGGTTCAAGCTGACAGGAAGGCGACAGTAACTCAGATAAACACGTATTACAACAGTGGTGCGCAGAAGAGCATTTCTGAAAGCACAGCACATTGAATCTTAAAGTAGAGGGTAAGAAGACCACAAACATACACAAGTAACCACATTATTAGTTGAGGGGATACCCAAGGACCTGGGTTCAATTCCTCCACTGTGTGTAAGGAGTTTGTGTGTTCTTCCCATTACTGTGTGGGTTTCCTCCGGGTGCTCCAGTTTCCTCCCACAGTCCAAAGGCTTATGGTTCAGGGTTAGTCAATTGTTGGCATGGGAAGCATGGTGACAGTTGCAAGCATCCTCGTCAACACACACAAAATGCTGGAGGAACTCAACAGGTCAGGCAGCATCTATAGGAATTAACGTTTCAGGCTGGAACCTTTCTTCATTTCAGGGCTGAGATGGAAGGGGGAAGTCGCCAGAATAAAGAGGTGTGGGGAGGGGAAGGGGGACAAGCTAGAAGGTGATAGGTGAAGCCAGGAGGGTGGGAAAGGGAAAAGGCTGGAGAGGAAGGAATCCCATAGGAGAGGAGAGTGGACCAAAGGAGAAAGGGGGACCAGTTGGAGGTGATAGGCATGTGAGAAGAGGTAAAACGCCAGAGTGGGGAATAGAGGAACGGGGAGGGGAGGATTTTTTTTACCAGAAGGAGAAATCAATTTTCAAGCCTTCAGATAGGAGGCTACCAGACAGAACCCTGAGGGTGGCTTCATCTAGGACCAACAAAAGGAGGCCATGCACCGACGTGTCGGAAGGGAGAATGGGAATCGGAATCAAAACGTCTGGCCACTTGGGAAGTTCCGCTTTTGGCAGATGGAGCAGAGGTGCTCGATGAAGCGGTCCCCCAGTTTGCGACGGGTCTCACCGACGTAGAGGAGGCCGTTTCGGGAGCACCGGACACGACAGACAGCCCCAGCAGGCTCACGGGTGGAGTGCTGACTCATGTGGAAGGACTGTTTGGGGCCCCGAATGGACGTGCGGGAGGAGGTGAACAGGCAGCTGTAAGGATTTTGTCTGCTTACAGGGACCCTCAGATTGTGTTTGTCTTTGACACAAGCAATGCATTTCACTGTATGTTTCGATGTTTTAATGCTCCTGTGACAAATAAAGCTAATCTTTCTGTCATATTTGTTCTTATCATATTGTTCCAGTCAAAATGTACAGTACGTGTTCCAAGTAGACGGGAATAATCCCAGTCTGTTTTGCTGTGTCATTTGCTGATTCACCGCTGTTGTTTGAAGTAAGGACTCTTTTTGTATTCTGTTCAAGAGCCCTTTTGGACCCTGGTGTTTGTGTTTGTGCACCTGCCACTCAATAGTCAGGTGCACTAAATGTCAGAATGGAGCGATCTCCTTGCGCAAGGCATGTTTTCCGTCAGTAATCAGTGTCAGGAAGCGGGAAGGTCAATGTTTTTGCAGCTGCTTGTGCCTGGAAGGGGGAGGAGGCTTTGGGGTTCTGATAATTCTATGGAGTTTCTTGTTTCATGGATTTCTGTGAAAAGTAAGAACTTCAGGTTGTTTTCTGCACACATTTTCTGATATTTCATTGTACTATATGAACACACATTTACATAGCACCCTTCATAGCTCTTTCAAGATGTTCCAAGTTGCTTCACAGCCCATTAACAATTCGCAACCAATTAAAGAGTTCTGATCTTTATTTGTTTCTGTCGTTTTTATCATGGTGGCAGGTTGGAGATACGACTCAAGCAAAGGAGACGTATCTTCCTTTTTTGAGTCTGCTGTAAGTACAAGGACCTTCCAGAGTACTGAAACCTTTGAGAGTGCTTGTCTTTTTTCCTGCGTCAATTTACTTAACTGAGCTTGGCTGGTGAATGCCTTTTGATCACAAACCGAACTGCCAGAGGAAGTGCTTGAGACAGGTACATTAACAACATCTACAAAGCACTTTTGGCTGGCGGGGTGGAGATACATCTCTACCAAAGAAGGTGTAAGGCATTCCTTCCCTCTGCTAGCCTGCAGGTCACCCTTGGGCAAGGTGTAGCACCGGCTTATCCCCCTGATCAGGGTCGCGTGAAGCCATGGGGAGCAGGTAGTGGATGGTCTTATGAGCAACTGGTGCACATCACAAGTCCTGGTTCATTGTGGCTATCCCCCAAGATCGAGGATGATGGTCTTCGTACTGAAGTGGCCCACAGAATGAAGACACCTGTGCGTGTATTTGTTTAACTGGTATTTGATGTCGCACTCTAGGAAGCACACGATACTTCACAAATCAACCAACTGATTCCAGTGGCGTGGAAACCACGACGATTGGAGCTGATAGATTTGTTGCAGCTTTCATCCGCCTTCACAGCCGTTGAGTTCGAAGTAACTTCATCCGCCTGTTTCACCGTTGAGGTCTTGGTTGGATTGTTCTTTGTCAGGGACCTCACCCTCGACCTTACCGCCATGGGTGACCCTACCAGGAGCATAGCTCCAGACGGCATTGCTCTCGGGATCACAGGACCACACAAGCTTCTCCACCACGACAAGGTGACAATCCACGGAGAAGACAAGTCCTGGTTATGCAACCACTGACTCCAGGCAGACAATCTCTGAAGAGTATTGATAATGTCTGGGGAGGCCACCCATCTTGTAAAGACACTGCCCAGAAGAAGGCAATGGCAAACCACTTCTGCAGAAAAATTTGCTAAGAATAATCATGGTCATGGAAAGACCATGATCACCCACATCATCACAAGGACAATGGGTGATGATGATCATCATTACAAGCCTGGACGGAAGGTATGGAGATCCTAAGATGCCCAGTTGTCAAGATCTCCCTCTTGGCCTCATCAGTAGAGTCCAAAGGAAAGCTTATGAACCAATATGTTTGGCACCAGCTTGGCTGCAGGAGCTGCCGGAAGGATGTTCAATGACGTCCAGCCGCCTGAGGGGCTCCACTCCAGATTTGCTGTTGGGTTTACTCCCGTAGCCTTCGTCTCTCCCGAGGCTGCCCACAAGGCAGTGGGGCTGTTTACCCACAGCTGGGGATCTGGTTCATGAGCACCAGGGCGTGGCCACATGATGGTGTGCCTGCATGCTATGTGTGCAGGGGCCAGACCTCCTCCCAATCCTCTGTTGTTTAGCCTGAGTCCAAAAGGAGTTCAGTTTCCGCGTGTCACCGGTGAGGAGGCACTACGTGAGGCTTGCTGTTCGATAGGCTATGTGTTGGCAGGGAGAGACTTACACATTCAGCTCTCCTTTTTGCAAGATTGCTAGCCAGAGATGGAAGCTGAAAGTGCAAGCAACAAGCACTACCCACTACACTACCACACTAGACGCATCACAGCAACCATTTTGACATAGTCCATAACACCATAACATATAAGAGCAGAATTAGGCCATATGGCCCATTGAGTCTGTTCCACCATTTCATCATGGCTGATCCAATTTTCCTCTCAGCCACATTCTCCTGCCTTCTCCCCATATCCCATCGTGCCCTGACCAATCAAGAATCTATCAACCTCTTCCTTAAATATACATAAAGGCTTGGCTTCTACAGCTACCTGTGGCAAAGAACTCCACAGATTCACCACTCTCTGGCTGAAGAAATTTCTCCTCATCTCCATTCTAAAAGGACGTCCCTCTATTCCGAGACTGTCTGCTAATCTTAGACTCTCCCACCACAGGAAACATCCTCAACACATCCACTCTATCAAGGCCTTTCACCGTTCAATAGCTTTCAATGAAGTCACCCCTCATTTTCTAAATTCCAGTGAATACAGGCCCAGAGCCATCAAATGCTTTTCATATGACAAGCCATTCAATACAAGGGTAATTTTTGTGAACCCCCTTTGAAACCTCTCCAGTCCAGGTGACTTATCTACCTTCAGACCCTTAAGTTTTCCAAGAACCTTCTCTCTAGTCATGATAACTTCACACACTTCATGACCCCTGACACCTGAAACTTCCACCAAACTGCTTGTGTCTTCCACAGTGAAGACTGATGCAAAGTACTTATTCAGTTCATCTGCCATTTTGTTGTCCCCCATTACTACCTCTCCAGTGTCATTTTCCAGCAGTGTGATATCCACCCTTCCCACACTTCTACATTTTATGTATCTGAAGAAACTTTTGGTATCTTCTTCAACATTATTGGCTCGGCTTACCTTCATATTCCCTCTTTACCTTCTTAATGCTTTTTTTAGTTGTCTTCTGTTGGTATTTAAAAGGTTTCCAATCCTCTAACTTCCCACTAATTTTTTCTCTATTATGTGCCCTCTCTTTGGCTTTTTTTTTGGCTTTGACTTCTCTTGTTAGCCGCAGTTGTGTCGTCCTTCCTTTAGAGTACTTCTTCCTCTTTGGGATGTATACACCCTGTGTTTTATGAATTGCTTCCAGAAATTCCAGCCATTGCTGCTCTGCTGTCATCCCTGCCAGTGTTCATTTCCAATCAATTCTGGCCAACTCCTCTGTAATTCTCTTTACTCCACTGTAATACTGATACACCTGACTTTAGCATTTCCTTCTCAAATTTCAGGGTGAATTCGATCATATTATGATCACTTTCCCCTAAGGATTCTTTTACCTTAAGCTCTCTAATCAATTCTGGTCCATCGCACAATGCCTTGTTCAGAATAGCTCATCCCCCAGTGGGCTTAACCACGAGCTGCTCTAAAAAGTGATCTTGTAGGCAATCTAGAAACTCCCCCTCCTGTAATCCAGCACCAACCTAATTTTTCCAATCATCCTGCATATGGAAATCCCCCATGACTATTGTAACATTGCCCTTTTGGCATGTATTTTCTATCTCCCGTTGTAATTTATAGGCCACATCCTTAATATTGTTTGGGGGTCTGTATACAACTCCCATCAGGGTCTTTTTACCCTTGCAGATCCTTAGCTCTATCCACAATGATTTAACACCTTCCGACCCTATGTCACCTCTTTCTATGATTTGATTTCATTCTTTTACCAGCAGAGCAATGCTGCCCCCTCTTCCTTCTTGCCTATCCTTTTGATACAATGTGTATCATTGGACTTTAAGTTCCCAGCTATAATCTTTCAGCCATGATTCAGTGATACCAACAATATCATACATCCTTACTATTGGTTTGGGGGTCTGTATTCAACTCCCATCAGGGTCTTTTTACCCTTCCAGTTCCTTAGTTCTATCCACAATGATTCAATTTCTCTGATCCTATGTCACCCCTTTCTAATGATTTGATTTCATTTTCTACTAACAGAGCAATGCCACCCCTGCTGCCTTCCTGCCTATCTTTTCGATACAATGTGTATCCTTGGACGTTAAGCTCCTAGCTATAACACTCATAAGGATGATTATGAGTGTTTATCTGTCTGTGGTCCAGGTGTAGGTGGATGGGTCTAGGTAGCATTATAGTTCAGCAAGGACTAGATGGACCGAAGGGCCCGTTTCTGTGCGGTAGACTATGTTTCTATGACTCCAGAGATGGAGCACGATAACAGGTCCTTCTAGCCCAATGAGCTCATGCCACCCAATTACACCCTTGTGACCTACTGACACTTATGTCTTTGCTCCGAGAGGACCACAAGCTTGTTGTGGTTTGGAGGCTTCCGTCCCTCAATGACCCGGAGAGCAATCACGAGGAAATCTGCAGATGCTGGAATTTCAAGCAACACACATCAAAGTTGCTGGTGAACGCAGCAGGCCAGGCAGCATCTCTAGGAAGAGGTACAGTCGACGTTTCAGGCCGAGACCCTTTGTCAGGACTTCAGTTTCAGTTAGTCCTGACGAAGGGTCTGGGCCCGAAACGTCGACTGTACCTCTTCCTAGAGATGCTGCCTGGCCTGCTGTGTTCACCAGCGACTTTTAAGTGTGTTACCCAGAGAGCAATAATGGCTGCAGTCAGAGCTTTATGCTTTGACTCATGTCTAAGGGTAGAGGACAGGATAAGAGTGGCCGACCGAACCTCCAGGTTTGGAGTTCAACTCAGGGCTAACAACCCTGACTGGTGAACAAAACAGTTACGGAAACAGCAATGAACAATCCTCCTACATCTGAGTGTCACAGGATTCCTGAGTCTCCACCCGGGACTTGCCTGACTGACAGTAGTGAAAACCGAGAGGAAGCTACTGACGTGCTGAAGGAAGCCCTGAACACCACCAGAGATGGAGGACCTTCATTGCTGCCCTAAACGCCAGCAGTGTAACAGGCAAACCAGCCATCCATACACCTTTGGAATTTGGGTGGAAAGTGGACCACATGGAAAAAACCTACGCAGTCATGGAGAGCGTTCAAATTCCTTGCGGACAGTGGCGGGAATTGAATCTAGCTCACTTACGCTGTAATTGTATTATGCTAACTGTGCCACCTCTATCTGTAGTATCATTCCCATTATGTACGAGACGCAGGAAGTTTTCATGGACAGGAACGTGGAGATGGACAATTCATATTCTTTCATGTGATGTTCAGAGATGGATTAAATATTTGCCAAGACTCCAAGCATAGCTGGATACTCTGATGTGGGGGAGTATCGAAAGAGAGGGCACAGGCTCCGATGTCTCTTTAGAACAGAAAGGAGAAGGAATTTCTTTAGCAAGAGGGTGGTCAGTCTGGGGGATGTATTGGCACGGATGGCTGCAGAGGCCAAGTTATTGGGTATATTTAAAGCAGAGGTTGGTAACTTCTTCTTAATCAGTCAGGATGTCAAAGGTTATGGGGAGAAGGCAGGAGAATGGGCTTGAGGGGGGATAATAAATCAGCAAAACAGACTTAATGGGCCGAATGGCCTGATTCTCGCCTATGTCTTATGGTTTTATGATTCCCTGCGCTGCAGTGCAGTGGGATAGTTTACATCCATGTCACAAAACAGGCGTTAGCTTTCTTTAAATTCTCTTTCACAAGATGACGTTGCAAATGCGCAGCAAACTCACAGTGACACAGATCTTTTATGACAATATTGAAATTCCTAAAATCATTGCAGAGACAAGAATGTTCCCACTGAGACACCATATTGCAAACTCAAATCCCAATTTTACATCTAAGTTGTTTCTCAGCTGAAATTATTCAACAAAGGCAATAATACTCACTAATTATTGCATTTAAAATAATAACCCTAAAGTTATTGCTAATGGTGAATCACATCTGCCACTGGTAAATATGAACCAGTCCTCTTAAGATTAATCAAAAAGCCAGCATGATCCCAAGGATCCCACCTCCAGATTTAGCCAACTGTTGAAATGGTCTAAACTGCAAAAATCTTTCTGAATATTTCTGAAATATTCAAAAACCAATATAGGCCATCCTTGGGTGATGAAAAAGTCCAGTATTTACAGATGACGAGGTCAAGGTGCAGAGGTCAAAGTCTCGTGATTGGTGCTTCCTGGGGTCAATATCTAGAGGCCGTTGAAGAGCCGATGTTGAAGTTGGAGTCTGGGCTCCAGGAATTAGTGAGTCTGGAGGTCAGAGCCTGCAGGTCAAAGAGTGAAGCTGTCAAGTCTTGAGGTTGAGGCATCAAAGGTCAAAGCTCCTTGCTCAGTGTGTCTGTTAGTTGGAGGCCTGACTGTCTGCACGTCATGATTCTGGGTTGGAGGCTTAGTGTCTGTGAGACTGAAAGTCTGGGTCCAAGGACTAGAGGTCAAAAGCCTGGAGGTGACCTGTCCTGATGTTATAGGAGTGTGTGTGTGAAAACAATCAGATATGGCCCGAGTACGGAGACAAACAGGAAAATAACATTGAGACTTGATTTAGAGAGTCCTTGAAAGTGGGACCACAGGTTGTGGAATCAGATCAGAGTTAAGGTGAGTGAAATTATTCACGCTGGTTCAGGATGCTGATGTCAGGATGTTCGGATATGGCTCATATGCAGAGACAGAGAGACACAGAAGTGGGACAACAGTTCACCGACTTTAATGAGAACTGTTGCTAAATTTAAAGGAAAAGAAAAACGATAAATGTTAGGCCAACAGACCTTTAACTAAAACACTCAAACTGAAAGTTAATGCCATCACTACGGCTGGAAGCAATAACTACATACTAAATGAACACTGCTCCTTTATAACATCAGTCAAAATGGTAGTCCTCCTTCCTGGGCAAAGATGAGGGTACGCAGGGAGTGTAAAGGTTGCTGTGCTTTTGGTCAAGTGTCAACAAGACTAGAACGAAAAGAAGGGAGTTAAATACCGCCATAATGAGACAGTGAATAGCAGCAACGCATGTAATCATGAGGGTCATTGTCCAACACTGCTGCACAACATACCTATGCTGGTGCATGGACTCTGCAGCAGGGTCCGTGGTTGTGAAATTGTGAGTGGCTGGGTGGGTGTGTGGCTGTGTTGAGTGAGAGACAGGGGTTTGTTTAGTTGTTGCTACTGTTTGTGTTGTCCTACACTGTGGGCATGTTATGCTGGTACCAGAATATGTGGCACCACTAGTGGGCTGTCCCCAGCTCATCCTTGGGTGTTTTTTTTATTAATGCTGCAGTGTAGGCTTTGTTTTCCATTTGAGAGTATGAGTTAACAGCCCTGTTTGGTCTATCATTTATTGTTTTGCTGTCACCGTGTTCGGATATGGCCCAAGTGAGGAGCAAGAGTCACTGAAGCGGGTCGATAGTTCAGTGACTTTAATGCGAACCGAGTTAGAGAGAAAAGAAAACCATAAACGCTAGGCCAAACAGGGCCGTTAACTAAGACTCTCAAATGGAAAATGAAACCTACACTGCGGCTGAAAGAGATAACTAAATATAAAACAAATACCACTAGTCTTCAGAGTCAGTTGACTTGACAGTCCAATTTCTCAGGCAAGGTCGAATACAAGCAGGCAGCGAAACGTTGCTGTGCTGGGTTCAAGTCTCGACAAGCACTACGACGGAAGGAATGGAGTTAAATACTATCACAATGAAATAATAATTAGCTGACACTTGCATATTCACGAGCGCAACTGCCATATCTGCTGCGCTGCCGAATCTGTGGTTGCGACAAAAGATGGCAGTGTACAACACTTGTGTCCCCAGCACACTGTTGTACAGCAGCAAGACCTGGACAACACACGCTAAGCACGAGAGAAAGCTCAACACCTTCCTTTTAAGGTGCCTTTGTCACAGCTGAGGTATCTCCTGCAGAGACAGAGTACCCAATACTGAGGTTCTGTCTCGTACCGGCCTCCCTAGCGCATACACCTGCGCTGGCTTCAGGTAAAAGAACCGCTGTCTGCCCACAGCTGTGCTAAAAGCAGGTTATGAAAGTGCTGGATGGACATCAACACTGAGTCATGGGGAGAGGGACTTGCAGCCAACCGCACCAGAGACCACACCTTAGGTCAGGTGAGGAAAAATTCCTAAAAGCAGCAGAAGACAAACAGGCCTATAGAGAGGAGCACTGCAAGCTGAGACTATTTCTAGATGTGACCTATAGAATGGGGACAACACTCACGCACGTTCTGCACAAACAACGTACACACCTAGGTGGTAACATCCATGAACAACGCCTTGAACAACGGAGGGCCAATTGCCACATATTGCTGGGCCTGGTAAAGATCATCAAACGTGATGACATCCAGGAACAATTCAATTTACCATAGCTTTTTTTCGTGGAGTTGTCAAAATCCCACTCTAATCAGTAACGCAGTGGTCCCCAACCTCCAGGGCGCGGACCGATACCGGGCCGCGAAGAATGCAGGGGTGCAGCGGTAGCCAGAACGCACCCAGCTCATCTTTAAGAAAAAAGCCGAAATAAACAAGCTAAATATTTACGTGCCGCGTGGCACCCTAATTAATTAGCTTGCTTATTTCAGCTTTTTTCTTAAAGATGTGCTGGGTGCATTCTGGCTACCGCTGCACCCCTGCATTCTTCGCAGCAATGTATCGGTCCGCGGCCCAGAGGTTGGGGACCACTGCAGTAATGTAATGCAGAAATGCAAATGACATGCTCCAACTATCAAGCAAATTCAACCAATGGAGGAGTGTTTGCAAACCAAACATGATCACACCTTCTCAAGTGTAGTTTGCGACAGACTTGATTTACAAAGAGGAATTCGTATCTTCAGGCAAATGATCTTGTCAATGTTGTCATCAACAGGAAAGAGTGCAAAGAAGATTTGTGAGAAGTTTAGTCCTGAAGGAGGGTCTCAGCCCAAAATGTCAACCGTTTATTCATTTCCACAGATGTTTCCCAACCTGCTGAGTTCCTCCAGAATTCTGTGTGTGTGTCTTGCTTTTGATTTTCAGCATCAGCAGAATTTCTCATGTTTATCATTTATGAGAGTATTACTAGGATTTGAGGACTGAGTTATAAAGAAAGATTGGGAAGACTAAGCCTTTATTCCTTGAAGTGTAGGAGACTTGGGGCGGTGACCTTACAGAGGTGTATAAGATCATGAGGGGCATAGAATGGGTGAATGCATACAGTGCTCAAAATCTAGAGTGTTTACATTGAGAGAGGAAAGAAGAAAGAAGAGGGCTGAGTGGTGCCTCAGCAACAACATCTTACTGAAAGCCAGCAAGACCAAGGAGCTGATTATTGACACCAGAGGTCCATGAGCCAGTCCTCATTGGAGGATCAGAGATGGAGACAGTCAGCAACTTTAAATTCCTCAGTGTTATTATTTCGGGGGACCCGTCCTGGGCCCAGAATGTAAGTGCAATTCCGAAGAAAGCACAGCAGCACCACGACTTCGTCTGGAGTTTGTGGAGATTTGGCATGGCATCTAAAAGTTGACAAACTTCTATTAATGTGTAGTGAAGAGTATATTGACTGGCTGCATCACAGCCTGATATGGAAACACCAGTGCCCTTGAGGGGAAAATCCTACAAAATGTAGTGGATACAGCCCAGTCCATCATGGATAAAGCCATTCCCACCCCCACCATTGAGCACATCTACATGAAATGTTGTTGCAGGAAAGAAGCATCCATCATCAGGGACCAACACCACCCAGGGCGTGGTCTCTTCTCAATGCAGCCACCAAGAAGATTATGAGCAACAGGACTCACACCACCAGGTTCAGGAATAGTTATTACCCCTCGACAATCAGGCTCTTGAACCAAAGGGGGTAACCTCACTCAACCTCACTTACCCTAGCATTGAAGTGTTCCCACAACCAACGGACTCACTTTCAAGGACTCTTCATCACAAGTTCTCAATATATTGCTTACTTATTTACTATTG
The DNA here is from genome assembly GCF_963921235.1 of Mobula hypostoma. NCBI lineage: Eukaryota > Metazoa > Chordata > Chondrichthyes > Myliobatiformes > Myliobatidae > Mobula > Mobula hypostoma. Next base: position 6,120,883 of record NC_086124.1, read on the forward strand.
TTATTTCTTTCTTTTTGTATCTGCACAGTTTGCTGTTTCTTGCTCTCTGGTTGAATGCAGAAGGTTGTGTGGTCTTTCATTGATTCTATCGTGATTATTATTCTATTATGTATTTATTGGGTATGCCCACAAGAAAATGTATCTCAGGGTTGTATATGGTGGCATATATGTACTTTGATAATAAATGTACTTTGAACTTTGATTTAAAAAGGACATTTTAAAAGGCAATGTCTTCATGCAGAGAGTAGTGCATATATGGTGCATATATGCGTGCGCAGCTCTCCGGTGAAAAATGATGTCGTATCTGTTAAATAGGGGCCGTGGACAATTTCTGATTTGTTGGAGATAGACGTGAAAGCACAGAGGAACATATGGAGAAATTTCTGAAACGCCCGTCCGCTGCTGTCATGACTGCGTGGTCGGGAATCTTTCGGAGGGTAGGCCTCAAAATCCTCAGCCTTGCCTGCTTTTGGTGACCGAGAAGGAGGTCGAATCGTTCGGCAGAGATGCCGCTCAGTACTCGGTGTCGGAGAGCTGATCAGAGCTCGAAGTTTTCGGATGACTCAGAGTCGGATTGTGGTCGGCATGGCAGGGAGAGTTTTTCTTCCCTCTCCCGACTGCGTGAGATGTGGGACATTTGAGAAACTTTGAACTTTACTGTGCTCACGGACTTTCTTCATCAAGTTATGGTATTGTTGCACTGTTGTAACTATATGTATAATTATGTAGTTGTGTCAGTTTTTTCAGTCTTGGTTTGTCCTGTGTTTTTCGTGATATCACACTGTAGGAAATAATATATCATTTCTTAATGCATGCATTACTAAATGACAATAAAAGAGGACTGCATGTCTTCATAATCATAATCATTATCAGATATCATCTCCAACCCTCAAAGCTTTTGACCCATAAATTCTAATGCGCACATACCCTTTTTGAAAGGGGACTACGTGTCTTCATAATCTAAAAACAAAGCCAGATGAAACAGTTGATGTAGCTGCAGTCACAGCATCTAAAAGACACCTGGACAGGTACATGATTGGAAAGATTTAGAGCAGCGGTTCCCAATCTGGAGTCCATGGACCCCTTGCCTAATGGTTTTGGTCCATGGGAACCCTTGGTTTAGAGGGGCATGGACAAATTGGACAAGGTTGGATGACTATCTTGGTTAAAATGAAAGGCCTGAATGTGTGCTCTGTTGCACTGTGACTTTAACTACTTCCTCTGCTCATTAAGTTAAAAAAAACATGCATTTTGGTCGATAGCACAGAACAGCGCAGGTGGGTTTCCCTGCCATGGCCTAATCCCAAAGCAAAATGTTTACTTATCAAGCCAATAGCCATTTCTCAGTGGGATTCAGGCCAAGGACAGACCAAGACATTGTATGACCTGTCACTAAATCTTTTCTGCAAAGATCAATCCATGTTTGCAAACACTTTTCGACAAAGTAGAAAACACATCTTGACTCACCAAGAAACGCAAAACAGTTTGCCCCGGATTGCAACAGAAACACCCAGAGAGCATCTGACAAGAGAGGGAAATCTGGCACGGCGCCAGGTTCCAGCAGCTTGCAGGCAGCTGACGCTCCGATTCAGGCGAGATACCAGCCACAGATTTCAAACATACTTCAATGTCTGATCAGAGCAAAGCTATGAAATCAACTGAACATCCCAGCAGGGCGGCATGCCCGTGGGGGACATCCAGCCAGGACTCTGATGTGTTTGATGTTCAGAGGAAAAGGGCCAATAACCCCTTGTTGTAACTTATAAAACAATACACATTTATTCTTGATTTCGGCGGCACTGATATCTTGAGAGAAGTTGGTTTTCAGAAGCGTTCTTTACAGATGAGAGAGCGAAGTAGACTTAGAACATTGGCAGCTGCAGACATGTTTGTTGGAGGCTGATGCTGAGGCTGGTATCAAGGGAGGGGTGATGGGGGAAGGATTTCACCACAGTGGACTTCTGTTCTAGTTGTATTCTTTCTTGCAAAAATTATGGATAATTTATGTTTAACTTACATTACTGTGTAAAACTCTTAGGCACCCTAGGGTGAATAATCAAGGGAGGGGTGTGGGACAGGTGGCATTGAAAGAGTGTTGGGGCTTGGGGGGGGTGATGGTGAGGGTTTAGTCACACCCAGCCCTGAGATACCTGGCGAGGTCATTTGATTCCAAACGATAGGTTTATTGATCATTACAGAATGTCTCTCTGGTGCTTCCAGCTCCCTCCCCTCTCCCTTCCCCTTTTCCCAACTGTGATTCCCCTCTCCTTGCCCCCTTCCTACTCTCAGTCCACAACAGAGACCCATATCAGAATCAGATTTATCATCACTCATGTATGTCACGAGAGAGTTCATGGGTTCAATGTCCATTCAGAAATCAGATGACAGAGAGGAAGAAGCTGTTCCTGAATCGTTGAGTGTGTGCCTTTAGGCTCCCATACCTCCTCCCTGATGGTAGCAATAAAACAAGGCATGTCCTGGGTGGTGGGAGGTTATCCTTAATGATGGATGCCCCCCTTTTAAGGCGTCGCTCCTTGAAGATGTTTTGGTTGCGACGGAGGCTGGTGCCCATGATGGAGCTGACTAAAGTTTACAAATCACTGCAGTTTATTTCAATCCTGTGCAGTGCCCTCTCTCCCCCATACCAAATGATGATGCAGCCAGTTAGAATGTTGTACATCTGTAGAAATTGTGGTAAGGTGAGGAGAGATTGGTGGGTGTATGGAAAGTACTGCCAGGGGGGTGGAAAAGACAGATATAATTAGAAATATTTAAGAAACTCTTAGATTGGCACATCCTCCAAAAGGACCACAACCTTGCTGTGGTTTGAAGTCTTGCATGTCTCGTTGGCCTGGAGAGCTATGTTGGCTGGAGTCAAGGCTTTATGTTTTGGCTCTTGGTAGGGTCACTCAAGCCAAACAGGTCAAAGGGTAGAGGCCAGACTAAGAATGGTCCACCCGTCCTCCAGGTTCAAGGATTCAGCTTAGGGCTATGATCTATGTTTATAGGACCTCCAAAAGGCCAATGACCTTGTCACTGGGTTTGGAGGCTTGCATGCTTCAATGTCCTGGAGATCTGGGCTGGCCGGAGTCAGGGCTTTAAACTTTGGCTCTTGATAAGGTCAGCCTTGCCAAAAAGGTCAAAGGGTAGCGTGATTCATCAGTACTCCAAGTTTGGAGGTTCAGCTCCGAGATAACAACCCTGACTGGTCAAACGAAACTGATACAGAAACAGCAATGAAGAAGCTTTCTACATCTGAGTGTGACAGTATTCCTGAGTCTCCACCCGGGACTTGCATTGACTGACAGTAGTGAAAACCGAGAGGAAGCTACTGACATGATGGAGGAACCCCCGAACTCCGACAGAGATGGAAGATCTTCATTGCTGTTTAAACCCCAGTGGCGTAACATGCAGTGAGTAAGATTGGCATATGTATGAAAGAAAAATGGAGGGCTCTGTGGGAGGGAAGGGTTAGATTGATCTGAGGCTAGATTAAAAGGTCGACACAACAGCGCGCGTGGCCCCTCCGGTGAAAGGTATCTGTAATCTGTCAAGTAGGGGGCCGTGCACAATTCTGATTTGATGGAGACGGACATGAGAGTACGGAAGAACATCTGGAAAACTTCTGAAGCACCCGCTTCACTGCCGCTGCTACTGTGTGGTAACCGGAATCTCCCGAGCAGAAGGCCCCAAATCCTCGGCTTTGTTTGTTTCGGCAGCCGGGACGAGGTCGAAGGCGCTCGGCAGAGGATGGCGCTCGGGAGGCTGTATCGGAGGGTCTGGTCGGAGGCTCAAAGTTTTCAGATGGACGGAATCAGTGTCGGCTGTGGTCGGCTGCTTCCAAGGCATCCGCATGTTGCGGTGCCTGGAGGTTTATGACAGGGAGTTTCTCCCTTTTGCCGCCTGCTATCGGGGACTTGGGAGTCGATCGACTCGGGACTTTGAGACTATTTTTTACCGTGCCCATGGTTTGTTCTTTATCAAGTTATGGTGTTGCTTTGCACTGCTGTAACTATATGTTATAATGATGTGGTTCTGTCAGTGTTAGTCTTTGGTTTGTCCTGTTTTCTGTGATATCACTCTGGAAAAACATTGTATCATTTCTTAATGCATGTATACATTTCTAAATGACAATAAAAGAGGACTGAGTGTTCTCATAATCTAAATCTAAACATCATGTGCTTAAGTGCCTATGAGTGCTGTAAAGTTGTATCAAAGTTCAAAGTAAATTTTATTATCAGAGTACATATATGTCACCATATACAACTCTGAGATTCACTTTCCTGTGGGCATCCTCAGCAAAGCTAGAGAATAGTAACTATAACAGGATCAATGAAAGACTACCTTGATGTTCTACAACGCTTCTGAGACAATGTTTTGTGGACACATGAACATTTTGGCAGAAATGCACATTGCTATGTTTGGAGGGAAAAGGGCACTGCACAACAACACCTAAACCTCATCCCAGCTGTGAAGTATGGCGGAAGGAGCATCATGGTTTGGGACAGCTTTAATGATCATGGCCTGGACAGCTTGCAATCATTGAGGGAACAATGAATTCAAAATTGTCTCAAGACATTTTACAGGAGACTGTCAGTCCGTCACCTGAAGCTTAATAGCAGCTGGATAATGCATCAAGACAATGATCTGACAGACAAGAGTAAATGACCAACAGAATGGTTCAAAAAGAAGAAAATTCGTGTTTTGGAATAGCCGAGTCAAAGTTCTGACCTTAATCCTATAGAACGTTGTGGAAGGACCTGAACCAAGCAGTTCATGCAAAGAAGCCCACCAATATCCCAGAGTTGAAGCAGTTTTGTAAGGAGGAATGGCCTAAAATTCCTCCAAGCTGATGTGCAGGACTGATCAATAGTTACCGGAGGCATTTGGTAGAAGTTATTGCTGTACGAGGGAGTCACAACAGTTACTGAAAGTAAGGGTTCACCAACCTTTTCCAACAAATACATGTAATATTGGATCATTTTTCTCAGTAAGTAAATGAATAAGTATCATGTTTTTATGTTATTTATTTAATTGGATTCTCTTTATCTAGTTTGAGGACTTAAATGAAGATCTACACATTTGAGGCCATGTTTATGCAGCAATAGAGAAAAGTCTACAGGGTTCACAAACTTTCTAGCATCACTGTAGTTAAACCTGATGGGCAGGACCTGTTGTTGAACACTGAGGTGTGGGTGCTGAGGCTCCTGTTCCTCCAGCCTAATGGCAGCATTACAAAGAGGGTATGACTTGGATGGTGGGAGCACCTGATCTTGGACGTAGCATGGTTGCTTAGCAACCCCCCAGTTTTGGCCCCTTACCTGCAGAACAGATGTAAGTAAGGCTGAAAGGGAACAGAGAAAACTTATGAGGATGTTACCAGGACTGGAGGACCTGAGTTATAAGGAAAGATTGAATAGCTTGGGACTTTATTCCTTGAAACATAGAAGATTGAGAGGGGATTTGATAGAATTATACAAAATTATTAAGGGTATAGATAGGGAAAATGTAAGCTGGCTTTTTCCACTGAGGCTGGGTGGGACTACAATTAGAGGTCTCGTGTCAAGGGTAACAGGCTTATAATCCGTATTTTCCCGCCGGATCTCTTTTTTTTGTGCGGGTTGAGGGATTTGGGGGTTAATGTGACTGATTTGTTTTTTTGTGGGGATTTGGGGGTTGATATCCCTGATCCATTTTGTTTGTTTTTTTTGTGTGGGAGGAGGGATTTGGGGGTCAATGTGCCTGATCCGTTTTGTTAGTTTTTTTGCGCAGGAGGAGGGATTTGAGGGTTGATGTGTCTGGTCCATTTTTGTTCATTTTTTTTGTGAGGGATGGGATTTGGGGGCTGATGATTGTGCTGCCTTCCTTTTCTTTCTTGGCCTCATGGCTACCCGGAGAACTGAGGAATTTTGGAGTTGTACACTTTGATAACAAAATGAATTTTTGAACCTTTGAAGAGGTGAACAGATTAAGGGGAACATGAGGGGAAGCGTCTTTACTCAGAGGGTCGCAGGAGTGTGGAACGAGCTGCCAGTGCAAGTGGTGCATCCGAGCTTGATTTCGATGTCTGAGAGAAGTTTGGATAGATACATGGATGGTAGGGGTGTGGAGGGCTATGGTCCTGGTGCAGGTCGATGGGACTAGGCAGTGTAAATGGTTTGGGCATAGACTAGATGGGCCAAAGGGCCTATTTCTGTGCTGCAGCTTTCTATGACTCTCTGACCCCCATGTTGAATAAAACTGAATAATGAAAATAAGAAACAAAGGAACCTCTGTACCCCTTGCTCTTCTCCATCCGTTCCCTACAGGCCACCTGATCAGCATACAACTATAACACAAGGAAATCTGCAGATGCTAGAAATTCAAGCAACGCACATCAAAGTTGCTGGTGAACGCAGCAGGCCAGGCAGCATCTCTAGGAAGAGGTACAGTCGACATTTCGGGCCGAGACCCATCGTCAGGACTAATGTTAACCCTTCGTTAGTATCGACTGTACCTCTTCCTAGAGATGCTGCCTGGCCCACTGCGTTCACCAGCAACTTTGACGTGTGTAACATACAACTATAGTTGGGTTCTGACAAGCCAGGTCAAAAAGGTTTCTGAAAAGAAGAAACTCAATGGAAGAAGATTTATTTAAGTAGAAGTTAATGAGGGAGCTGGAACAGGTGTCTCTGAAGGGCCTACATCCCTTATCAGGGACCAATAAGGAGCAGAGATTTATTGGTCAAAGAGTTACAGTCGAAGACCCTGGCAAACTCGCAGGTGACGTGCCACCTCAACTGAAAGAAAGTACAACGAGATCTAGGTGTCCTTGTTCATCCGTCACTGAAAGTAAGCATGCAGGTACAGCAGGCAGTGAAGAAAGCTAATGGCATGTTGGCCTTCATAACAAGGGGAGTTGAGTATAGGAGCAAAGAGGTCCTTCTGCAGCTGTACAGGGCCCTGGTGAGACCACACCTGGAGTATTGTGTGCAGTTTTGGTCTCCGAATTTGAGGAAGGACACTCTTGCTATTGAGGGAGTGCAGCGGAGGTTCAGGAGGTTAATTCACGGGATGGCGGGACTGTCATATGTTGAAAGATTGGAGAGACTGCGCTTGTATACACTGGAATTTAGAAGGATGAGAGGGAATCTGATTGAAACATGTAAGATTATTAAGGGATTGGACACGCTAGAGGCAGGAAACATGTTCCCAATGTTGGGGGAGTCCAGAACCAAAGGCCACAATTTGAGAATAAGGGGTAGACCATTTAGAACAGAGTTGAGGAAAAACTTCTTCACCCAGAGAGTTGTGGATCTGTGGAATGCTCTGCCTCAGAAGACAGTGGAGGCCAATTCTCTGGATGCTTTCAAGAAAGAGTTAGATAGAGCTATTAATGATAGCGGAGTCAAGAGATATGAGGATAAGGCAGGAATGGGGTACTGATTGTGGATGATCAGCCATGATCACAGTGAATGGTGGTGCTGGCTCGAAGGGCCGAATGGCCTACTCCTGCACCTATTGTCTATTGTCTGTTTGGAAACCCCTGATTGGTGATGCGGGAGGAAGTGTAAGTAGACTTGATGACCCGAACAGACTGCTAACTGGTCATCAGCATCATCAGTACGTGTCGTGTCGTATGGCGCATTCCATTTCTGCCAAAACAATTAGACATTTTACGTACTGTGTGGGTCTGTGGCCTTCTCAAGGGCTACTTTGTAGGTAACACGGGCTGTGCCTGTGTTCAGCCATCTGCAATAACACTTCTTTAACAAAAAGCAAATATATAACTGCAGACGCTAAAAACCTGGAACAAGAACCAAAAGGCACAGAAAGTCCACAGTGAACGAGGAAACAGAAAAATGGAGCTAATGTTTCAGGCCGATGACTTTTCAACAGCTCTGTGATAGATCCCACACCACCGGGTTCAGGAACAGTTATTATCCTTCAGCCATCAGAATCCTGAACCGGAGAAAGTAACTTCACTTACCCCAACACTGAACATTCTATGGTCTCACTTTCAAGGACTCTACAACTCATGTTCTCAATATTATTTATTTATTTACTTATTGTTATTTGTTTTTCTTTTTGTTTTTGTACAGTTTGTCATCTTTGGCACATTGGTTCTTTGTCCAGCTTTGCATGCGTTTAGCTTTTCATTGATTCTATGGGTTTTTTTTTCTGTTCTCCAGTGAATGCCTGCAAGGAAATGAATTTCAGGGTAGTATATGGTGACATATATGTCTTAAGTCCCACACCGACAGACTCAGGACCAGCTATTACCCTTCGATGAGCATATAATAACATATATGTACTTTGATGATAAATATACTTCACTTTGAATTTTGAAGTTGGAGTGTGGTGCTGCTGTTATATTGGCAGATAGAACCAGGGAGGGGAGAGTGGTGAGTATCAGTTACAGATTTTTCAAAATTTGCACTCCCTTCCTTCCAGGCCATGAACTCTTCTCGATATTATTGGGAAGGAAGTACAGGAGGCTCAGGACCCACATCGCCAGGTTCAGGAACAGTTATTACCCTTCAACCATCAGGCGACTGAACTGACGGGGATAACTTCACTCATCTCAACACTGAACCGACTCCACAACCTGTGGACTCACTTTCAAAGACTCTTCACCTCATGTTCCAGATGTAGTTACTTGCATATTTCTCCAGTTATGCCGAAGGGTTTTGGCCCGAAAAGTCGACTGTTAAATCTTTTCCTCTTTTCCAGAGATGCCGCCTGATCGGCTGAGTTCCTATAGCCTTTTGTGTGTGTGTGTGTGTGTGTGTGTTGCTTTGGATTTCCAGCATCTGCCGAATCTCTCGTGTTGATGAAGCAATCAGTTGGGATACTTTCTAAGCCAGAAAGAACCAAAATATCTGTCTCTAAAGTTCAAAGTAAACTTATTCTCAAAGTACACATATGTCACCACATACAACCCTGAGATTCATTTTCTTGTTGGCATACTCAATAAGTCTATAGAGCAGTAACCACGAATTTAAAAGCTCACAATTTATTTACTTATTGAGCTATGGCATGGAATAGGCCCTTGGCCCTTCAAGCCACACCGCCCGGCAGTCCCCCAATTTAACCCTAGCCAAATCATGGGACAATTTACAATGACCAAATTAACTGCCAACTGGTAGGTCTTTGAAATGTGGGAGGAAACCAGAGCACCCGGAGGAAACCCACGTGGTCCTGGAAATCATAGACAGCACAGGGAATTGAACTTGGTTTGCTAAGTGTGGCCTCATCACGACAGCAGAGAAGGCCATGGGTAGACATATCGGAATGGGATTGGGAAGTGGAATTAAAAAGGATGGCCACTGGGAGATCCCACTTTTTCTGGCGGATGGAGTGTAGGTGTTCGGTGAAGCGGTCTCCCAATCTATGTGGGGTCTCACTGATACACAGGAGGCCGCACCGGGAGCACTGGACGCAGTAGATCACCCCAACAGACTCACAGGTGAAGTGTTGGCTCACCTGGAAGGACTGTTGGATGGTTGGAAGAACAATACTTTATATTCCATCTGGGTAGCCTCCAACCTGATGGCATGAGCATCAATTTCTCAAACTTCCGATAATACCTATTCCTCCTCCCCCCCCCCACTTCACCGTTCCTCATCCCTTTTTTCCCTCTCTCACCTTATCTCCTTACCTGTCCATCGTCTCCCTCTGATGCTCCTCCCCACTTTTCTTTCTTCCATGGCCTTCTCTCCTCTTATATCAGACTCCCCCTTCTCCAGCCCCTGTATCTCTTTCACCAATCAATTCCCCAGCTCTTTACTCCGTCCCTCCTCCTCCTGGTTTCACCTATCACCTTGTGCTTCTCTCCCCTCTCCCCTACCTTTTGAATCCAGCCCTCAGCTTTTTTCTCCAGTCCTGTCGAAGGGTCTCAGCTGGAAACGTTGACTATACTGTTTTCCATAGATGCTGCCTGGCCTGCTGAGTTCCTCCAGTATTTTGTGGGTGTTGCTTGGATTTCCAGCATCTGAAAATTTTCTCTTGTTTGTAATTTTAGACAACTTGTATCACTTAGGAATTTGGAGAAACAAGAAAACAACTTTTATTGAATATAATATGCCTAATTGCATAACAGTGCTGATGCTTAGCAATCGGTCAACTAAATATGTTCTTTGATGTTTCATTTGTACTCATATTTGAGGCCTCTCACTTAAGTGTGCAACAATAATCAGCCAACATTGTTGGATTCCAGTTGCCCTGATACCATTTCTCCATGACCACAGTGTCATGCTCATCACTGACAGCGCCAAGATTTGCAGGGAAGAATTCTAAATGGGAATGAAGAGAATGAATCTTTAATGACATGTTGCACTTCACGGTTTTGTACACTTGAAGCATGTTGTCAACCAACTGCACATGGTTTGACGCTCTGTAGTTGCCAAGAAAATTTTCAACAACATCCTTGAATGCCTTCCATGTGATTTTCTCTGGTCCCACTAAAGTTCTTCAAATTGCCTGTCATTGATGACCTGTTTGATTTGTGGACCAACAAAGGGGAATGGGAACGTCGACTCAGACCATGAGAGGTCTGTGTCAGGCATTTTCATGCCTTACAAGGCGCAGATTGGAAGTCTGTGTGGGGCACCACTCTTCGCACAGACTAGAGCAATGTGTGATTAAGTGCCTTGCTCAAGGACACAAACACACTGCCACAGCTGAGGCTTGAACTAGCAACCTTCAGATCACTAGACGAATGCCTTAACCACGGCCACGTGACCAACAAAAACGCCTTCCTTAATCTTGGCATCAGTTATTCTGGCTTGAATTATGATTGAAATAACAAATATTAGGCAATTTTCAAAAAAAATGGTGCATGATATGGAAATTTCATGGTGATTTTCATGATCAGCAAGCAAAATTCAATAAGATACACTCAAAAGTATTCAGGAAGCAAAATCATTGTTGTCCAGTGTAATCACCTAGTACTCTCTGTTTATGCACACATGAATTCTTCTGTTTTCTGCCTTAAAAGTTTTGCTGCACTTTTTTTTGTGAGTCTTAGTTTGTTCTTTACTTTAGCGAGGGCATGCAGGTATGGTGTTGTCACATCATAACATACGCAATTCACTTATTTTTACATATAGCCAGTAGTGAATTATTTATTTTGCATTAATAACCAACACAACCTAATGCTGTGCCAGCAAGTGTCAGCACACATAATTAGGGGGTAATAACTGTTCCTGAGTCTGGTGGTGTCAGTCCTGAGGCTCCTGTGCCTTCCTCCTGAAGGTAGCAGTGAGAAGACAGCATGTCCTGGGTGGTGGGGGTCTCTGCTGATGGATACAGTGTTTCATGTAGATGTGCTGAAAGGTGGGGTGGGCTTCACCTGTGATCAACTTCCTAAGGATTTTCCAATCTGAGGCATTGGTGTATCCATAAAAGTAAACACAAAATAATCTGCAGATGCTGTAAAAGATCAAAGCAACACTTTCAGTACGCTGGATGAACTCAGCAGGTCGGGTAGCATCAGTCAGAAACGATGAGTCGACGTTTCGGGCCGGAACCCTTCGTCAGGACTGAAGAATGAAAGATGGGGAAGGATTTGAAGAATGCTTGTAGCGTCAGTTGAAAGACCGGTAATTTGAAAGACAAGAGGGTGGGGGAAGGGAAGCATTGATGTCATAGCCCTGAAAACAATGGGTGGTAGACGAAGGAGGCGGAACCATGAGGCAGCTGGGGGAGGGGGTAGAGTGAAATAGAGATAGAGGAAGTGGGGGGAAGGAATTACCGGAAGTTGGAGAATTCTATGTTCATACCAAGGGGCTGGAGACCACCTAGACGGTATATGAGGTGTTGCTCCTCCAACCTGAGTTTAGCCTCATCATGGCAGTAGAGGAGGCCATGTATGGACGTATCTGAATGGGAATAGGAAGCAGAGTTGAAGTGTGTGGCTACCGGGAGATCCTGTCTGTTGTGGCTGACGGAGTGGAGGTGCTTGACGAAGCGGTTCCCCAACAGTGTATCCATACCAGCCCGTCAATATACACTCCAGCACACACCTATGGAAGATTTAACTGATGATCAGGATACGTGCAGATTGGAGTTCAAATTGGATTGTACTCTATTTATCTCGGATCGAAAGCAGACTAACCCAGTGCACAAACTATGTGCAATGTTTACTGTGGAAACATCAGGAGTAACGCTCTATAAATCAGTGAACTGAGTCTCACTGGGATCATAAGAGACCACAGGTGCGGGAGCCTAGAGCGGAAAAAAAAAAGAAGCAAGATGCTGAAAGAACTCAGCAACTCAGGAGCATCTGCGGAGGGAAATGGACATTTCCTGTCGAGACCCTTCATCAGCCCTGAGCCCCACTGTGTTCCTGTCGAATTTGTTCATTGTCAAGCACCTCCGCTCCATCTGCCAAGAGCAGGACTCCCCGCTGGTCAGACATTTTAATTGCAATTCCCATTCCCATTTGGACTTGTCAGTCCACGGCCTCCTCTCGTGCCACGATGAGGTGGAGGAGCAACACCTATATTCCGTCTGGGGAGCCTCCAACCTGATGGCATGAACGTCGATTTCTCCTTTTAGTAAACAGATTTTCATACCTCCCCCTCTTCTTCTGTCCCCTACTCTGGCACCTTCCCTCTTCTCACCTGCCTATTATTTCACCCTGCGTCCCCTCCTCCTTCCCTTTCTCCTATGGTCCACCCTCCTCTCCGATCAGATTCCTCCTTACGTACCGAGACAGAATATAAGGTGTTGCTCCTCCATCCCGAGGGTAAATGCAAACAGTCTTTTTCCACTGCCGTTGGTCAAAACTAAAAACAGGGGTCACCGGTTAAGGGTGAAAGGTGAAATATGTAAGGGGAACCTGAGCGGCAATCTTCTTCACTCAGAGTGTGGTGCATGCGTGGAACGAGCTGCCAGCAGAATTGGCAACATCTGGTAGAAGTGAAGATAAGTACACGGATGGAAGAGGTATGGAGGGCTGTGGTCCAGGTGCAAGTCAATGGGGCTAGGCAAGATAATAGTTTAACATGGACTAGATGGGCTGAAGGGCCTGTTATTGTGCAGTAGTACTCTATGACTCATAGCCTTCAATGCTGATGTGACTTGAATGCTTGCCTGGACACCTTGTAAATTTCTGCCCAAATCATGTGCCCAGATTCATGTGCTGTCTACAAGAAGGGTCAGAGCCATCTCTATTTCCTGAGGAGACTGAGGTCCTCTAACATCTGCTGGACGATGCTGAGGGTGCTCTACGAGTCTGTGGTGGCCAGTGCGATCATGTTTGCTGTTGTGTGCTGGGGCAGCAGGCTGAGGGTAGCAGACACCAACAGAATCAACAAACTCATTCGTAAGGCCAGTGATGTTGTGGGGATGGAACTGGACTCTCTCACAGTGGTGTCTGAAAAGAGGATGCTGTCTTAGTTGCATGCCATCTTGGTCAATGTCTCCCATCAACTACATAATGTACTGGGTGGGCACAGGAGTACATTCAGCCAGAGACTCATTCTACCGAGATGCAACACAGAGCGTCATAGGAAGTCATTCCTGCCTGTGGCCATCAAACTTTACAACTCCTCCCTAGGAGGGTCAGACACCCTGAGCCAATAGGCTGGTCCTGGACTTATTTCCTGGCATAATTTACATATTACTATTTAATTATTTATGGTTTTATTACTACTTAATTATTTATGGTGTAACTGTAACGAAAACCAATTTCCCCTGGGATCAATAAAGTATGACTATGACTCTGACTATGACAGCTGGTATGGAATTATCTCCCGACTTCCTTCATCATTCCTTTGCCTACATCCTGGAATGGAGCCCCCTTATACAAAAATACCCTATAAGACCATAAGACCGTAAGATATAGGAACAGAATTAGTCCATTTGTCCCTTCGTGTGCGTCTGCCCTGCCATTTCATCATGGCTGATCCATTTTCCCTCTCAGCCCCAATCTCCTGCCTTCTCCCCATATACCTTCATGCCACGACCAATCAAGAATCTATCAACCTCTGTCTTAAATATACCCAATGACTTGGCCTTCACAGCCACCTGTGGCAACGAATTCCACAGATTCACCACAACCTGGCTATAAAAATTCCTCTTCATCTCCATTCTAAAAGGATGCCCCTTTATTCTGAGGTTGTGTCCTCTGGTCTTAGACTCTCCAATCACAGGAAACATCGTCTCCACATCCGCTCTATCGAGGCTTGTCAACATTTGATAGGTTTCAATGAGATCGCCCCTCATTCTTCTGAATTCAAGAGAGTGGAGGCCCAGAGCCATCAAATGCTCCACATAGGACAAGCCTTTTAATCCCAGGATCATTTTCGTGAGCCTCCTTTGAGCCCTTGGTAATGCCAACACATCCTTTCTTGGATAAGGGGCCCAAAACTGCTCACAATGCTCCAAGTGAGGCCTCGCCAGTGCCTTATAAAGCCTCAACATCACGCACCCTTGCTTTGATGAGATCACCTTCCCCAGAAGAACTGCAGCAGTTCAACGAATTGGCTCACTGGCCAACTTTTTCAATTACGTGTGGCCTTGTGATAATGTCTGCATCCCAAGAAACAAGTACATAAGAACAAGATAGCCTTGTTCTGTGGGGCCGGTTCCAAACAATTCAGCTCTGTGGGCGGAATGAATAAGCAGAAAGATAAGGGAGTTTATCACTCAGAGTTAACTTCCATGTTAGGCTGTGAAGAGAACAATTAGGGATTGTTTGCTGTCCAAACCACTCAGCATGTCTGATGGGTCCTCTGCTTCGTGTTCCTCTCATTAGTCTACTCAGTTTATGGAAACTGTATTCTCCAGGGTTCAGTGCGTCAGCCTGCACATTCATCTCATGGAGCCAGAGATGAAGATCACGTTAATGCGTACGTCGGACATGGTCAACCTTAGAAGTCTCCCATTCATGGATCAGATTTATATAAAAGTAAACACATGTTGAGCTTGGATTCCGGAAATGCAAATTTTCCCAAAGCTCAAGACTCTTCTCAGCTTGACAGGAAACAAAATCCAGATGGGATTTGGATTGGAAGTTTCAAATATAAAAAGCAAAATTGAGGAAACGATCGGGTGAAGTGTAGATCCTTCCCCACTGCTTTGATGCGGAAAGGAAGAGTTCTGATTAACTATAAAGCACAGAATCTGGAAGGCTTCAGACACCCTCAGAGCTGATGTGGATCTTAGACACACAGCAATACAGCACAGAAACAGGTGGTCCCTGCCAACCAAGCTTCAAAGTTCAAAGTAAATTTATTATCAAAGTCCATTTCAAAGGCCTTTGTCAGTCAGAGATGGCCATGGACGTTGTATCCTAACTGTCTAGATCCAGAAAGCCAGGGCAGTACAATATGGAGAGCAGATTGTTGCCTATGTAGCAAGCTCCCGCCCCCACCCCCCCGCCCCACGCATCTGATGACCCAAAGGAATGACAGAGACTGATACAGTTTGGTACCAGCAGTGTCGCAGGAGTTGCCAGTCAGCAATGAACTCAACATACGACTGCCTTAGTATGAATGTGTCTCCATATACTACCCTACCATGCATTTTCTTGGAGTCATTTAGAGTAGAACAGATACTATTCCCACCTAAGCATCTAGCCCCTATCTCTCTAAACTTTTCCTTTCTGTGTACCCATCCAAGTACCTTGTTCATTCATTTGTTATATGCCATGTTACATGTTGTGGGCTATCATTGTCTTTCCATGACTATTCAAATTCAAAGTACATTTATTGTCAGAGAATGCATAGATTATACAACCTTGAGATTTGTTTGCTTACAGTCAGTCGCAAAGCAAGAAACCCAAAAGAACCCAATTTTTAAAAATCAAGACCAACCCCCAATGCGCACAGAGAAAGAGAGAAAAGAAAGCAAATTGTGCAAATAATGGAAGCGAGCAATGGCAACCGCATTCTGAACCAAATTGAGTCCTTCGATCCAAATCCCTGGAGCAGCCCTGAAGTAGCCCCAAAGCCTCAGTACTCAGTCCATCATATTAGCGGGGCAATTCACTGCAATGTTTGCAGACTCAAAGCACAGCAACCGGGAACAGTCTCACTGCCTTAGCGTCGCAGAGAGAGGGGCCCCCAGTCTATCTGTGCCGGCGGTTAAATTGTCCGAGCAGCAGATCGTACCTCACATTAGGACCCGAACCTTGCTGTGGCAAATCGCTCCAGGCCTAGAACGTGCCATTCAGCAATTTGTTTCTGGCCCAGATTTCACTGCTGAAGAAGCCGTTCTTGACCTCTCCAAATCAGCTGGGCACTTAGGGCGATCTACCCTCGCACCCAGGCTAGCCGGACGGGCATCAGAACTCCTCCGTCTCATCTCCTCTCTGACTTGTTCACTCCAACCGGCACAGCTCCAACTCCAGGTGCGTCCAGTTTGCAGCGCACCAGCAGGCACATCTCACGAGCCTCTTTATTGTTTGCAGCGTTAGTTTACCACAATTTACTTCCAAAAAAGTGTTATTGATGTAGGGCTCTCAGTAATACTAGATGGACTGTTAACTGTTAATCGTTTATTACCAAAATGGCTTCTCTGAAGTGTTATATTAAAATGGCTTCTTGTACTGTTAACTGCTGAGCAAGGGGTTCTCTGAAACAGAAATGTTTGGGTTATACAATGTGATAATGGAAATTGTATTCATTTGTTAGCCAATGGAAGTCATGTTTGTTATCTTGTATATGTGCGCTGAGTTGAGGAGCGCGGACTTTTTCGGGAGGACGGACGTGTGAGGAACGGACAGTGGTTCCAGGGCAGTGGATACCGGACCTCGGGGGTTCAGAGGGTGGCTGGAGTTTCAGAAGGACGTTGTGGATGGAATCGGAGGCGTGAGCTCCAACATATTAAAATATTATGTGCACAAGACTGATAAGTTACTTATGTGGTGCCTTTTCTTTTAGTTGTTGCTACTAACCCATTTCCAAAATTTGCTTTAAAGTATAATTCTTTACTCGCATTTGGTATATTGTTTCATATTTATGTCGTGGCTGATCATTGGGCGCCTCAGACGGTATCCGCACCAAAGCATTTGCACCGTTTGACGGGGTCGACGGCTATTCACCCTAGGCAACGGGAGTCAGCTGGGGCAAAGGCCGTTACATTTTGAGGCGCCCAGTGTGGGGCTCGAACCCACGGCCCTACATTAGTAATATTTTTAATTAAATTCCTTCGCTTTCGAACTACCAGTAAGCTGTCACATATCTTCAGTAGCGCCATCTTAAACAGGAAGTTCATGATTGTTCTGGGCAAATTTTTCTGCAGAAGTGGTTTGCCATTGTCCTTTTCTGGGCAGTGTCTTTACAAAACGGGTGACCCCCACCCCTCCAGTCATTATCAATACTCTTCAGAGACTGTCTGCGTGACGTCAATGGTTGCATAACCAGGGCTTGTTACATCCACCAGCTGCTCATACAAACATCTCTGAATCATGGTCTTCATAAACGCACATGCCACATAATGATGATGACAATGATGATCGTCAGTCACCAAGGATCTGTTTATTTTGCATGCCATAAGTACAGATTATTCCATCACATCTGCACATCGAGGTTGTACAAGGAAAATGCTGTAGTGGAGCGTGTATCAAGCTTCAAATTCCTTGGTGTCCATATTTCTGAGGATCTCACCTGGTCCCCGAACTCCTCCATCCTGATCAAAAAGGCACAACAGCACCTTTATTTCCTGTGGAGCATCAAGAAAGCTCACCTCTGTCCCAGGATACTGACGGACTTTTACCGCTGTACCATTGAGAGCATACTCACCAACTGCATCTCAGTGTGGTATGGCAATTGTCCCGTATCAGACCACAAAGCACTCCAGCATGTGGTGAAAACTGCCCAGCGGATTATCGGCACCCAATTGCCCACCATTGAGAACATCTACCATAAACACTGCCTGGGCAGGGCGAAAAGCATTATCAAGGATGCATCTCACCCTAACCATGGACTTTTTACTCTCCTCCCATCCGGTAGGCGCTACAGAAGCCTCCGTTCCCGCACCAGCAGGCACAGGAAGAGCTTCTCCCCTGAGGCTGTGACCCTGCTGAACCTCATATCACAGCACTAAGCAGTATTGCACCCATATTGGACTGTCTCAGTACTTCTATATTTGTGTGCTCTAGCGCTTACTTTTCATTTGCAATTATTTTGTAAATAACACTATTCTTGGCATTTCTAGTTAGATGCTAACTGCATTTCATTGGCTTTGTATCTGTAGTCGGCACAATGACGATAAAGTTGAACCTAATCTAATCTATTTTTATTTATTTATAAAGATACAGCGCAGAATAGACCCTTCCGGCCCTTCGAGCCACGCCACCCAGTAACCCCTTGATTTAACCCTAGCCAAATCAGGGGCAATTTACAATGACCAATTAACCTATCAACTTTTAGCCTGTGGGAGGAAACCGGGGCACCCGGTGGAAACTCACGTGGTCCTGGGGAGAACGCAGGAGGCGGGAGGGAAGCCAGGAGTCAAAGTCAAGTTTTTGTCGTATGCACAAGTACTGTACCTATATGGAAAAATGCAATGAAAATCCTATTTACAAGATCATCGCGGGAACATGGCATCAGATAAGCAGCAAGAAGACAAAAGTGAATTGTATACAGTTTTTACCAGAAAGAAGTCAATTAGAACAAGGTGATCAAAGTGGTCGTAGTGTTGCTAAACTTAGGCTTTGCAAGATCCAAATAGTGGAAGGGAAGTACAGTCTTAGGCGCATCTATAATTAGCTAGATTGTCTAAGACTTTGCACTGTACTGTAGTAGTTTTATGTATTGCACTGTACAGCTGCTGCAAAATAAAACCAATTTCATGACGTATGTGAGTGATGATAAATCTGATTCAGATATGGGTCTCTATTGTGGACTGAGAGTGGGAAGGGGACAGGGAGAGGGGAATCATGATTGGGAAAAGGGGAAGGGAGAGGGGAGGGAGAGGGAAGCCCCAGAGAGACATTCTATAATGATCAAT
The DNA here is from genome assembly GCF_963921235.1 of Mobula hypostoma. Lineage (NCBI taxonomy): Eukaryota > Metazoa > Chordata > Chondrichthyes > Myliobatiformes > Myliobatidae > Mobula > Mobula hypostoma. The sequence continues at coordinate 6,139,825 of NC_086124.1, forward strand.
AAGCCAATTGTTTGGAATCAAATGACCTTGCCTGGTGTCTCAGGAGTTGGGTGTGTCTATACCCATACCACCCCGACCCCGATACTCCTTCTCTGCCCCCTGCCCCACACCCCTGTCACGGCACTCCACCCTCGCCATTCCCAACATCCTTTGTTCCCGTCAGATTTACAAACTCGCTCTCTGCTCCATGTTGACAAATACAGTTCTGTGCAAAAGCCTTAGACACCCTAGCTACGAGGGGTGATTGATAAGTTTGTGACCTAAGGTAGAAGGAGTCAATTTTAGAAAACCTAGCACATTTATTTTTCAACATAGTCCCCTCCTACATGTACACAGTTAGTCCAGCAGTCGTGGAGCATACGGATCCCTTCTTTGTAGAAGTGGTCCACAGCAGAGGTAATTGATAAGTTCGTGGCCTATGGTAGAAGGAGATGAGTTATTAACTTCAAACTTTCTGCATTATCACTCAAAGAGTTGAACTGCACGTGCATGCAACGAGAGCGTCTTGGACCTCCAGGTGGTCCACAGCAGGGGTGATTGATAAGTTCGTGGCCTGAGATTGGAGGCGATGAGTTATACAACTCTTGTTAGATGCACATACAGTTCAACTCTTTGAGTGAAAATGCTGAAAGTTTGAAGTTTCTCCTCATCTCCTTCTACTTTAGGCCACAAACTTATTAATTACCCCTGCTGTGGACCACTTTCTGGAGGTCCAAGACGCCGCCTTCTACAAAGAAGGGATCCGTATTCTCCACGACTGCTGGACTAGGTGTGCAAATGTAAGAAAAATAAATGTGCTAGGTTTTCTAAAACTGACTCCTTCTACCTTAGGCCACAAACTTATCAATCACCCCTCGTATATCTGCCTAAGACTTTTGCATGGATCAGTGACCCATATCAGAATCTGGTTTAACACTACTCACATATGTCATGAAAGTTTTTTGCAGCAGCAACAGCAGTACTGTGCAATACATAAAATTACTATGCTTTAATGCAAAAGTTTCAGTCACCCTAGCTATATACAGAGCTAATGAAAATTATTCACCCCCTTGGGAGTTATCATGTTTTATTGTTTTACAACATTGAATCACAGTGGATTTAATTTGTTTTTTTTGACACTGATCAACAGAAAGACTCTTTCATGTCAAACTGAAAACAAATCTCTACAAAGTGATCCAAATTAATTACAGATATAAAACACAAATTAATTAATTGCATGAGGATTCACCCCTTTTAATGTGACACACCGAATCATTGGTTTTAGATGTCACATAATCAGTTAAATGGAGATCACCTCGTGCAGTCAAGTGCTTCAATTGGCTGTAGTGAAAATATACCTGTATCTGGAAGGTCCAACTGCTGGTAAGTCAGTATCCTGGCAAAAACTACACCATGAAGACAAAAGAACACTCTAATCATATCTGTGAAAAGGCTATTGAAAAGCACAAGTCAGGAGATGGATACAAGAAAACTTCAAAGTCACTGAACATCCCTTGGAGTACAGTTAAGTCTATCATCAAGAAATGGAAAGAATATGGCACAGCTGTAAATCTGTCTAGAGCAGGCCGCCCTCAAAAAATGAGTGACCGTGCAAGAACGGGACTAGTGAGGGAGGCCAGCAAGAGACCTATGACAACTCTGGAGGAGTTACAAGCTTCAGTGTTTGAGATGGGAGAGATTGCACTTACAACAACTATTGCCTGGGTACTTCCCCAGGTGCAGCTTTGTGGGAAAGTGGCAAAGAGAAAGCCACCGTCGAAAAAAAAATCACATGAAATCTTCGTCTAGAGTTTGCTGTGATTCAATGCTGTAAAACAATAAAACATGAAAATTTTTTTTGGGGGGGTTGAATACTTTTTAGAGGCACTGTATATGTCCCTAAGACTTTTGCATGGTACTGTAACTGTTCTTGAACTGGTGATATGGGAATTTAAAACTTTATACTTTATACTTTATTCTTGCCAAACAATTGATATTAGAACGTACAATCGTCACAGTGATATTTGATTCTGTGCTTCCCGCTCCCTGGATTACAAATCTATAGTAAATATTAAAAATTTAAATTATAAATCATAAACAGAAAAATTAGAAAAATGGAAAGTAAGGTTGTACAAAAAAACTGAGATACAGGTCTGGATATTTGGAGGGTACAACCCAGATCCGGGTCAGGATCCATTCAGCAGTCTTATCACAGTTGGAAAGAAGCTGTTCCCAAATCTGGCCGTATGAGTCTTCAAGCTCCTGAGCCTTCTCCCGGAGGGAAGAGGGACGTAAAGTGTGTTGGCTGTGTGGGTCGTGTCCTTGATTATTCTGGCAGCACTGCTCTGACAGCGTGCGGTGTAAAGTGAGTCCAAGGACGGAAGATTGGTTTGTGTGATGTGCTGGGCCGTGTTCACGATCTTCTGCAGCTTCTTCCGGTCTTGGACAGGACAACTTCCATACCAGGTTGTGATGCAGCCTAGAAGAATGCTTTCTACGGTGCATGTATAAAAATTAGTGAGGGTTTTAGGGGACAGGCCAAATTTCTTTAGTTTTCTCAGGAAGTAAAGATGTTGGTGGGCCTTCTTGGCAGTGGACTCTGCTTGGTTAGACCAAGTCAGGTCATTTGTGATATTGACCCCAAAGAACTTAAAGCTCTAGACCTGTTCCACTTGTGCACCACTGATGTAAATTGGGTAGTGCGGTCTGCTAATCCTTCTGAAGTCAAAAACCAATTCCTTCGTCTTGTTGACGTTGAGGGATAGGTTTTTGTCTTCGCACCATGCCACAAGGTTCTTAATTTCCTCTCTGTACTCAAACTCATCATTACTTCCTGCCCGTTGGGAACTGTGAGAAGGTGGCATTGTCCAGTTGGCAGGAATCTTTGATGATAGATATTGCCTTCTTGCGCCAGCACCTCCTGTAGATACAGCTGATGGTGTGGAGGGATATGTCTGTGATATTTTAGACTGAATCTACTATTCTTTGCAATTTCTTATATTCCTGTGGATTCAGATTGTGGTACAAGACCATGATGCAACCAGTCACTAACAACGATAACTGAATACAGACGAGGAGGTTCTGCTGCCACCGCAGTTCCTGTGTTACAGCAGTAACTACCACAGAAGTATAAAATTCTGTTTATAGAGTTATAGAGCACTACAGTACAGAAATGAGCCCTTCAGCTCATCTAGTCCATTCTGAATTGTTAGTCAGCCTCGTGCCATTGACCCGCACTGGGACTAATGCCTTCCACACCCCTTCCATCCATCTACCTAGCCAAATTTCTCCTAAATGTTGAAATTGAACCCCCATCCACTATTTCTGCTGGCAGCTTGTTCCACACTCCCATCATTTTTTGAGTGAAGTTCCCCTCAGATTACTCTTAAATATTTCACCATTCACTCTTAACCTATGACCTCTAGTTCTATTTACACTCAACCTCAGGGATAAAAGCCAGAGAATAAAGTCCTAACCTATTCAACCTTTCCCTATAACTCAGGTCCTCAAGTCTCTTGTAAATTTTCTCCATTCCCTTTCAGAATCAGAATCAGGTTTAATATCCTCAACATAGGTCATGAGATTTGTTGCCTTGAAGCAGCAGTACAACGCAATACATAATAATGAAAAAAATTGTGAATTACAATAAATATATATATATGATAGATACATTAATTAAGAACTGCAAAAATAACATTTAAAGAAGTAGTGAGGTAGTGTTCATGGGTTCAATGTTCATTTAGAAATCAAATGGCAGAGGGGAAGAAACTATCCCTGAATCATTGAGTGCGTGCCTTCAGGCCTCTGTACCTCCTCCCTGATGGTAGCAGTGAGAAGCAGTGTATGTCCTGGGTGATGGGGATCCTTAGTGATGGATGCTGCCTTTTTGAGACGTCACTCCTTGAATATGTCCTGGGTACTCCCTAATGGTAGCAGTGACAGGGCATGTCTCTTTCAGTCTTATTGATATCTTTCCTGGAGGTAGGTAACCAGAATTGCACACAATATTCCAAATTATATTCAAATTAATTAAATAGATTCTGTCTATAGTCAACTGGTCATGTAGAAAATTATTTGCAAGCATAGAATCAGATTGCATTGACCTGCAATTTGTTGTTTGAAAATTAATCTTGAAGAAAAATTTGCAAACAGTTTCCCCAAGCCATGAAAGAATGGGGTCAGATTCGGAGCATTCCTTTGTGATGTGGCTCTCATCCTCTGTTCAGAGCAGGTCACTTTCAGAGGGAATAGCTCAAGTCAGACATGACTTTTTGGGAGCAAAATGACCGTGGATTCCCTGACCTTCACCTGAACTCTGGTAATGATATGGGTACTTTCAGGCTAATTGTCTCACTTTGGCTGAAATCCGAATCTAAAGCAAGTGCACAGTTTCCTGGCGTTAACTTTTCATTTCCACCTCCAGCTCCCTCCCAATCCCCATCGTGTTGCCTTATGTTGAATCAATACCAGAAACTTCGAGAAGCAAATATATCACAGTCTAAACTTACATCTGTCATAATTTCCCATTTCTGGTTTATTTCTGAAACCAGTAAGAGGATAAATCTTCCACACAAAAGAATGCACTAGACACACATGATTGAGTGCAACCCTCAGGCATATAAATCATCAGTTCCGTTTATACTTAGTTGTTGTAATTTTAAATTTATTTCTCTCCTTTTCCTGGTAATTGCTGACTTATGTTTTTGCTGTGACTCCTTCCTCTCAACACGTTGTTAGATCATAAGATGATAAGATATGGGAGCAGAATTAGGCTATTTGGCCCATTGCATCTACCCTGCCATTTCATCATGGCTGATCCATTTTCCCTCTCAGCCCCAATCTCCTGCCTTCTCCATATATCCTTCATGTCCTGACCAAGGATCTAACAACCTCTGCCTTAAATATACATAAAGAATTGGCTTCCACTGCTGCTTCTGGTAAAGAATCACCACTATCTGGCTGAGGAAGTTCCTCCTCAACTCCATTCTAAGAGGATGCCCCTCCATTCTGAGGCTGTGTCCTCTGGTCTTAGACTCTCCCACCATAGAAAACATCCTCTCCACATCCACTCTATCGATGCCTTTCAACATTCAATATGTTTCATTGCGGTCTCCCTTCATTCTTCTGAATTCCATTCAATATTTTGTGAACCTCCTTTGAACCCTCTCCAGTTTCTGCACATCCTTTCCAAGATAAGTGCCCAAACTACTCACAATACTCCAAGTGAGGCCTCACCAGTGCTTTATAAAGCCTCAACATTACATCCTTCCTTTTATAGTTTAGTTCTCTTGAAATGAAAGCTAACATCGCATTTGCCTTCCTAACCACACACTCAACTGCAAATTAACCTTTAGGGAATCCTGCACGAGGACCCCCAAGTCCCTTTGCACCTCATGTTTTATATTTTCTCTCCATTTCTTTCTCTTTCATTTCTTCTACCAAAGTGAATGACCATGCACTTCCCAACACTGTATTCCATCTGCCATTTCTTTACCTGTTCTCCTAATCCATCTAACTCCTTCTGTAGCCTCTCTGCTTCCTCAAAACTACCTACCCCTACACTTATCTTCATATCATCTTCAAACTTTGCAACAAAGACATCAAATTCATTGTCCAGATCATTGACATGTAACGTAAAAAGATACAGTGAAACACCACTGGTCACTGACAGCCAACCAGAAGAGGCTCCCTTTATTCCCACTGTTTGCCTCCTGCCAATCAGCCACTGCTTTATCCATGCTAGAATCTTTCCTGTAACACCATGGGTTCATAACTTGTTAAGCAGCCCTCAAGCGTGGTCTTCTGAAAATCCAAGTACACAGCATCAACCGATTCTTCGTTGTCTATCCTGCTTGCTATTTCTTCAAAGTATTCCAGCAGATTTGTTAGGCAAGGCTTTCCCTTGAGGAAACCATGCTGACTACAGCCTTTTTTAATCATGTGCCTCCAAGTACACTGAGACCTCATCCTTAATAATCGACTTCAACATCTTTCCACCCACTGAGATCAAACTAACTGGTCTATAGTTTCCTTTCTTCTAACTCTCTCCCTTCTTGAGTGGAAGCAACATTTGCAATTTTATAGTCTTCTGGAACCATTCCAGAATCTTGTGATTCTTGAAAGATCATTACTAATTCCTTCACAATCTCATCAGCCACCCCATCAGAACGCTGGTGTCATGGTCCGGATCGGGGTCCCTTTAAATTTAGCTTGTTTATGTTACGATCCGGACCGTTGATTCCCTATTTTCCCGTGTCCCTCGGCTTTGGTGATTAGAGGCAATTAACACTCGGCTGAACCGGTAGTTTATAGTCTCCGGCTTTCAGCCGTTCGGTGCAGGAGCGTCTGCAAAGTCAGCAAAGTCATGGCGTGCCAATGTCATCTGGCCGGAGCAAGCCTAGTCTCTGCCCAAAGCGAGTGCCAGTAATTCGCCTTTCCTCACCAGAGCAACCCTGTCCAGTTATCTCGCCGAAGCGAGCCTGCAAAGTTTCCTCATCAAGGTGGGTCCATCAGTTAACGCGCCGGAGAGAATCAAGAGCCGCTGTCTGTTGTTCCCGGGCCGAGTCGAGAGCTTGGCACTACCTGAAGGTTCCAAGCACCATGTCCTGGCTCTGGTGGCATCCAAGTACAACGTCCACGCCCTGGCTCCGGTGGCATCCAAGTACCACGTCCAAGTCCTGGCCCTGGCAGCGTTCATGTACCATGTCAAGTCCTGGCCCTGGCGGCTTCCAGTTCTGAGTCTAGTCCTGGCACTGACGGTCTGTGATTCCTGTCCTACCCCCTTGTCTGAATCCCTTCTCTGCCCCTCTCGCCTCTAGCCCTCGTCTGCAGCCCCCACCCGCACTTCGGTCTAGTTCCATCATCGGAGGTAGATAGGTACTGTCTGGTGTTCCTTCGTGTTGGTCTTGTCTTGTCTGGTCCTCACCTCTGTGGGGGTAAGTCAGGCCGTCTTGCCGTTGCCCTGCGGGGAGTCATGTCTTGTCTTGTCTTGTCCTTGCCTCTGTGGGGTAAGTCAGGCTGTCTTGCCGTTGCCCCATGGGGGGGTCATGTCTTGTCGTGTCTTGTCCTCACCTCCGTGGGGTAAGTCAGGCCGTCTTGCCGCTGCCCCGCAGAGGGTCATGAGTCCCGGCCCTATGTCCTGTACCCAAGGAGGGGTCCCGACTCTGTGTTCTGTGTATATGTCCATGGTTCCATGTACCTGCTCTCCCGAGACCGAGGCTCTGTGTTCCCATGTTCCTCCTCTCCCTAGCCCATGTCATGTCCATGCCTGGTTCTGGGGTCCGAGCCTGAGGCAAGACCCAGGTACTGGGTCCTTGCCCAGTCTCGGGCTCGGAGTCCATACCCTAGCCTCTTCATTTATCCTCTAGTTCTGGGAGCCGATTCCGAGTCCTAGCCTAGACCCTTGGTCCCAGCCTAGCCGTAGTCCTCAGTCCTTGTCCAGTTCACTACTCCTGCGCCTGCCTAGCTCTCCTGATATCAAAAATAAACTAAATTCAATTAACCTCACAAGATGCGTCTTGCATTTGGGTCCACCCTTGCTCCCAAAGCCCCCGCCACTGTGACAGCTGGAATGTACACCATCTCATCCAGGTGACTTACCTGCCTTCAGACCTTTACGTTTCTCAAGAACCTTCTCTCTAGTTATGGTATCTTTTGACACTTCATACCTCCTGAGACCTGGAACTTCTACCACACTGCTAGTGTCTTCTACAGTGAAGACTGATGCAAAATATGGACCAAAATGTCGACTGCAACTTTTTTCCATAGATGCTGCCTGGCCTGCTGAGTTCCTCCAGAATTTTGTTTGTGCTACTTGGATTTCAAGCATCTGCAGATTTTCTCTTGTTCGAAAAATACTTAGTCAGTTTGTCCGCCATTTCGTTGTCCTCCATTACTACTTCTCCTGCATGATTTTCCAATGGTCCAATATCCACTTTGAGTATCAGAAGAAACTTTTGGTATCCTCTTTAATAATAGTGGCTAACTTAATTTTGTATTCTATTTTTACCTTCTTAATGACTTTTTAATTGCCTTCTGGTGGTTTTAAAAAGCTTCCCGATCCTTTAACTTCCCAATAATTTTTGCTCTATTGTATGCCCTCTCATTGGCTTTTATGTTGGCTTTGACTTCTCCGGTTTGCCACAATTGTGTTATCTTGGTGCTCTGTCGTCATCCCTGCCAGTGTTCTTTTCCAATCTATTCTGGCCATCTTCTCTGTCATGCATCTTTAATTCCCTTCACTTCACTGTAATACTGATCCATCTGACTTTAGCTTCTCCTTCTCGAATATCAGGGTGAATTTGATCATGTTATGATTAATCTTTCCCTAAGGGTTCTCTTACCTTAAGCTCTCTAAACAATTCCAGTTCATTGCTCAACATTCAATCCAGAATAGATAATCTCTTTGTGGGCTCAGCCATGAGTTGCTCTAACAATCCATTTCCTAGGCACTCTACAAATTTCCCCTCCTGGAATCCGGCACCAACTTGATTTTCCCAATCTACCTGTATATTGAAGTCCCCCGCGACTATTATTATAACATTGTCCTTTTGGCATGCATTTTCTCTGTCCCATTGTAATCTGTAGGCCACATCCTTAATATTGTTCAGGGATCTGTATCCAACTCCCATCAGGGTCTTTTTACCCTTGCAGATCCTTAGCTCTATCCACAATGATTCAGTACCTTCCGACCTTATGTCACATCTTTCTAGGATTTTTTACCAACGGAGTAATGCTGCCTCCTCTTCCTTCTTGCCTATCCTTTTGATACAATGTGTATCTTTGGACTTTTAAGTTCCCAGCTATAATCTTTCCGCCATGATTCAGTGACACCAACAATATCATACCTGCCATTCTGCAACTGAGCTGCAAGTTCATCTTTCTTATTCCGTATACTGAGGAGATTCAACTACAATACCTTCAGTCCTGTATTCACCCTTTTCGATTTTGTCACATTGTGCTCAACCTTTTGGTTCATAACTTTGTCTGAAGTCTTAACAAACCTCTGAGGTCTGCCTCCAAACCTCTCCACTAAGTGTTCTGGCACTCTGGTTCCTATCCACCTGCAACTCTAGTTTAAATCCCCACCGTGCAGCATTAACAAACTTCCTGCTAGGATATTAGCCCCCCTCCAGTTCTGATGCAAACCTTCCCTTCTGTACAGGTCCCACATTCCCTGGAAGAGAGCCCAGTGATCCAAAAATCTTATGCCTTCCCTCCTACACAAACTCCTTAGCCACGTATTAAACTATCTAACCTTCCTAGTTCTAGCCTCCCTAGTCAGGATGCCCATGTAAGTTTTAACAAGGCTGTTCTCTGATACAGGCATTGGCAGCTGGACCTAATGAAAAGGGCACTGAGTGTATATTTGTGGTCTTCTGCCGCTGTAACTCATCCGTTTCAAGGTTGGACGCGATGTACATTCAGAGATGCTCTTCTGCACTCCATTATTATAACACATGGTTATTTCAAGTCAAGTCAAATCAAGTCACTTTTTATTGTCATTTTGACCATAACTGCTGGTACAGTACACAGTAAAAACGAAACATCGTTTTTCAGGACCATGGTGCTACATGAACAATACAAAAACTACACTGAACTACGTAAAACAACACAAAACTACAGTAGACTACAGACCTACCCAGGACTGCATAAAGTGCAAAAAATAGTGCAGGCTTTACAATAAATAATAAACAAGACAATAAGCACAGTAGAGGGCAGTAGGCTGGTGTCAGTCCAGGCTCTGGGTATTGAGGAGTCTGATGACTTGGGGGAAGAAGCTGTTACATAGTCTGGTCGTGAGAACCCGAATACTTTGATACCTTTTGCCAGATGGCAGGAGGGAGAAGAGTTTGTATGAGGGGTGCGTAGGGTCCTTCATAATGCTGTTTGATTTACAAATGCAGCGTGTGGTGTAACTGTCTGTGATGGCGGGAAGAGAGACCCTGATGATCTTCTCAGCTGACCTCACTATCCGCTGCAGCGTCTTGCAATCCGAGATGGTGCAATTTCCGAACCAGTCAGTGATGCAGCTGCTCAGGATGCTCTCAATGCAACCTCTGTAGAATGTGGTGAGGATGGGGGGGTGGGTGGGAGATGGACTTTTCTCGGCCTTCGCAGAAAGTAGAGACGCTGCTGGGCTTTCTTTGCTATGGAGCTGGCGTTGAGGGGCCAGGTGAGATTCTCCGCCAGGTGAACACCAAGAAATTTGGTGCTCTTAGCGATCTCTACGGAGGAGTTGTCGATGTTCAGCAGAGAGTGGTCACTCCACGTCCTCCTGAAGTCAACAACCATCTCTTTTGTTTTGTTCACATTCAGAGACAGGTTGTTGGCTCTGCACCAGTCTGTTAGCCGCTGCACCTCCTCTCTGTATGCTGACTCATCGTTCTTGCCGATGAGACCCACCACGGTTGTGTCATCGGCAAACTTGATGATTTGAGTTACTGCTGGCTTCCTGTCAACTTTAACCAGTCTGGTTATTCTCCTCTGCACACTACTGTTATAATGCGTGGTTATTTTGAGTTACAGTCATCTTCCTGTCAGATTGAACCAGTCTGGCCATTCCTCTGACCTTTATCATTTACAAGGTGTTTGTGCCCACAGGGTGGCCACCCACTAGATGTTTTTCTTTTGTTTGCTTTTTGCACCATTCTCTGTAAACTCTAGAGACTATGGTGTGTGAAAATCCCAGGAGATCGGCAGTATCTGGCACCAACAATCAATCCATGGTCAAAGTCACTTAGATCACATTTCTTCCCCCATTCTGATGTTTGGTCTGAACAACAACTGAACCTCTTGACCATGTCTGCATGCTTTTCTGCAATGAGTTGCTGCCACGTGATTGGCCGACTAGATATTTGCATTTACAAAGAGGTCTACGGGTGTACCTAATAAAGTGGCTACATCACCAATTACCTTTGGGTGCTATCCCACATTGTTTGTTGGTATAAAGATCAGAAAATTATTGGAGCTGACCAAATTGATTCTTCCATCCATAACACCATATAATATAAGAGCAGAATTTTGTCATTTGGTCCAACTAATCTCGTTCGTCATTCCACCATGGCTGACTTATCTCTCTCAACCCCATTCTCCTGTCTTCACCCTGTAACCTTTGACTCACTTACTAATCAAGAGCCAAGGTTCAAAATAAAATGTATTATCAGAGTACATACATGTCACCACTTGCAACCCTGAGATTCTTTTCCCTGTGGGCATGTTCAGAAAATCTATAGAACAGTAACTGTAAACAGGATCAATGAACAACAAACTGTGCAAACACAAATATAAATAAATAGCAATAAATAACGAGAGCATGAAATAATAAGATAAAGAGTCCTTAAAGTGATACCATTGGTTATGGGAACACCAGAAATAGAATGAGTGTAGTTATCCTCGTTTGTTCGGAAATCTGATGGATTAAGGGTCGTAACTGTCAACCTCGGCTTTAGTTGTACCCAATGACCTGAGCTCCATGCCATCTGTGACAATAAATTCCACAGATTCACCATCTTCTGGCTAAAGAAATTCCTTCTCATTTCTGTTCTAAAATGACACTCTTCCATTCTAAGGCTGTGCTATCTGGTCCTGGACTCCCCCACTTTCGGAAACGTCCTCTCCATACCCCCTCTAACTAGGCCCTTTATCTTTTATGTCAGTAGAACTCAACACCAATTGAACAACCATTGCAAATCAGTTCGAAGAGAGCTCAGGCCTAATTTGGAAAATTGATCATCACTAATTGTCTCTCTTTAATGTGATTAAGGTAAAGCTCTTTTTCAGGGTTGGGACTGAGGATGAATTTGATCTTCATTTGAAGAACCTTAGTGGTTAGAAGTGGTCCACCAGATCCTTGCATCTCACTTTGGGATGGACAGTGGATTTTGATGGTCCCTGGGAGCTCCCAGATCATGGTCCCTGGGAGCTTTGCTATTGGTTGCATGGTGGATGGTGTCAAGAGGGAGGCTGATGCTTTTGCTGAAGCAAGTGGGGGAAGGGGAAAGGGGGAGGTCTGATGCTGTTACTGCGGCCTGTGGGTGGAAAGGGGAGGGGGGCTTTGGGGTCGCTATGTTTTCTGTCATTCATTTTTAATTTTTTTTCTGCATTGTGGATGTCTGTGAAGAGTAAGAATTTCAGGATGCATACAGTATCCATTAGCCGATATTAAAATGAACCGTTCAAATCGAATGGTAAAAATCCCTCCACTTTCCATAATCTGCACATGAAATCTTCTAAATAATCACTGTAAAGAGCTGAAGAAACCCAGTTCTTCATAGACTTATGACCAAGATTCCACATTGAGTCATTGCCCAGATTAAATCAGTTTTCCTGTTATTAGTTTGGTGATGTTGCTGTGCCCAAACATTAAAAGGAATTCAGTGGTTTTGGTGTTGGAAGAGGATATGCCAGTGGTGTTTAAGAGGCTTTCAAATGGACACATGAGAATGCTGGGAATGCAGTGATGTGGACCATTTACAGGCAGAAGAGATTTAATTTAGCTTTGCTTTATACAAATTTACAGTACTGTGCAAAAGTCTTAGGCACATGTCTATAGCTAGGGTGACTAAAACCCTTGCACAGTACTGTAGTAATTTTATGTATTGCACTGTACTGCTGCCGCAAAAAGAAAACAAATTTCATGACACGTGTGAGTGATGATAAACCTAATTCTGATGTGAGTCTCTGTTGTGGACTGAGAGTGGGAAGGGGGCAGGGAGAGGGGAATCATGGTTGGGAAAGGGGGAAGGGAGAGGGGAGGGAACAGGAAGCACCAGAGAGACATTCTGTAATGATCAGTAAACCAATTGTTTGGAACCAAATGGCCTTTCCTGGTGTCTCAGGGCTGGGTGTGTCTGCACCCACACCACCATCTGCCCCAGCACTCCTTCTCTGCCACCTGTCCCCCAACCCCTCCTGTGGCACTCCACCCTCGCCATTTCCAGCATCCTTCAGTCCTGCTACATTTGCAAACTTGCCGTCATGTTGACAAAGACTGTACTGTGCAAAAGTATTAGACACCGTAGCTAGTTATACGTGACTAAAATGTTTGCACAGTACTGTATGTTTACAAAATTATAGGGGTATAGATAGAGTAAATGCAAGCAGACATTTTCCACGGGGGCTGGATGAGACTACGACTAGAGGTCATAGGTTAAGGGTGAAAGATTTAAGGGGAACATGAGGGAGAACTTCTTCATTCAGAGGGTGGTGCGAGAATGGAAGGACCTGCCATCAGAAGTGGTGGATGTAGGTTTGATTTCAACATTTAAGAGAAATTTGGATAGGTACATGGTTGAGAGGGGTGCAGAGGGGTATGGTCCCAGTGCAGGTCAATCAGAGTAGGCAGATTAATGGTTCATCATGGACTAAATGAGCCGAAGGTCCTGTTGCTGTGTTGTAGTAGTCTATATCTCTACGAAATCATGGCTAGCACAGTCATTGTGGGCCGAAGCACCTCTTCCTGTTTTGTGTTCCATGTAGAGTGGTGGGAATGAGTTGTTGATGAGATGATTCACTATCGTTTTAAAGGGATGATATGGTAACGCGTCGGTTAACGCAACACTGTACAGAGTTCAATTCCCACCGTTGGTACACTCTCCCAAATGACTGCGTGGTTTTCCACCAGATGCTCCGGTTTCCTCCCACATTCCAAAGTCGTACCGGTTAGGGTGAGTACATTGCGGGGCATGCTATGTTCACATGAGAAACATAGCGACACTTGCGTGCTGTTCCCCTCCCCCACCCCCACCCCAGCGCAATCCGCTGTCTGTGTTGGCCATTGACACAGCGACACATTTCACTGTATGTTCCGAAGTACATGTGACAAACAAAAGCTCATCTCATGGTTAGTACAGTCCCAGTGGGCCGAAGGGCCTGTTTCTGAGCAGTACTGTTCTATGTTCTATCTAGTCTTTGGAGTAATGTGAGTGTGATGTTCAAAGTTCAAAGTACATTAAACAACCCTGATGGCGTCTTCTGTACCTTGTCCGTGGAATGTTGCAGTGCCACTTTCCGAGCTGCTGGATCTCGCCGTAGATGTCATCCACCCAGTCCGCCGGAGCTGACTGTCCCTGTCTCTCCCTCTCTGAGGTATGAGGCTGCCGGCTATGCTCGCCTGGTTTCGGCTGCCTGTTGACACGGTGTACCAGGGTGAGGGCCGCTGTTGCAAACAGCTACTTGGTGCCGCAGGTGAGAGCTGAGTGTCTGGGCAGACCACAGGTGAGTGAGCTGCCCTGGAATGGATACAGCAAGCCCTTTCACCATAAGATCATGAGCAGAATTAGGCCATTTGGCCCATCGAGTCTACTCCACCATTTCATCATGGCTGATCCATTTTCCCTCTCAGCCCCAATCTCCAGCCTTCTCCCCATATCTCTTCATGCCCTGACTAATCAAGAATCTATCGACCCCTGACTTAAATATACCTAATGACTTGGCCTCCACAGCTGCCTGTGGCAAACAAATTCCACAGATTCGCCACTCTCTGGCTAAAGAAATTCCTCCTCACCTCTGTTCTAAAAGGGTGCTCCTCTATTCTGAGGCTGTGTGCTCTGGTCTTAGACTCCCCCATTGTAGGAAACATCCACTCTATCAAGGCCTTTAACCACTTGATAGGTTTCAATGAGGTCACCCCTCATTCTTCTGAATACTAGTGAGTACAGGCCCAGAGCCATCAAACACTCTTCATATGACAAGCCTTTCAATCTTGGAATCATGACCCTCCTTTGAACCCATATAAAAAAGAAGGGAAAAAAGGGAAAAAAGGAAAATGCGCACGATACAATTCACTATCATTTTAAAGGGAGCAATCACAACACTTAAAAAGTGCTGAGAAGTAATTTTGTGAGTGTCAGTTTTTCACGGCCAAATCCTGGGATCAGATATGTTCTGGTCTGAAGGACTGCTGGGGTAAACTTGCCACCTGGTTTCCAGAAACGGAACTCAAGAAATCACAGCTGTGATTATTTCATCCAATGACAGATGGGAAAATAATAGACTTCTGCTGTGTTCCCAGTGGGAAATCCTCCTTGCCCGGAGTGTTTACAGTTTAAATGTTATCCACTTTTTCTCACTTTTTAAGCAGTTCTCAATGTCCCAGGTAAAATGACCTGCTACTGGGATCTGCGATCAATACAGGTCCTATCGTACTTAGAACATAGAGCTGTGCAGCACAGGAACAGGCCCTTCGGCTGACAATGTGGTGCTGAACCAATTAAATTAGTAATCAATAATGGTGCATAGTTCCCTGAAGGTGGAATCTCATGTGGATAGGGTGGAGAAGAAAGCTTTTGGTATGCTGGCCATTATTAATCAGAGCATTGAGTATAGGAGTTGGGATGTAATGTTGAAATTGTATAAGGTATTGGTAAGGCCAAATTTGGAGTATTGTGAACAGTTCTGGTCACCAAATTATAGGAAAGATGTCAATAAAATCGAGAGAGTACAGAGGAGATTTACTAAAATGTTTCCTGGGTTTCATCTCCTAAATTACAGAGAAAGGTTGAGCAGATTGGGTCTTTGTTCTTTAGAGCGTGGAGGGTTGAGCGGGGACTTGATAGAGGTGTTTAAAATTATGAGGGGGATAGATAGAGTTGACGTGAATAGGCTTTTTCCATTGAGATTGCGGGGGGGGGATTCAAACAAGAGGACATGAGTTGAGAGTTAAAGGGCAGGGGTTTGGGGGTAGCATGGGGTGGGAACTTCTTTACTCAGAGAGTGGTAGCTGTGTGGAATGAGCTTCCAGCAGAAGTGGTTGAGGCAGGTTCGATGTTGTCGTTTAAAATTAAATTGGATAGATATATGGACAGGAAAGGAATGGAGGGTTATGGGCCGAGTGCAGGTCGGTGGGACTAGGTGAGAGTAAGAGTTCGGCACGGACTAGAAGGGCCGAGATGGCCTGTTTCCATGCTGTAATTGTTATATGGTTAAATGGCCAACTAAACCAATCTTCTCGGCCTACGCAATGTCAATATCCCTCCATTTTCCTCACATTCATGTGCCTATCTAAACATCTCTTAAAAGTCTCCAATGTATCTGCCTCTACCGGCACCCACTACCAAATGTAAGCCTTTGTGGGTCGATGCCATCAAACCCATAACATAGGACCACAAGATCATAAGATGCTGCCAGTAAGGAGTTTGTATGTTCTCCCCACAAACATGTGGAGTTCCTCCGGGTTCTCTGGTTTCCTCCCACAGTCTGAAGATGTACCGGTTGGTAGATTAATTGGGCATTGTGAATTGTCCCGTGATAAGACTAGGATTATATCGAGGGGTTGATGGTTGGCACAGCTCGAAGTGCCGGAAGGGCCTATTCTGCACTGTCTCATTAAATAAATAAATAAATAAAGACTTAGGGGTAGAATCAGGCCATTCAGCCCATCGAATCTCCTCCACCATTCCTTCATGGTTGATTTATTAGCCCTCTCAACCTCATTCTCCTGCCTTCTCCCCGTAACTTTTGACACCCTGACAAACCGAGAACATATCAAACTCCATTTTAAATATACTCAAGGAGCAGCCCTCTACAGCTACCTGTGGCAGTAGATCACCTCCTGTCTAAAAAGATTCCTCCTCATCTCTGTTCTCTTTTTTTGGCGTGTGCGTCTGCATGTGCGTGCGTGCGTCCGTGATGATGGATTTTTCATGGCTTTTTCCAAGGCGCAGAGTGAGAGAGAGAGAGAGAGACTGTGTGGCGCGCCACTCCCCAGACGGACATTTTCGCGGCATTTTCCCTTTGTCTTACGAGGTCGAGTTGAGGTCTCAACACTCAACCCGGCACGGATGAAAGGCGTGCTCGGGGGGCGGTCCTGACTAGTTTTGAACCCGGGAACCTCCGTTCCCGGGTCTGGCGCTGATGTCGTTGCGCCACCAGCCGGCCCCCTCACCTCTGTTCTAAAGGAACGTTGTTCTATTTTGAGGCTCTTACTTCCAGTCCTGGACTTCCCCAACCATGGGAAACATCCTCTCCGCATCCTCTCAGTCTAGACCTTTCTATATTCCACAGGTTTCAATGAGATCCCCTTTCATTCTTCTAAATGCCAGTGAGTACAGGCCCAGAGCCATCAAATGCTCCTCATACATTAACCCTTTCATTCATGGTATCATTCTTGTGAACCTCCTCTGGACCCTCGCCACTGCCAGCAGCTTTTGAATGAGTAGAGAGAAAAAGAGGAAGAGAAAACTAAAGAAAAAGGAACACACAAAAATTGCCAGCCCAGTCTTGATGAAGGGTCACAGTCCAGAATGTTGACTGTTCATTCTTTTCCATAGATGCTGCCTGATCTGTTGAGTTCCTCCAATGTTCTGAGTAAGTTATTCAAGATTTCCAGCATCTTGTGTTTTATCATGAGCTCGAGAGAGAGAGAGAGAATGTCAGAATTAGAATCAGAATCACGTTTATTATCACCAGCATATGTCGTGAAATTTGTTAACTTAGCAACAGCAGTTCAATGCAATACATAGTATAAAAGAAAAAAAGCAAAAATAAACAAATAAATAAATAAAATTACAGTATATGTATATTAAGAAAGCATACGGTGCATTGGCCTTCAACAACTGTGGGATTGAGTTTAGCAGCCGAGAGGTAATATTGCAGCTATATAGGACCCTGGACAGACCCCACTTGGAGTACTGTGCTCAATTCTGGTTGCCTCACTACAGGAAGGATGTGGAAACTGTAGAAAGGGTGCAGAGGAGATTTACAAGGATGTTGCCTGGATTGGGGAGCATGCCTTATGAGAATAGGTTGAGAAAACTCGCCCTTTTCTCCTTGGAGCAATGGAGGATGAGAGGTGACCTGAAAGAGGTGTACAGGATAATGGGAGGCATAGATCATGTGGATAGTCGGAGGCTTTTCCCCAGGGCTGGAATGGCTAGCACAAGAGGGCATAGTTTTAAGGTGTTGGGGAGTAGGTACAGAGGAGATGTCAGGGGTAAGGTTTTTACGCAGAGAGTGGTGAATGTGTGGAATGGGCTGCCGGCAGCAGTGGTGGAGGCGGATACGATAGGGTCTTTTAAGAGACTCCTGGATAGGTACATGGAACTTTGAAAAATAGAGGGCTATGGGTAAGCCTAGCTAGTTCTAAGGTAAGGACATGTTCGGGTCAGCTTTGTGGGCCGAAGGGCCTGTATTGTGCTGTAGGTTTTCTATGTTTCTATGTTCTTTCCATATTGAATAGCTTAAAAATCGTACAAAAACAGAAATAATATAAATTTAAAAAGTGAGGTAGTGTTCACGAGTTCAATGTCCATTTAGGTATTGGATGGCGGAGGGGAAGAAGCTGTTCCTGAATCGCTGAGTGTGTGCCTTCAGGCTTCTGTACCTCCTCCCTGATGGTAACAGTGAGAAAAGGGCATGCCCTGGGTGCTGGGGGTTCTTAATAATGGACACTGCCTTTCTGAGAGACCGCTCCCTAAAGATATCCTGGGTACTTTGTAGCTCGTACCCAAGATGACACTAACGAAATTTACGACCCTCTGCAGCTTCTTTCGGTCCTGTGCATTAGCAACCCCCCCCATTCCAGACAGTGATGCAGCCTGTCAGAATGCTCTCCACGGTACATCTATAGAAGTTTTTAGTGTATTTGTTGGCACGCCAAATCTCTTCAAACTCCTAATGAAATACAACGGCTGTCTTGTCTTCTTTTTAGCTGCATTGACATGTTGGGACCAGGTTAGGTCCCCAGAGATCTTGACACCCAGGAACTTGAAGCTGCTCACTCTCTCCACTTCTGATCCTCAGTAAGGATTGGTTATGTTTCTGCTTCAGCAGAGGAGCCAAGTATGAAGATACCAGAGTCTCCCCAAAAAAATCAGCTAGGCAGCGCAATCACCTGAGTCCAGCGTGAAGTTTTCCTAAGGGGTTGTCTGTTGGCGGGTCCTCAGGTGGCTGTGGAGGTTGATCCGGGATCCGCCTACTCTGATGCTGTGTGGGCAGGAGTAAGTGTTGTCTGTGGTCAGTGGTTGGGTCTTCCGGTTGTTCAGTCCTCTCTTTCACAGCTGCCGCTGGTTCTCTGTGGCACAGCAGAGGCTGTTTTCAAGTCGCACACCTCCCTCTTGAACAGATCTTCTCCAAGGTGTATCTACGGAATATGTCTTCCCAGTTTTTAGATGTAATGTTGAATTTCTTCAGGCTGACTTTAACATTATCTTAGAAGTTTTTTTTTCCTCATCAGGAGCCTGCTGACCTTCCTTCAGCTGGGGGTGAAGCATCTCTTTGGGGAGACGTGAGTTAGGCATCGGGAAGACATTGGAGTTGGTAGTGCTTTATCATGGTTGAAATGCTGTTCGTGTTGGCCTCTTCCAGTATGCTGGTACATACTTATTGCCTGTTATGTCACTGGCGTTTAGGGCAGCAATGAAGGTCCTCCATCTCTGGTGGTGTTCAGGGCTTCCTTCATCGTGTCGATAGCTTCCTCTCGGTTTTCACTACTGACAGTCATGCAAGTCCTGGGTGGAGACTCATGAATTCCGTCGCACTCAGATGTAGAAGGATTCTTCATTGCTGCTTCCGTAACAATTTTGTTTGACCAGTCAGGGTTGTTAGCCCTGAACTGAACCCCTGAACATGGAGGACTAGTGGACACTCGTAGTCTGTCCTCTACCCTTTGACCTGTTTGGCATGGGTGGCCCCACCAAGAGCCAAAGCATAAAACCATAAAAGCATAAGACATAGGAGCAGAATTAGGCCGATTCTGCCCATCGAGTCTACTCCACCATTCCATCATGACTGATCCCGATTCCACTCAAACCCACACACCTGCCTGCTCACCATATCCTTTGATGCCCTGACCGATCAGGAGACAATCAACTTCTACCTTAAATATACCCATGGACTTGGCCTCCACTGCAGTCTGTGGCAGAGCATTCCACAGATTCACCACTCTCTGGCTAAAAAAAAAATCCTCCTTATCTCTGTTCTAAAAGGTCACCCCTCAGTTTTGTGGCTGTGTCCTTTAGTTCTGGATACCCCCACTGCAGGAAACATCCCCTTCACATCCACCCCATCCAGTCCCTTCAACATTCAGGAGGTTTCAATGAGATCCCCACACGTTCTCCTAAACTCCAGTGAGTACAGGCCCAAAGCTGCCAAACGCCCCTCATATGCTAACCCCTTCATTCCCGGAATCATCCTTGTGACACCCTGACGCCAGCCGACATAAGTTCTCCAGGTCACCGAGGCACGCAGGCCGTCAAACCTCAGCAAGGTTGTGGACCTCCTGGAGGACCAGTACGCTGATGTTAGTGTGTTTGTCCTTGCAGCTGGTCCTCAAAATCTTCCGTAAAGACTTTTGGTGGTATTGTTCCAGGGCTTTCAGGTGCATACTGCAGTTGGTCCATGATTCAGCTTCTTACAGTAATGCAGGAAGACTGATTGCCCTATAGAACAAAAGGGTTTTTTATAGACCTGTAGGTCGCAGTGTTCAAAGACTCTTTTCCTTTATCCTGCATAGGCTCTTCCAGCACTATGCAAGCGGTATTTACAGTTAAAACTGTTAAAGGGAAGACTGATATGCATTATGTGATAGAAAGGAGCAGAATGAAATGTGGAAGGTGCTTAAATGATTTAGACAAGTTGTTCTGTGTATTACATGTAAGTTTATACCAGCTAATGTGGAGCAAATTTTATTGAGCATTGTAAATCTAAGAAGGCACAGATGTTGGAAATCAATAACAGGAAAAGAAAATGCCGGAAACGCTCGGTGGGTCAGGCACCTTCTCTGGAGAGAGGAGCAGAGTTGAAGTTTCAGGTCGATGATGCTGACTGACGTGCTGAGTGTTTCCAGAGGTTTCCGTTTTTGTTCTAATGGAGGAGTATCTGTGGAGACAGATTGGCGAGGAGTATCTGTGGAGACAGATTGGCGAGGAGTATCTGTGGAGACAGATTGGCGAGGAGTATCTGTGGAGACAGATGGGCGAGGAGTATCTGTGGAGACAGATTGGCGAGCAGACTGCTCAAGTCATAAGGGTCAGAGAGGAGCGAGGTAGATCAGCTCGTTGAGTGGTGTCACACCAACAACCTTGCACTCAACATCAGTGAGACCAAAGAACTGATCGTGGACTTCAGAAAGGGTAAGACGAGGGAACACACACCAGTCTTCATGGACTGGTCAGAAGTCAAAACGTTGAGCAATTTCAAGTACCTAAGTATCAATATCTGGAGAAACTTCTGAAATGCCCGCTTCGCTGTCGCTGCTGCTGTGCGATTGAGAATCTCCAGAGACGAAGGCCCCAAATCCTCGGCTTTGCCTATTGCCTGTTGCCGGGGCCGGGGTCGAAGCGCCCGGCAGAGATGGTGCTCAATGCTCGGTGTCGGAGAGCTGGTTGGAGGCTCGGAGTTTTCGGACGGACTCGGAGTCAGACTGTGGTCGGATGCTTCCAGGATGCTGCATCGGCAAGTTGGCGGCGCTGGAGGTTCACCGCCTGCGTGAGATGATGGGACTTTCGAGAGACTTTGAGACTTTTACCTTGCCATGTCCTGTTCTTATCAAATTACGGTATTGCTTTGCATTGTTGTAACTATATGCTATAATTATGTGGTTCTTGTTAGTTTTTAAGTCGGTTTGTCATGTGTTTCCGTGATATCATTCTGGAAAATCATTGTATCATTTCTTAATGCATGCATTACTAAATGACAATAAAAGAGGACTGCGTGTCCTCATAATCTAAAATCCAAAATCTAAGGATCTATCCTGGACCCAACATATCGATGCAGCTACATAGAAGGCATGATGGCGGCTATATTCAGTTAGGAAATTTAGCGTGTCACCAAAGACATTCACAAATTTCTACAGATGTGCCATGGAGTGCATTCTAACTGGCTGCATCACCGTCTGGTCTGGAGTGGTGGGTGGGGGGGGGGAGGGCTACTGTACAGGATCAAAGGAAGCTTCAGAGAGCTGTAAAATTTGTCAACTCCATTGCGGGTACCAGCCTCCGTAGTATCCAGGACATCTTCAAAAAATGATACCTCAAAAGGGATCAAGGGAGGGGTGATGGGGGAAGGATTTCACCAGAGTGGACTTCTGTTCTAGTTGTATTCTTTCTTGTAAAAATTATGGATAATTTATGTTTAACTTACAGTACTGTGCAAAACTCCTAGGCACCGAAGGGTGAATAATCAAGGGAGGGGTGTGGGACAGGTGGAATTGAAAGAGTGTCAGGGCTTGGCGGGGGGTGGGGGGTGGTGCGGGTTTAGTCACACCCAGCCCTGAGATACCAGGCAAGGTCATTTGATTCCGAACAACTGGTTTATAAATCATTACAGAATGTCTCTTGGACTTTCCGCTCCCTCCACTCTCCCTTCCCCCTTTCCCAACCATGATTCCCCTCTCCCTGCCCCCTTCCTACTCTCAGTCCACAATAGAACCTCATGTCAGAATCAGGTTTATCATCACTCACATAGGTCATGAAATTTGTTCTTTATTTTGACATCAGTACAATATAATACATAAAATTACTACAGTACTGTGCAAAAGTCTTGGGCACCCTAAATATACGTATGTACCTAAGAGCTGTGCACAGTACTGTACCTGCAGTGCCACTTTTAAGGAATAATTGATCTGAATTCTCAAACTCCTCTATTCTCCTGCACTCGTCAGTGCCCTATCATTGGTCCATATCCCTCCAAATGTTTCCTAACCATGTAGTTTTCTCTGGAGCAGTGGAGGCTGAGGGGAGATTTGATAGAGGTTTATAAGATTATGAGAGCCATAGATAGAGTAGACAGGGAGTATCTTTTTCCCAGGGAGCAGATGTCTAATACCAGAGGACATACATTGAAGGTGAGAGGGGTAGGTTCAAAGGGATAAGTTTTTTACTCTTACCTGGTATGATGGTATGGCAAACATGTCTGAGGCTTTTAGGAGATGTTTGGATAAGCACATGGATGTGAAGACGGTGGAGGGATATGGACATGGTGTAGGTAGAAGGCATTAGTGCTCTGGGTGTTTTTGATTTGCTTTTCAGCTGGTTCAGCACAACATTGTGGGCCGAATGGCCTGTTCCTGTGCTGTACTCTTCTATGTTCTGTGCTCCTCCAGCAACTCGGTCCATATTCAAACCACCCCCTGCATGAAATTGTCCCTCAAGTCCCTTTTAAACCTACCGCCTCTCATCTTCAACCTTTGCCATACAATCAACAGTAGGGAGACAAGCAGGTCAGAGTACACAGGCCAACATGTGACTAGACTACATAAATACTGTATATTATCCTATTGACTGAACCCTTCATACATTCTCCTGTTGAGATCAGAGCCCTTCAGAACTCAAGTGAAATTATTCAAAAACAAAAAAGCTGTAAATATCAAGTTTTTGGGGGCTCATCAGCTCTGAGGATCTATCTTGAGCAACATATTGATGCAACTATGAATAAGGCATGTCAGTGTCTATGTTTCATTGGGAGCTTGAGGAGGTTTGGTATGTCACCTCTCTGGAAAATTTCTACAAATGTACCTTTCTGACTGGTTCCATCACAGTCTGGCATGGAGGGGCAATGCACTTGATCAGGGGGAAAAATGCAGAGCATTGTAAACTCATCCGGGACATTACATTTCCCATCATCGAGGACATCTTCAAAAGGTGATGTCCCAAGGAGACAGCATCCATCATTGAAGTCCCTCACTATCCAGGACACACCCTCTTCTCATTACCACCATCAGGGAGGAGGTACAGGAGCCTGAAGACCCACTCTCAGTATTTTAAGAACAGCTTCTTTCCCTCTGCCATCAGGTTTCAGAATAGTCCATGGATACCAACTCCTTATTTTGCACTATTGATTCATTTTTTAAATATTCTTACTGTAATTTATGGGGTGTATGGAGTATTCAGGGAGGGTTATCACCTCTGGTGAAGGGGCTTGTCATGCCCATTCTGGGCAGATCACTCGTCTTTGGTCCCCACTGGACACTGAGCTCTCACCTGTGGCTACAAGTAGCTCTCTGCATGCGACACCCCGGTACACCGCTTCGACAGGCAGGCTAAACCAGGCGAGGGTAGCCAGCTAGCTTCATATCCCAGTGAGATTAGATTAGATTATGAGGACACGCAGTCCTCTTTTATTGTCATTTAGTAATGCATGCATTAAGAAATGATACAATGTTCCTCCAGTATGATATCACAGAAACACAAGACAAACCAAGACTAAAAAAACTGACAAAAACCACATAATTATAACATATAGTTACAACAGTGCAAAGCAATACTGTAATTTGATAAGAGCAGACCATGGGCACGGTAAAAAAAAAGTCTCAAAGTCTCTCGAAAGTCCCATCACATCACGCAGACGGTAGAAGGGAGAAACTCTCCCTGCCATGAGCTTCCAGCCCCGCAAACTTGCCGATGCAGCATCCTGGAAGCATCCGACCACAGCCGACTCTTGAGTCCGTCCGAAAACTTCGAGCCTCCGACCAGCCCTCCAACACCGAGCACTGAGCACCATCTCTGGCGAGCGCTTCGACCTCGGCCTCAGCAACAGGCAATAGACAAAGCCAAGGATTCGGGGCCTTCCCCTCCGGAGATTCTGGATCACACAGTAGCAGCGGCAGCGAAGCGGGCATTTCAGAAGTTTCTCCAGATGTTCTCCGTGCTTCTCACGTCCGTCTCCATCAAATCAGGATTGTGCACGGCCCCATTTAACAAATACGATATCATTTCGTAGCGGCCGCGCGCAGTGCGTCGAGCCGCCATCTTCTCCTCCCTCTGATCGGGACATGCCTGTCCTAGCATGTGAAGTCAGCTCTGGATGACTGGGCAGATGAGATCTACAGTGAGATCCAACAGCCAGGAAAGTGGTTCTGCAACATCTGTGGAAAGCAAAGGACACGACAAGGCACAGAAGACATTCTGGTTATCCATGGCAACCAAGGAAGACCCCAGTTTGTGATGTTTGTTCATACCACTGGACCCAGACTTCTAAGGACAAGAGGCTGGAACTTCCCCAGTGCAACGGCTTTTCCTCTTTAAAAACTTCCCTGAATATATCTCCTGTCATTGTCGGACATGATAGACAACCACCACCATTGTAATTTATAGTAATTTTTATCCATTTCATGGTACTACTGTCACAAAGCAACAACTTTCACAACAAATGTCAGTGACATTAAACCTGATTTGGGTTCTGATTTCAATTCTGACAAGCATGTTTCATAGAAGTTGGTTTCAGGACCATAAGACCATAAGATCAGGAGCAGAATTGGGCCATTTGGCCCATTAAGTCTGCTCTGTCATTTCGTCATGGCTGATCCACTTTCCTTCTCATCCCCAGTCTCCTGCCTTCTCTTTGCACCCTTCAAGCCCTGACTAATCAAGAATCTATCAACCTCTGTCTAAAATACACCCAATGACTTGGCCTCCGCAGCCGCCTGTGGTAACAAATTCCACAGACTCACCACTCTCTGGCTAAAGAAATTCCTCCTCATCTCCATTCTAAAAGGCCACCCCTCTATTCTGAAGCTGTGTCCTCCGGTCCAAGACTCTCCCACCACAGGAAACATCCTCTCCACATCAGCTCTATTGAGAGATTTCAATATTCAATAGGTTTCAATTAGGTCACCCCTCATTCTTCTGAATTTCAGTGAGTAAGAGATCCAAAGCCATCAAACGCTCCTCATAGGACACGCCTTTCAATCCTGAAATCATTTTCATGATAAGGGGCCCAAAACTGCTCACAATACTCCAAATGAGCCGTCACTGGTGCTTTATAAAGCCTCAACATTACATGCTTGCTTTTATATTCTAGTCCTTTCAAAATGAATGCTAACTTTGAATTTGCCTTTCTCACCAAGCTAATCTTTAGGGCATCCTGCAAGAGGACTCCCTTGTTTTGACCGAACCAGCCTCAGTGAGTTTTGGGATTTCTTTCTAAGTCAGCAGAGGATGAGGAAAAAGATTGATGCAGAAGCCAATCACATTTCAGCCAATGGCAGAACACAGCACAAGAGCTGAATGCTATCTTCCTATTTCCTACGTTCCTTGTTCTGATTGGTTGCCCTCCATTCCCCATTAATCCCCACCAACTTTCCCACCAAGGCTTGGAATCAACGACATCCAGGGGTCCGGAATTATATACTCACTCGATCCAAACCCACCTGGCTTCAGTGATTAAAGTTACCATGGTGATTCTATAGCAACAGTGTCTGCATCTCAAACATGGCAAAGTACGGGCAACTCTCTGGGGTTCCCAGCAAGAAGGCAAAGTATAAAATTAATGCCTTTGTCACTTTGTAAAAAGCACTCCCACAACTACAACTCCAGAAGGACACACGATTATTTATTTACCTGCAGCTAGTGTGGAGAAATTTAATTTTTGTTAATCTTTTTCTTTAAAATCAGTGAGCTACACCACTGGGGACACATTATTGAATCCTAATTTAAAAAGCAGAATTCCTAAAGTTGCTGCCACAACAGAGCTCATGGCTGGAAGATTGGAGAAGTAAGCAATACCGCTTTTAATGAAAAGAAAATCTTTGTTCGGGCCACATTACACCATATGTCTCCACTAAGGCAAATATGCAATGTTGTTATGAGATTCTGGTTTGCAAGCCAACAATTCCCTGGACAGAAGCCCAGGTTGGAAGCCAATCCAACGTCTTGATGAATATCATAGATTTCAGCAATTTTGTTTTATAGAACTTTCACATGCAGGACACATACCAATAAAAAAAATCATTCTAATATTTTGCCATCTTGGAATCATAGCAAAGTCCAAAATAAAGAGCCTACCTGACTTGAAAGGTAAGGTTCAGTTTGTACCGGGCTACAATATTTGCACGGGATTCCAAATCCAACCATGCCCCCTCCCAACCGTATAATGTTCCTACTGATCAAATTGTAGCAGTCGTTATGCAAAGAATGTTTTTCCCAATGTCCTATGTGCCCTGAAAACATGCTGGAGAAATTCACTCATTTCTGTGCTGCATAAATACATCAGCAGCAGCATGTGGTGTTTGCTTCAAGTTGTCTAGTAAATCTTTAAATAAACTCCACACTGCGTTTATAGAGTCGTAGGAAAGTACAACACAGAGACAGGCTCTTCAGGCCATCCAGTCTGTGCTGGACCATTTGAACTCCCCACCCCACATCAACCTGCACCGGAACCACAGCCCTCCACACCCCTACTGTCCATGCACCTACCCAAATCCGGAACTTTGAAATTGAGACCGCATGCTTCACTTGCACCGGCAGCTTGTTCAAACACTCTCACAGCCCTCTGAGTGAAGAAGCTTCCCCTCATGTTCCCCTTAAACTTATCACCTTTCACCCTTAACCCATGACTTCTGGTGTAGTCCCACCTAACCTCAGTGGAAAAAGCCTGCTTGCATTCACTCTATCTATATCCCTCATAATTTTGTACACCTCTATCCATTCTCCTCTCAGTCTTCTATGTTCCAAGGAATAAAGTCCTAACCTATTCTATCTTTCCTTATAATTCATGTCTTCCACCTGGCAACATCCTTGTAAATTTCCTCTGTACTCTCTCAACCTTATTTCTACATATCTTTTGAGTTCATGGAATTTCTCGGGCAATACCCTTATTACATTAAGCAACGATAACTCTCTTAAAAGACCAGAGTAACATTGTGGCCCAGTGGAAAGTGCAATTAGATCAAAGACAGTGGCTTAAGGGTTCAAATCCCACAAAACTCTCTGAAAACATTTGAAAGCTGTGTCTGCTGGTCCTCTTTGCTTGTGAAGGACAAAGGCTCTCTTTGCCCTATTAACCAGATAGGAACTTGTGTGTTTGCTCCAGCTAGCAGTTATCTATCATCTACATTACTAAAAGCAGATTAATTGGCTGTTATTACACTTTTGACCCCAGTTAAAGTGAATTCCTTGCTTCCTGACCTTCAGTAGTGACCACTGTTTGAGAGTGATTGTATTGGGATGATTTGCTTCTCTGAATATAGGAAGATCATTAATGTGCCCACTAGATTACTGAATAATTACTGGGGTGGCACGGCAGCATAGTGGTTCGCATAACCAATGACCTGGGTTCAATTCCCGCCACTGCTTGTAAGGAGTCGGTACATTCTCCCCGTGACCATCTGGGTTTCCTCCGGGTGCTCCGGTTTCCTCACACACGGTCCCATCAGTTAATATCTAGGTTAACAATTAATAGTTGATATCTAGGGAGGAGAGAGAAGCAGCGCTCCGGTGAAAAATGATATCGTATCTGTTAAATAGGGGCTGTGGACAATTCTGATTTGATGGAGATGAACGTGAAAGCACAGAGGAACATCTGGAAAAATTTCTGAAATGCTTGTTCACTGCTGTCGATACTGCGCAGTCGGGATTCTTTCAGAGGGTAGGCCTCAAAATCCCCGGCTTTGCCTGCTGTTGGCAACCGAGATGGAGGTCGAATCGTTCGGATAGAGATGGCGCTCAGTGCTCGGTGTCGGAGAGCTGATCAGAGCTCGAAGTTTTCGGATGACTCAGAGTTGGACCGTGGTCAGGTATGGCAGGGAGAGTTTTTCTTCCTTCTCCCGTCTGCGTGAGATGTGGGACATTTGAGAGACTTTGAACTTTTACTGTGCTCATGGACTTCTTCATCAAGTTATGGTATTGTTGCACTGTTGTAACTATATGTTTTAATTATGTGGTTTTGTCAGTTTTTTTCAGTCTTGGTCTGTCCTGTGTTTTGTGATATCACACCGGAGAAAATATTGTATCATTTCTTAATACATGCATTACTAAATGACAATAAAAAGAGGACTGCGTGTCTTCAAAATCTAATAGATTCATTGGTCACCTCTGATTAATACAACGCAGGTCGAAGAGCCGGAAAGGCAAATTCTGCACTGCATCTAAATAAATAAATAAAACAATAAATGCAAATTAAATCATTCACATAAACTGGGAATCAGAGGGGGGACAAAATGTCCTGGTTAATGAGCGAAAGGAATAAACACAAGGGATTCTGCAGAAGCTGGAAATCCCGAGCAGCACACATACAATGCTGGACGGACTCAGTAGGTCAGGCAGCATCTGTGGAGGGAGAATAAACAGTCAGTGTTTCTGGAATGCTGCTACCTTAGACAGAAGTTTCAGATCCAAGGGGGATGCTACCCAAAACAGCACAGCTGTCAGGCACAGTTGCAGTGGAATAAACAGAACAATTTTGCTTTTTGCTTTTTCTACGAGCAACACGAACAATATTCTGGAGGAACTCAACAGGTCAGGCGGCACCTGTGGAGGGAAAAGGATAGCCAACATCAGGACTGGAACAAGAAGCCAGAATGGTGAAAGAACTTTATTTTTTCTTATCTACACTTCTTAATGGGAATTTTACAAATTTCCAAAGATAACTAAATTCTGAAAGTACGAGACACTACAGTTGTGAAAGTTCACTTTCCTGATATGAATGAAGTGCAGGGTTTGGGGACAGGTAAATTATAACTTACTAAATTCTATCTTAAAACCACCAATTCCATTTATTTTCTGTATTAATTACAGTTTGGTCAAGTGTCAGAAGTCATGATATCAGTCATATGCAACTGCAACTTACAAACTGCAGAGAGCTGTGGATACAGCTCAAAACTTCACAGAAACCAGCCTCCTCTCCATGGACTCTGTCTACACTTCTCACTGCCTCATTAATGCAGCCAGCTTTATCAAAGACCTCGGAAATTCCGTCTTCTCCCCTCTCCCAGCAGGCAGAAGATGCAAGAGCCTAAATACACATACCACCAGGCTCAGAGCAGTTTTACCCTTCGTTTTTTCATAGAATAGTACAGCACAGTACAGGCCCTTCAGCCCACAATGCTGTGCCGACCCTCAAACCCTGCCTCCCATATAAGCCCCCACCTTACATTCCTCCATATACCTGTCTAGTAGTCTCTTAAACTTCACTAGTGTATCTGCCTCCACCACTGACTCAGGCAGTGCATTCCACGCACCAACCACTCTCTGAGTAAAAAACCTTCCTCTAATATCCCCCTTGAACTTCCCACCCCTTACCTTAAAGCCATATCCTCTTGTATTGAGCAGTGGTGCCCTGAGGAAGAGGCGCTGGCTATCCACTCTATCTATTCCTCTTATTATCTTGTACACCTCTATCATATCTCCTCTCATCCTCCTTCTCTCTAAAGAGTAAAGCCCTCACTCCCTTAATCTCTGGTCATAATGCATACTCTCTAAACCAGGCAGCATCCTGGTAAATCTCCTTGTAAATCTCCTGGTAAATCTTCACATTGGTTGTTTGTCAATCTTTGCTTGGGTGTAGATTTTCATTGACTCTATTGTATTTCTCTGTTTTAATGTGAATGCCTGCAAGAGAATGAATTGCAGGGTAGGATATTGTTGTGTATTTAATATTTCAGTAATATTTGAGCAATGTTGCAAATATACTCTTTGATTAAGCATTACTCATTGTTTACATAATTCATTACACGTTATATGTAATAGTATGTAAATGGCACATGTTATTATGTCACCATATGCGTGCGCCCTGTTTAAAGTAAAATCAATAAGGATACAGAGGCCAGTTCTCCTGGGCTCTCATCATTTTTCTGGCAATTAGTTTTATGTTTTGGTGTTACAAAACATAACAGTGATGACGAGGAAGTTTTAAACGAATCTGAGATGATTACCTACCTGTTGAAGCACAGCGAGACATGGAGTTTTAAAAAAAAGTACAGCGTGTGCTTCTTCACAAGGAGACAGAGACAACTAAGTTTAAAAAAAAACAGAAAACAGAAGAATTCATGGGTTCATAAACAAGTAAGTACCGAGTATCAATAATAAAATAAGAGCAGAAATGGCTGACTACATTGGAAAAATAGACATGTTCGATTGCACAAAATATAACTGGAATATGTATACAGAGCAAATTGAACAGTATTTTGAAGCAAATTAAATAGTCAATGAGAAGCGAAAGCCAATTTTTCTGAATGGTGAGTCTGAAGGAGGTGCAGCGGCTAACGGACTGGTGCAGAACCAACAACCTATCTCTGAATGTAAACAAAATAAAAGAGATGGTTGTTGACTTCAGGAGGATGTGGAGCGACCACTCTCCGCTGAACATCAATGAGTCCTCTGTAGAGATCGTTAAGAGCACCAAATTTCTTGGTGTTCACCTGGCGGAGAATCTCACCTGGTCCCTCAACACCAGCTCCATAGTAAAGAAAGCCCAGGTATATGGAGAAATTTTCTGTGAAGGTTGAGAAAAGTCTATCTCCCACCCTCCATCTTCACCACATTCTACAGAGGATGTATTGAGAGCATCCTGAGCAGCTGCATCACTGCCTGGTTCGGGAATTGCACCATCTCAGATCGCAAGACCCTGCAGCGGATAGTGAGGTCAGCTAAGAAGATCATCGGGGTCTCTCTTCCCGCCATCACAGACATTTACACCACACGCTGCATCCATAAAGCAAACAGCATTATGAAGGACCTCACTCACCCCTCATATAAACTCTTCTCCCTCCTGCCATCTGGAAAAAGGCACCGAAGTATTCGGGCTCTCACGACTAGACTATGTAACAGTTTCTTCCCCCAAGCCTTCAGACTCCTCAATACCCAGAGCCTGGACTGACACCAACCTACTGCCCTCTACTGTGCCTATTGTCTTGTTTATTATTTATTATTATTTATTGTAGTGCCTGAACTGTTTTGTGCACTTTATGCAGTCCTGGATAGGTCTGTAGTCTAGTGTACTTTTTGTGTTTTTTCTTATGTAGTTCAGTGTAGTTTTTGTATTGTTTCATATAGCACCATGGTCCTGGAAAACACTGTCTCATTTTCCCTATGTTCTGTACCAGCAGTTATGGTTGAAATGACAATAAAAAGTGACTTGACTTGACTTAATGGAAGTATAAATATCTATATCTATAGCTATATCAATAAAAACAGCAGACAGAGATGCAATCAGGAATGAAAGTGAGCACGAACAAAATTTGCGACATCTGAACAGAAACCTGCCTGGCCAAACAAATTATGTTATTGTTGTGGCAGGGGCTCGAATACACCAGACCAATGCAGGTTTAAATATGAAACTTGCAGAAAATGCATCAAAGTAGATCACATACAAAGAGCATGTCAGGCAGACAGCAGTAAGTGGACTGCACAAGGAAGTGGAAATAAAAGCCAAGTTTGCAGTTTCAAAAACAGACAATTTGCATGCTATTGATGAAAAATCTGATAATCTGCAGATATCCAACTAATAATTTATATGGAGCAACGAACAGTACTGTGGGAATTACATTTGTAACAGTGAAGTACAACAACCAATCAGCCACATTGGGCTTCTATTTGGTAAAAACTGGAGGGCCGGCATTGTGGGGGAGGTGATTGGCTGAGACAACTACAGCTTAGTTGGAGATCCATCCACCATTTGCATGCTACATCCCCTACAATAGAGTCAACTGAAAGTGAATTAAGAAAGGTACTGGATAAGGCCACAGCAGTGTTCAAGGATGACATTGGAAAACTCAAAACATACCAATGGTAAAATAGTGTTAAATGAAAATGCCACACGCAAGTTTGGCATTTGTCCAGTTCAGTCCAGTCCAAGCCCATCCAGTTCCATAAAAAAGTAGCCAGTGAACTAGATCGCCTGGAGGCTGAAGAATTCTATCCAAGGTTGAGTGGAGCCCATGGGCAATGCCAGTGGTCCCAGTACCCGAGAAAAATGGGACTGTCAGGATCTGCGGTGATTTTAAGGTCACCATCAACCCAGTACAGAAAGTAGATCAATACCCTTTACCCAGGATAGAGAATATCTTTGCAAACATTTCTCAAGAATAGCTCTTCAGCAAAGTGGATTTAGCTGAGGCCTAACTGCTGATGGAGATGGAAGAAGACTCCAAAGTGTTTCTCATCATAAACACTCACACAGGGCTTTATTGTTATAATAGGCTTATTTTTGTACCAGCATCTTCATCTGCACTCTGGTAGAAAGCTATGGATCAGGAGCTGCAAGGCTGCCTGGGCACCCAGTGTTACCTGGATGACATCATTCTTACTGGTAAGGATGACAAGAAACACTTTGAAAATGGCAGCACAGTATTGAGAAGATGAGAAGATTATGGGCTCAGAGCACTACACAACAAGGGTGAATTCTTTAAGCCAAGCATCACTTATTGTGGTTAACCATCAACACACAAGGATTACACAGGTGTTCGGAGAAAACTCAAGCCCCCAAGATCAAAGGACATATCACAGTTGCAGTCCTTTTTAGGATTACTATAACAGGCTCCTGGAAAACCTGGGTATTATGCACCCCCCCCCCAACCCCAAATGCATTTCTACAGATCAGGAAGAAATGGCCATGGACCAAGCAGTAGCTTTCCAAAAGCTAAAGGAAATGGTGATGTCAGGCACTGCACTCGCACATTATGATCCACATTGTCCAGTGAAGGTTGATGGACTGTTTGGGATGCCTACACGCTCCGAGGAAAGGTGTTGCCACTTCCTGCAGTCCCAGAGTCAACTCTTAACTCCACCACGGTGGAGGGCCCAAAACCTAAGATTGTTTCAGCGCTACCAGTCTCATCAGCCAAACAGAGTGATTCCTCTTGTCGGGAAAGACATTTTTCCACAAGAGTAACAAATCCTCCACAGTGACTAAATCTTTAGGCCCAAATAGGATCATTTAAAATTTACTATGCTGTAGATGTCTATTATATAGTATACTGTGTTTACTGCTAAGCTGCATTTTATTTTGAGTGGGAGTTTATAACTAAGCAAAGGGGGGTGTTGTGTATTTAATATTTCAGTAAAATTTGAGCAATACTGTACATATATTGTTTGATAAAACATTATTTATTGTTTTCATTGTGGGTTCTGTGTAAAAGTATGTAAATTGCATATGTCATTATACCGCCATGTCACATGCACACCTTGCTTAAAGTAGAAATGAAACTAACACTGGTTGTCTGGATCTCTTGTCTTTTGCTTGCAATTAGTTTTATGCTTTGGAGTTGTAAAACATACCAGATATGATGACATATACTGAACGCAGAGTACTTTGATAATAAATTTACTTTAAGCTTTGAACTTTCTGTCCTGCTTCTATAAGACTGTTGAACAATACATTTAAAATTCATTTATAGTACAATGAGATAAACTCCTGTCTTCACAAACTACTTGCATCTCATCATCTGCTGAACTTTACTCTTTAGTTACTTGACGAAGGGTCTCAGCCCGAAACGTCGACTGTACCTCTTCCTATAGATTCTGCATGGCCTGTTGAGTTCACCAGCATTTTTTATGTACGTTACTCTTCATTGTGTTATGGTTTTCCCTGTACTACTTCAGTACAATGTGTAATGAAATGATGTCTGTGAATGTCAAACAAAGCAAAGTTTTTCACTGTACTTCAGTACATGTAGCAATAATACAATAATTTACTAGTTTATCAAGTATAACTCACTCTGGTGTGGCAGCTGCTGGCACTGTTGTTAGCATAGCCAAACCTCCTCAGTAAAAGTTACTGGCAGAACGTAGAACATAGAAGATCAGAACAGTACAGTACAGGAACAGGCACTTTGGCCCACAATGTTGTGCTGAACCAAATAAATTAGTATCTGAATTGGATAACTAAACTAATCTCTTCTGCCTACACAATGTAAAGAAAGCTTTTGGCACATTGACCTTTGTAAATCAAAGTATTGTGTGCATGAGATGGGAACTCATGTTGAAGTTGAAAAAGACATTGGTGGGGCCTAATTTGGAGTATTGTGTGCAGTTTTGGTCACCTACTTACAGGAAAGATGTACTTAAGGTTGAAAGAGTGCAGAGATAATTTACAAAGATGTTGCTGGGACTGGAGGACCTGAGTTATAAAGAAAGACTGAATAGGGTAGGACTTTATTCCTTGGAATATAGGAGATTGAAGTGAGATTTGATAGGAGGTACATAAAATTATGAGGGGTATCAATAGGGTATATACGAGCAGGGATTTTCCATTGAGGTCAGGTGAGACTACAACTAGAGATCATGGGTTAAAGGTGAAAGGTGAAAAGTTTAGGGGGAACATAAGGGGAAACTTTTTCACTTAGAGGGTGGTGAGAGTGTGGAATGAGCTTCCAGTGAAAATGGTGTATGCAAGCTTGATTTCAACACTTGAGGGGAATTTGGATAGGTACAGTACATGGCTGGTAGGGGTATGGATGGTTATGGTCCCAGTGCAGGTCAATGGGGACCAGGCAGTTTAAATGGTTTGGCATGAACTAGATGGGCTGAATGGACAGTTACTGAGCTGTACTTTTCTAAGACTATGATCCTAATGTCCATGTCCTTCAATGTTGCTCACATTTGTGTGCCTCTAAATGTCAATTAAAAATCTCGAATAAACCTTCTCCAACACCATCTCAGGCTGCAAGTTCCAGGCACCCACCACACTCTGTGGAAAAAACTTGGCACTCACACCTCTTTTGAAATTACCCCCCTCTCACCTTAAATGAGTGTTAATACGATTCATGTCTACACCATGTGCCAGAGCAAAACTTTGGTCACTGCTTTGCATTTCCCCTAAATATACTGGCCTCAGTGTGGTAGACCACAGACTCGTACATCTGCCATCTTACTCTTACATGACCTTCAATGTTAATTATTGTCTCATTGACTGTACTCCATTTATTGCAGACAGCTGGGGGCACTTGGTGGGTCAGGCAACAACCAGAACATAGGACATTACAGCACAGAATCAGATTTAATATCACTGGCATTTTCCTTAAAATTCCTTAACTTTACAGCAGCAGTAAAATGAAATGTATGATAAGTAAATATAGAGAAAAAACTGAACTTTATGCATATATATTTCTATTAAATAGTTATGTTAAAATAAAGTGCAAAAAAACCCAGAAGTAATAGAGAAGTAATGTTCATGGGTTCAATGTCCACTTAAAAATTGGTTTGCGGAGGGGAAGAAGCTGTTCCTGAATTATTGAGTGTGTGCCTTCAGGCTTTTCCTGACAGTAACAACGAGACGGTGATGGGGGTCCTTAATGATGGATGCATCCTTCCTAAGGCGCCGCTCCCTGAAGATGTCTGGGATACTGCGGAGGCTAGTACCCATGATGGAGCTGACTAATTTTACAAGTTTCTGCAACTTACTTTGATCTTGTGCAGTAGCACCGACCCTCCCCGCCCCCCATACCAGACCGTGATGTAGCTGGTACAGTACAAGCTCATGATGTTGTGCCAACCTTTTAACCTGATACAAAGATCCATCTAACACCATCCCTGGCAGAGTGTTCCATGCACCCGCTGTTCTCCGAGTAAAAACCTTGATTCTGACATCCACCCTTTATACTTTCCACCACCACCATCATTATGTGCCGAGTCGTATGATGTGATCATGGCCTTTGACCACGATTGTTCTTAACATATTTTTCTACAGAAGTGTCTTGCCATTGCCTTCTTCTGGGCAGCGTCTTTACGAGATGGGTGACCCCACAGCCATTATCAATACTCTTCAGAGATTGTCTGCCTGGTGTCAGTGGTGGCATAACCAGGACTTGTGATGTGCACCAGCTGCTCATACGACCATCCACCACCTGCTCCCATGACTTCACGTGAGCCCGCTCGGGGGGCTAAGCAGGTGCTACACCTTGTCCATGGGTGACCTGCAAGCTAGCAGAGGGAAGGAGCATCTTACACTTCCTTCCAGTTACATAAGGCGCAGTTCAGAAACACTTAGATGGGTACATGGATGATAGAAAAATGGAAGGCAATGTAGAAGGGATGGATGGCAGGGTGGAGATATATCTCTACCAATGGAAGTGTAATGATGTATCTCTACCTCGTCATCCATCCCTTCCATGATGCCTTCTATTTTTCTATCATCCTTGTGCCCGTCTAAGAGTTTCTTAAATGTCCCTAATGTATCTGCCTCTACCACCACCCTCGACAGGGCTTTCCACCTACCCACCAATCTTTGTGTAAATATCTTACCTCTGATATATCTTTCCTCTTGTCACCTTAAATTGATGCCTCCTCATGTTAGCCATTTCCACCCTAGGAACAAATCTCTGGCAGTCCTCTCTACCAATGCCTTTTATTATCTTGTATGTCAATTCTCATCGTCGTTCGTTCTAAAGAGAAAACCCTTAGCTCTCCCAACGTTCTCTGCTTTTGTGGTTGCAATTCTGATTAATCAGCATTGACGCTGAGCTGCTGTGCAAGGAGATCAAGGCTGATTTGGAGAAGTGACTTTTCTATGAGGACAAACTGACTCATCTGGAAATGCAGAGAGTCATAGAAATTAGTCTGAGTTATTGGATCACAGAGTGTGCTAAGAGTGGAGTAAATGAAGGACCACTCTCCTGTTAATGAGAAGAACTGACTCATTAATGGATCCCTTATGATTACATAAGCACAGTCCAATGACTCTCTGAGAATAGATTGTAAGATAAACACATTGATACAATTATAAAGAAGGCACGCCAGCAGCTAAATTTCATTAGGAGTTTGAGGAGATTTGGTATATCACCAAAGACCCTGGCAAATTTCTACAGACGTCCCATGAAGAGTATTTTGACCAGTTGTATCATCAACTGGTCTAGAGGTTCCAATGCACAGGATTGCGAACAGTTTCAATACAAGAGGAACTGCAGATGCTAGAAAGCTAGAGCAATACACACAATGTGCTGGGGGAGCTCAGCAGGTCAGGCAGCATCTATGGATGGGAAAAAACAGTCAATGTTTCAGGACGAGACTCTTCATCAGAAGGCTGTCGACTCATACAACCCCATCTTGGCCACTAGCCGCTCCAACGTTAAAGACATCTTCAAAAGGTGTTGCTTCAAGAAGGCAGAATCCATCTTGAAGGACGCCACCCAGGACACGTCCTCCTCTCTTCATTACCACCAGGGAGTTGTTGAAGCTTGAAGACACACACTCAACTTCCTCCCCACCATCAGATTTCTGAATGGACCATTAACTCGTAATCACAGCCATAATATTTTATTCTCTTTTTGTACTATTTACTTATCTTTTAAAATTTTTATCCTTATTGTAACTTGTAGGCATTTTTATGTGTTGCATTGAATTGCTGCTGCAAAACAACAAATTTCATGACAAATGTCAGCGAGCAGAGACTTCCTTGTGTTTGTAATAAACCTGATACTGATTTTAATTTTGATTCTGAAGTACAGATACAATGAAAATCAGATTATAAATGGAGCAGAATAAATCGTTGATGTTTCAGGCCAAGATCCCTTATTGGTCACAACAGCATAGCAGTTAGCATGACACTATTACAGCTCAGGGTGTTCTGGAGCTCACAGTTCAATTCCGCCATCATTCCGTAAGGAATCTTTGTGTGTCCAACCCATGGAATACATGGGTTTTTCCCTGGTGCTCGAGCTTCCTCACACAGTCCATAAAAGTAGTGGGTGGATAGATGGATAGATGGATAGATGGACAGATGGATAGGTGGATAGATGAATGGATGGATGGATGGATGGATGGATGGAAAGATGGATAGATAGTTGGATCGATAGATAAATAGACAGATGGATGGATGGAGAGATGGATAGATGGATGGATGGATGGATGGGTAGTTAGATGGATAGTTCGATAGATGGATGATTGGATGGAGAGATGGATGGATGGATGGATAGATGGATAATTGGATGGATAGATAGATGGATAGATAGATAGATAGATATTTAGATAGATAGAAAGATAGATAGATAGATAGATAGATAGATAGATAGATAGATAGATAGATAGATAGATAGATAGATAGATAGATAAGCAATAAGTTACAAAAACTTGAATTGCAGAGGACCACTTAAAAGTAAGTCCAGAGAAAGAAGAATCAGTTCAATGTTGGGGGCGAGTGAGTTATCCATTCTGGTTCAAGAGCCTGATGGTTGAGGGGTAATAACTGTTACATCAGCTTGAGGGGTGATACCCATGCTGCATGCCTCTTTGTATGGCTCATGTGCATCCTTGATGAGTGTCTCAGAACGACTGAGACTATAAACACGCTGCTCTTCAGGATAACACACACTAAATGCCAGAGGAACTCAGGCAGCATCTATGGAGGGGAGGTAAACAGTCAACGTTTCAGGCAGAAATGCTTCATCAAGAGTGGAAAGAAAGGGGGCAGAAGCCAGAATAAGAAGTGTTTCGGCCCGAAACATTAACTGTACTCCTTTCCAGAGATGCTGTCTGGTCTGCTGAGTTCCTCCAGCATTTTGTGTGCTTTGATAAGGAAGTGAGAGGAAGGCGAGGAGTGCAAGCTGGCAGGTGGTAGGTGAGACCAGCTAAGACTGTAGGGGGTGGGTGAGGGAGGGCGTAGGAAGTAAGATGCTGGAACAGGGTAGATGAAAGAGGGAAAAGGCTGAAGAAGAAGGAATCTGAAAGGAAAGGACAG
Organism: Mobula hypostoma; assembly: GCF_963921235.1. Taxonomy (NCBI): domain Eukaryota; kingdom Metazoa; phylum Chordata; class Chondrichthyes; order Myliobatiformes; family Myliobatidae; genus Mobula; species Mobula hypostoma. Next base: position 6,179,128 of record NC_086124.1, read on the forward strand.
TGGACCGTGGGAGAAAGGGAAGGAGGAGGGGAATTAGAGGGATGAGATGGACAGGTGAGGAGAAGAGAAGGGATGAGAGGAGAATCAGAATGAGAAAAGGAAGATGGGGGAGCAATTACCAGCTGTTAGAGATTGGAAACTACCCAAATGGATTTTGATGTGTTGCTCCTACGACCTGAGAGAGGCTTCATTGTGACAGCATGTGGTACTTCTGAAGACCAAGTTCTTCACACGCGTTCTTCATCTTGCTCCTAAACTGGAGAGGGTATAATATCTTAACGGGACGGTTTGCTGGTACTGCATGGGGGAGGTTAAAACTAGAGATGGAGGAGGATGGGAAGCAATGGAGAGGTTGTGGAGGCAGGTATCATTAAGACCTCAAACAGAGTCAGGAACCAAAAGGCAGAGCATGGTGCATCTAATGTCCTGAGTTGCGTATATTTCAGTGCAAGAAGTATTGTAGGAAAGGCAGATGAGTTCAGGGCATGGGTCAATTCCTGGAATTATGATATTAGTGAGACTTGTTTACAGGAGAGACAAGACAGGCAGCTCAATATTCCAGGATTCCATTGTTTTAGATGTGACAGAGCTGCAGAGATTAAAGGGAGCAGGGAGGCATTACCAGTCGAGGAAAATGTCACGTCAGGACAAATTGGAGAGTTTGAGTGGTGAGGTGTTATGGGTGGAACTGGGGAATAAGAAAGGAATACCTATGTTAATGGGGCTATATTAAAGACCACCCAACAGTCTGTGGGATTCCATGACTTCCAGCAATACTAGTCCTGTGGCCAAAATGAACAAGTATCTCATTAGCCTGAAGGGCACTCTGAATTAGTTGTATCACACTCTAAAGGGTGCTTCATCAGCCTGTGATGACTTATCATGCTGCCCGTCATTGGACCAAATGTCCGTCATATGTGTCTTTAAATGGACATAAATAGAATAAATACACAGCGAATGATTCAGAACAGTCATATGTCGCATCATTTCACTGTGTCAGGAAATGAGGTGTTGTGCAAATGGTGATGTCATTCCACGTGTAAAGGACTTAAGGTCAAGATGCATAACTGTGCATCATGACAGAAATTCCTGTCAGTGCCTGTAAGGAGTTTGTACGTTCTCCCCATGACCGTGTGGGTTTCCTCCGGGTGCCCCGGTTTCCCTCCTATGGTCCAAAGACGTACTGGTTGGTAGGTTAATTGGTCGTAGTAAATTGTCCCATGATTAGGCTGCAATTAAATCGGTGGTTGCTAGGCGACACAGCTTGAAGGGCCAGGAGGGCCTACTCCACACTGTATCTCAATAAAATAAATAAATATGTAAATGGTTAGCTGAATTTCATATAAGGAAGTGTATGATCACCCACTTTAGCAGAAGGAATAAAGATGTAGATTTTTTTCTGAACAGGAAGAGAAAATTCAGAAGTCAAAGGTGCAAAGGAACTTGGGAGTCCTTTTGCAGGATTCCCTAAAGCAGGGGTTCCCAACTTAAGCTCTGTGGACTCCTCATTTAACGGACCCCTGCCCTAAAGATTACTTTACAGGGTGAGTTGGTGGTAAGGAAGGCAAATGCAATGTTATCATTCATTTCCAGAGAATTAGAATATTAAAGATGTAATGCTGAGGTTTTATAAGGTGTTGGTCAGACTGTACTCGGAATATTATACTTTATACTTTGTCGCCAAACAATTGATACTAGAACGTACAATCATCACAGCAATATTTGATTCCGCGCTTCCCGCTCCCTGGGGTACAAATCGATAGTAAATATTAAAAATTTAAATTATAAATCATAAATAGAAAATAGAAAATGGAAAGTAAGGTGGTGCAAAAAGACCGAGAGGCAGGTCCGGATATTTGGAGGGTACGGCTCAGATCCGGGTCAGGATCCGTTCAGCAGTCTTATCACAGTTGGAAAGAAGCTGTTCCCAAATCTGGCCGTATTAGTCTTCAAGCTACTGTGAGCAGTTTTGGGCTCCTTATCTAAGAAAGGATGTGCTGGCATTGGAGAGGGTCCAGAGGAGATTTCACGAGAATGATTTCCGGAATTAAAGGGTTAACATATGAGAAGTGTTTGATGGTCCTGTATTCACAGGAGTTTAGAAGAATCAGGGAGGTTCTCATTGAAAACTACTGAATATTGAAACGCCTAGATAAAGTGGACATGGAGAGGATGTTTCCAGTAGTGTGTGAGCCTAGGACCAGAGGGCACAGCCTCAGAATACAAGGATGTCCCTTTAGAACAGAGATGAGGAGGAATTTCTTTAGCCACAGGGTGGTGAATCTGTGGAATTCTTTGCCACGGATGGCTGTGGAGACTGAATCATTGAATATATTTAAAGCAGAGGTTGATAGGTTCTTGGTTAGTCAGGGCGTCAAAGGTTACAGAGAGAAAGCAGGAGAATGGGGTTGAGAGGGACAATAAATTGGCCATGACGGAATTACGGAGCAGACTTGATGGGCCGAAATCTGCTCTTGTGTCTTATGGTCTTAATAGGGACATCTCATGGTACATAGAACAGTACAGCACAGTACAGGCCTTTTGGCCTATGATGTTGTGCTGACCTTCTAACCTACTTGAAGATCAGTCTAACACTTCCTTCCCACACAGCCCTCCAATTTCTCATTCATCTATGTACCGATCTAGGAGTCTCTTAAATTTATTTATTTATTGAGATACAGCGCGCAGCCGCGACACTCAGGAATCGCTCCGATTTAACCCTAGTTACGGGGCAATTTACAATAACCAATTAACCTACCAACTGGCACGTCTTTGGACTGTGGGAGGAAACTGGAGCACACGGAGGAAACCTACCGGTCATGGGGAGAACGTACGAACTCCTTACAGGTGGCGGCGAGAATTGAACCCGGGTCTCCTGTACCATAAAGCATTGTGCTCCCACTATGCTACTGCGCTGCCCAATGTATCAGCCTCTACCACCAACCCTGTCAATGGTCATCCACCACTTTCTGTGTCTAAAGCATACCCTTGACATCTCCCCTATATGTTCCTCCAATCACTTCAAAATTATCCCCCCTCGTATTCATCATCATAATTATGTGCCATGTCATATGGCGTGGGCAATCATGGTCTTTCCAAAACCATAATTGTTCTTGGCAAAATTTTTCTACAGAAGTAGTTTGCCATTGCCTTCTTCTGGGCTGTATCTTCACAAGACGGATGACCCCAGCCAGTATCAATACTCTTCTGAGATTGTCTGCCTGGCGTCAGTGGCCACATAACCAGGTTTGTGATATCCAGCAGCTGCTCATAACCATATAACCATGGAAACAGGCCACCTCAGCCCTTCTAGTCCATGCCAAACTCTTACCCTATCCTAGTCCCACTGACCTGCACTCAGCCCATAACCCTCCATTCCTTTCCTGTCCATATATCTATCCAATTTAACTTTAAACGACAACATCGAACCTGCCTCAACCACTTCTGCTGGAAGCTCGTTCCACACAGCTACCACTCTCTGAGTAAAGAAGTTCCCCCTCCTGTTACCCCTAAACTTTTGTCCTCTAATTCTCAACCCATGTCCTCTTATTTGAATCTTCCCCACTCTCAATGGAAAAAGTCTAACCACGTCAACTCTATCAATCCCCCTCATAATTTTAAACACCTCTATCAAGTCTCCTCTCAACCTTCTACGCTCCAAAGAATAAAGACCTAACTTGTTCAACCTTTCTCTGTAACTTAGGAGATGAAACCCAGGCAACATTTTAGTAAACCTCCTCTGTACTCTCTCAATTTTATTGACGTCTTTCTTATGATTCAGTGACCAGAACTGTACACAATACTCCAGATTTGGCCTCACCAATGTCTTATACAAATTCAACATTATATCCTGACTCCTATACCCAATGCTCTGATTAATAAAGGCCAGCAAACCAAAAGCTTTCTTCACCACCCTATCCACATGAGATTCCATCTTCAGGGAACTATGCACCATTATTCCTAGATCCCTCTGTCCTAAAGCATTCTTTAATGCTCTACCATTTACCATGTATGTCCTATTTTGCCCTATTTTCATATGTCCTTATATGACCATCCACCACCTGCTCCAATGGCTTCACTTGACCCTGATCAGGGGGCGAAGCAGGAGCCACACCTTGACCAAGGGTGACCTGCAGGCCAGCAGAGGGAAGGAGCATCTGGAGTTTTGCATCCCATTCTGGTCACCCATTATAGGAAGGATTGAGAGGCTTTGGAGAGCATGCAGAAGAGGCTTACTAGGCTTACTGGGATTCTGCCTGGATTAGAGAGCATGTACTACACCAGAGGTTGGATAAATCTGGATTGTTTTCTCTGGAGCACTTTACATTTCCTTTGGTAGAAATGTATCTCCATCCCGCCCTCTCCTATTAGCCTTCCTTTTACCTTTGCCCAGATGTCACAAAGCCCTTTACAGATAGTGTTCAGCACAGAATAAATGGGCCAAAGGGCCTGTTTCTCTGCTGTAGTCTTCTATAATTATAACTCCATCTTCTATAATAAATAGCCATTTCCTCGAGAAATGGGTCATAAAGTTTGCAGTTGCCGAATTGAGCTATAGCATGATAAATATTCTAATTTAGCTGTTCTTTGCCTCATTATGGAAGATAATTAGCCTGACTGATTCTTTTCCGACTCACCAGGGATATCCCTCACTCAAACAAAATGGGTTGATGAGTTTCTTCAAAGAATAACTCTCTGCAAAAACATTCTGAAAGACCCATCAAACTTAGATTGGCACAAATCTTTCTAAATACTTGCAGGTTCGCTGAACAACTTGGCCATCTGTCCCCAATATGAGCTATAAGCTAAGCGGTGGAACTCAATAAGATTTCTGCCTAGGTTGAGCCAAATTATAGCTGCGATGACTGTGCTGTTGTGTGAATAAAGTCACCAGAGAGAAGTACTGGTAGATAGGAAACAGTCTCTTTATTCGACAAAGTGAGATCAGTTGGAGACCCTTTCGGAGGAAGAAGGTCTGCCTGACCCAACACTTCACGACATTTTAAATGCTAAAAATCAAAGGACAATTCCATATCTACAATGCTTCCTTTGAACTGCACACAACCTTCACACCTCCTTCTTCACGCCCACACCACAGACACACAAATGACACCCAAATAAAGAATTTAAATCGGCATTGTCAGGTCTTCCAACTAACTTGGTTCATGGCTCTTAGGAACCCATTGTTCAGAGTTGCAGTTTAGATCTAATCCGGAGTTCATAGTCGAATCTGGAGACCAGCGACCGAAGTAAGTTGCTGAAGTTATTTATATATTTGCTAACCCCCAAAAATGCTGGAATAGACTGAACAAAATACCCTTTACCCTATGTTTGATGTTGCTGCGTTCGGCGAGCTTGGCAATTAGCCTGCAGACATTTCATCGCCAGTCGAGGTGACATCCTCAGTGCGCAGTTGATGGTGTTTCTCTCTGGGAAGACATGTGTTTATATAGCCCCCCTCATTCTCGCAAGCCAATAGAATTCAAAGGTCAACTGAAGGAGTAACCAATCAGAACCAAGGCAAGTGAATGGGGGGGGGGCGCTATATAAATGCGAGCACTCCCAGAGAGCAACACCAATAACTGCACGCTGAGGATGCCGCTTTGACCGGTGATAAAATGTCTCCAAGCTAATTGCCAAGCTCGGCAAACACCGCAACATCAAACACCTCAACCCAAGCTACCAATATTCACCACCATCCTAAATCCTGTACCCTCGTTTTAACATGGTTAATGAAAATTAACGCCAGCCGGCCGGGACTGGAGAGCGATTCCACTTGCTCTTCTGCGACGCTTACTCCTACTCCGCGGCGCTGAGGCTGTGGGAGTGCTCCAGCTTTATGTCTGCGAGCTTTGTGGTGATTTGCCCCGCTGTGTGATGAACTGAGACAGGGAAGCAATGGGCTTACTCATTCTGCCCAAGGCTTCAGTTTTATAGACTTGATTTGGTTCTGAATGCTGTTGCTTGCTTTTATTGTTTGCACAATTTGTGTTTTTCTTTTTCTCCCTGTGCATTGGGGGTTGGTCTTTTTTTCAATTGGGTCCTTTTGAGTTTCTTGCTTCGTGGCTGCCTGTAAGCTGATGAGTTGTATAATTTATACACACTTTGATAATAAAGGTTATTGAACTTTGAGCAGCTACCTGCAAAATTTTGGCGATTAAAAAAAAGGCAGAGATTTAGATTCAAACGTGTTTGTTATTGAGTAAGACAAACTTGAAAACCACTCAGGCCACTAATGTTGTTAAATTAAATAGTAAAAATGTCAAAATTGTCAAAGAAATGTGGATTACATCTTCTCATAATGGATTCAATATCATAAGGCATTGGCTTATTAAGTTAACAACCAAGAAAGTCAAGATGAAGTTGCTTCGTGCCAAGTTCTGGAGTCACTGCAGTTATAGTCGCGGCATCCCAAATGCAGTTTCTAACTGACAAAAAGATGATAAATACTTGGTTGTCAAGCGCTTCACTTATGATGACAGTTGCCAAACTGTAGTTTGTTAATGAAGCATGGGATTCAAATAGCTTTAAATCACTTATAATCCAAAACACACACTGTACATGCTAAAGTTGAGATGACCCAGAAAATATTCAGCAAACTCCTTCAATATATTTCTTATTGTAATTTATAGTTAGAGTCATAGAAATGTACAGCACAAAAACAGGCCCTTTGGCCCATCTACTCCATGCTGAACCATTTAAACTGCCTACTCTCGTTGACCTGTACCAGGCCCACAGCCCTCCTGACCTCTACCGTCCATATACCTATCCAGACTTCTCTTAAACATTGAAATCGAGCTCACAGGCACCACTTGCACTGACAGCTCGTTCTACACTCTCACCAGCCTCTGAGTGAAGCAGTTTCCCCTCATGTTCCCCTTGAACTTTTCACCTTTCACCCCTAACCCATAACCTCTTTTTGTAATCCTGTCCAACCTCAGTGGAAAAGCCTGCTTGTATTGGCCCTATCTATACCTCTCATAATTACTTTGTTTTATCTTTATTCATCGTGGCATGTTAGTGTAGTGGTTAGCACAATGCTTTACAGTACAGGATAACTGGGTTCAATTCCTGCCACTGCCTGTAAGGAGTTTGCACGTTCTCCCCATGACCGTGTGGGTTTCCTCCTACATTTCAAAGACACAGCGGCTGGTAGGTTAATTGGTCATTGTAAATTGTCCCGTGATTAGGTGGGGTTAAATCGGGGGTTTGCTGGGTGGCCTGGCTCAAAGGACCGGAAGACCCTGTTCCACTCTGTTGTTGTTCCTCTCGGTGCCTTGTTGCTTTGCCGTTTCCTCAGCATTTGCCTACTTTTTTGTGAGGCCGGGTTGCTTGCTCGACACTCAACCCAGCATGGATGTAATGCGTGCCTGGACCCAGCTGGATCCAAACCAGGGACCACTCACCTCAAAGTCCGGTGTGGGTGCCACTACACCACCAGCCATATTATCCAGCCATATTATAATAAAAGGTATCGTGTGGAACAGGCCCTTCCTGCCCTTCAAGTCACGTTGCCTGGCAATCCACCAATTTAACCCTCCCCGAATCACGGAATGATTTACAATGACCAATTAATCTACTAACCAGTAAGTTTTTGGACCATGGGAGGAAACCAGAAAGCCCGGAAGAAATCCACGCACACACATTTAAGGACGTACAAAGGTGCCTAGAGAGGATGCCGGAATTGAACTCTGAACTCCTGGAACCTGAGCTGCAATAGCCGCTGCACTGCTTTTGTAACGATAACACCGAGGTGTCCTGGCCAGTTATGGTTCAACCAACGTGAGTTCCACCGTTGGACATATCATTCATCTCCAAACCGTATCTAATTGAAAGTGAAAGTCTCACCCACATGGGCAATCATTCTGTGAACTTATGTGATTAGTAATATCAAACGGTTCAAATAACAATTAACTCTGACTAAAGAGGTGGTCAATGCAATACTTAAGAGGCTTAAACATCTATTCACTGAAGTTTTCTTTACCAGATGTGAAACTTCTGCAGTCTAAAAGGAATCTTTGTGTATTCCATGAAATAGCTTCTGAGAGCATTTATAATTTTAGCAACAGAGCTCATGATTAAGTAGGGCTTGGCAAACTGTTCCACATATTATCACAATCGCACTCAAGTGCTAGAAAGCTGCAAGTTATTCTGCTTTAGGAGTTTGATAGGAGAAGAAACACTAATAGAAATGCATACTTTTTGATGATGCACGCATTCGGAAGAGAGGTGTGCCTTCAAGCTTCACGTTCTTGGGTGACAACATCTCGGAGGATCTATCCTCAGACCAAATAATGACGTGACCAAGAACAACGTCCTACGGACGGTTCATGAAGCTACTCCTTTCACTTCTTTTACATCTTCTTTTTCCTTCAAAAGTGTTTCTGCTACCTTTGGGGCCTGTGATCTACATTTTGGCGGTGTGTTTTCGGGCCAATTGAGCGATCTGGCACTTTACACGAGGAATTCTGCAGATGCTGGAAATTCAATCAACACACATCAAAGTTGCTGGTGAACGCAGCAGGCCAGGCAGCATCTATAGGAAGAGGTACAGTTGACGTTTTGGGCCGAGACCCTTCGTCAGGACTAACTGAAGGAAGAGCTAGTAAGAGATTTGAAATCTCTTACAAACTTTCAAATCTCTTACTAATCTTCCTTCAGTTAGTCCTGACGAAGGGTCTCGGCCTGAAACGTCGACTGTACCTCTTCCTATAGATGCTGCCTGGCCTGCTGCATTCACCAGCAACTTTGATCTGGCACTTTGTTGTCTCCGAGGGGATTCTGTGAAGCCTGCAGCCTCTAGGCCAAGAAGCCTGGAGACTGGGAGCAAGCCCATCATTGACTCCGCTTCTCGCCGATATCGCCGATTAAAGCATCGAGGAAGATTGAAATCATCAAAGCGGTAGCAGGCGCAGGTGCTCAGAGTCACATTCCAGCCTCTCGCTCACTGCTCCTGGAGGGCAGGGTCTGCATATGAAGAGGTCTCTCCCTCCCTCTTGCTCATTGCTCCCAGAAGAAGGGGTCTGTGTGTGAAAGGGTCTCTCTCTCTCTCCCTCACTCAAAGGTGCCAGAGTTCTAGTTCTTGGGCAAAGTTTCATCCATGTGGTTTGTGGATTGGACTCTGTAGGTCACTCCTTTTTTGTTGTTATTTTGGGCGATTTTGAATTGAAGGTGACCTGTATGTAACATGCTGTAATGGTTTCTCTGCTTGGGTTAGTCTCATCTCCAGCCGTCTCAGCTCTTGTCTTGCCACTGGATCCAGATGGGAATTGGGAAGAGAGAGCGAGGCTGATGCTGCGCAACTCTCCCTCACTTAAATTCAAATCAAGTGCTCGTCTAGACACCATCAGAAGTATCCGGCTGTTGGCGTAGTGGCATCAGCGCTGGACTTCGGGATGAGAGGTCCCGAGTTCGAATCCAGCCAGCTCCCTTGCACTCTCTTCATCCATGCTGGGTTGAGCGTTGAGCTAGCAACTCAACCTCGTAAGAAGTACTAATGATGTCGAGGTCTTCATTGACGACGATGGACGAACCTTACATAATGTTTGGGTTATGACTAGAGATAACAGGGTTCGGAATGCTGGTGTTCTTTCTTGTGAGTGTGGAAGAGAGATTTTCGTGGTCTTTTGCGGGGAGAGACGAGGAGAGATGACACGAATGGAGAGAGTTGGTAGACCACCAGATAGAGTGGACTTGGAGCGAGGGTCCGAAGGGCAGCGACGATCGGAGTAGGTCGATGGTGGAAGACCAGCTTATCAGTGAGCTTCAACTTTGCACAATAGACTGTTTCATAAGAGTGGGCCCTTTTTCTTTTTTTTCATATTCTTTACTAATCATATAGTCAAAGTAAGAATTATAAAGCTTTAATCGTTTAATCGCATATTGTGTACTGATTTGTAACAGGTGACACATCGCACAGCATCCACCCAAATGAGATTTTTTAAGTTTGGCTGGGCCGGGGGCTATCACCCCCTAATTTAAGCTGCTAGCTGAAGCGAGAGTTAAATGTAAATAATGAGAACTGAGCTGAATTGAATATGCCTGGACCTTTCAATATTGTGTTTTATACTCTGAGTTCTTTGCTCATCTTTTCATTGCCCTTTGAGTGGTTTGTTTTTTTGTGCACGTTGGGGGTGGGTGTGGATGTTTTTCTTTGACTAGGTCTACGGTTTTCTTCATTTCATGGCGTCTGTGGGGAAGATGAATCTTGGGGTTGTATACTGCATCCATACTTTGTTAATAATTTGTACTTTGAACTTTGATGCTATCACAATGAAGGCACACTAGTGGATCTAATATGTTAGAAGTCTGAGTTTCCAGAGACTCGTGCAATGTTCAAGAGATGTACAGCATCATCATCCAGTATAGGATCTCTAACGCAGAAGATCTCTATAGGATCTCTAACACAGAGGACCTCTATAGGATCTCTAATGCAGAGGACCTCTATAGGATCTCTAATGCAGAGGATCACAAGAGGCTGCTGCAGGTTGCAGACCCAGCCAGCTCCATCAAGAGAACAACCCTCCCCATCATCGAGGACATCTTCGAGAAGAAGTGCCTCAAGAAGGCAACATCAATCATAATGGTCCCTCACCATCCGGGGCATACCCTCTTCTCATTACTACCATCAGGGAGGAGGTACAGGAGCCTGAAGACCCCTCTTCTCATCACTACCATCAGGGAGGAGGTACAGGAGCCTGAAGACCCCTCTTCTCATTACTACCATCAGGGAGGAGGGACAGGAGCCTGAAGACCCCTCTTCTCATCACTACCATCAGGGAGGAGGTACAGGAGTCTGAAGACCAACGCTCAATGATCTCAGGATTCAAGATTCAATGGTCGATTGTCATTCTTCAGCACACGAGTGTAAAGGAGAACAAAATGATTGCTACTCTGGACCTGATGCAGCATAAAAAACACAATAAATAGAAATACAAATTAAATTCCTTAAAATTGTATAATTAACCTACAGTGGCAATGCATGGGGGCGGGGGAAGTGTGCTAAGGGGCTGTGGAGAGGAGTGGCTAATGTGGAGGTAGAGCAACACACACAAAATGCTGGAGGAACTCAGCAGGTCAGGCAGCATCTAAGGAAATGAATAAACAGTCGACATGTGGGTGGGGGGTTGGTGGTGGTTAATGAGTGAAGGTGTCAACCAGCCTGTTAGCTTGGAGGAAGTATTTGTTTTTGAGTCTAGTGGTCCTGATGTGGATGCTGCTGTTGGATCTCTGTTTGATTTCTGATCCTTAGGGTTGTTCCAACAGTCAAGAATGAAGAATGTTCTTCTCTTGCAGCTTTGGTCATTGTGTTTGTTCCGATCTTAAAGAGTACTCTTTACTTTAAGATGTCAGAAATCTCACAAAACTCACAACCTCAAACTATAATGTCAGAAATCTCACAAAACTCACAACCTCAAACTATAATTTCAGATTACATCCAAACAAACATGCATCTGGTATCTTAAACTCTTGTCAGCATCTTGTGCGACAACTCACACAACTCCGTTGTGAATACAATAATAGACTCTGAGTTTCCGATAATTCATACCGGCCCCACACAGGTTGTACCATGGCTCTGCTCATTCTTAAACTCCCTCTAAATGATGTACTGAAGATATTTATTCTCAGATAGTTAAGGAACAGAGGAATATCTACCTCCCAGATGCTTGCTTTAAACTTTGATTTCCTTTTTTAGTCTAGTCTTCAAGTAATTGCCCCACGTTGGGTGCCAAATTGTTGGATCTCTGTTTAGTTTCTGATTCTTAGGTTTCTTCCAGAAGTCAAGAATGGAGGGCAATCTTAATTCCAATATTTCACAAAATGCTAGTGTAACGCAGCATCCATAGGAAGAAGCACAGTTGACGTTTTGGGCGGAGACCCTTTGTCAGGACTAACTGAAAGAAGAGCTAGTAAGAGATTTGAAAGTGGGAGGGGGAGGCGGAGATCCAAAATGATAGGAGAAGACAGGAGGAGGAGGGATAAAGCTAAGAGCTGGAAAATTGATTGGCAAAAGGGATACAAGGCTGGAGAAGGGAGAGGATCATGGGACGGGAGGCCTAGGGAGAAAGAAAGAGGGAGGGGAGCACCAGAGGAAGATGGCGAGCAGGCAAGGAGTTATTGTGAGAGGGACAGAGAGAGAAAAAAGAAAACATAATAAATAAACAAACAAACAAACAAACAAATAAATAAATAAATTAGGGATGTGGTAAGAAGGGGAGGAGGGGCATTAACAGAAGTTTGAGAAGTCAATGTTCATGCCATCAGGTTGGAGGCTACCCAGACGGAATATAAAGTGTTGTTCCTCCAACCTGAGTGTGGCTTCATCTTGACAGTAGAGGAGGCCATGGATGGACATATCAGAATGGGAATGGGACGACCATGGGAATGACCATTATGCGGGACAAGCTTTTCACTGTACCTTGGTACATGTGACAATAACAAACCAGTTGTAATACTTTCATGTGTGGGTGAATGGTGGCATCTAAAGGAAGTTTATGGAGACATGGAGAGCACAGTGAGATTAGAGCATAGAACATTAAAGCACAGTACATGTGGACCTTTTGGCCCTTGTGGCTAAAGGGAGCAGGGGTTATGGAGAGAAGGCAGGTACAGGATTCTGAGTCAGATGATCAGCCATGATCATACTGAATGGCGGTGCAGGCTCGAAGGGCCGAATGGCCTACTCCTGCACCTATTTTCTATGTTTCTATGTTTTTAACCTATTCTAAGATCAATCTAACCCTTCCCTTCTACATAACCCTTCATTTTTCTATCATCCAAATGCCCATCTAAAAGTTTCTTGAAACGCTTCTAATGTGTCTGTTGCCAGCACCACGCTGTTAGGGCAATCTATGCTCTCACCACTCTCTCACTATAAACAGAATAGGATAGAGCTTTATTGTCATAGCTAAGGACAATGAGATTGTGGTGCCACTCCATGCAAAACAGATATTTACAATGCATGCTGTAACTAGCTTACCTCTGATATTCCTCCCCTGTACTTACCTTAAATTTTTGCCTCATGGTTTCCCTGGGGAAAAAGTCCCTGGCTGTTACTCGATCTATGCCTCCTATCATTGTGTACTCCTCAATCAAATCACCTCTCATCCTCCTTTGCTCCAAAGAGAAAAACCAACCCTCAAAAAAAAAACGCTCTCTAATCGAGGCAGCATCCTGGTAAATCTCCTCTGACACTCTCTCTAAAGCTTCTTGGACTTTTGCGCTCAAGTATCTCAGAATGGGAATCTAAGAATCTAAGGAATTTGAAGTGAGAGTAAAAGGATCAAGAAGAAAGCGTGTGCAAATGGAACGAATAAATAAACAGCAACTGTTATTATTCCCAAGTGGAGCCCATATGACCCACTGGAGGAGAGCTTCCCAACCTGGGGGTCTACCGACCCCTCGGTGAATGGTTTTAAAACGTTTAGGAACACTTGATTTGATTTTTGCACAGAAGGGGAATTAAACGTTATGGGGAAAAAGCAGATAGGTAGAAACAAGTCCATGGTCAGATCAGCCATGATCTTATTGAATGGTGGAGCAGGCTCGACGGGCCAGATGGCCGACTCCTGCTCCTATTTTTTTACGTTATGTTCTTATGCCTGCACTAGAAAAACAATTGCAGCATCGTTTTTGCTGAATAAAAAATTTCTTGAGAGTGTTTTTCCTTTAAGTCTGCTTTTGTTTTGCTATTCAGAATCAGAATCATGTTTAATATCACCGGCATATGCTGTGAAGTTTGTTAAATTTGTAGCAGCAATACAATGCAATATGCAATAACAGAGAAAAAAAACTGTGAATTACAGTTTGAATATATATTAAATGGGCAAACTAAACAAGCAGTGCAAAAAAATATAGAAATAAAAAGTAGTGAGGTAGTGTTCATGGATTCAATGTCCATTCAGGAATCGGATGGCAAAGGGGAAGAAGCTGTTCCTGATTTATGAACACATCTTACATACTTTTTAATACATTTAATATTCTTTCACTGAAGGCGAATCAAAAGCCTGAACATACTGGGTGCTCTTGTTAATTTGTATAATTTGTTAATGCTGATTATGTTTTGTTTTTTACTAATAGTTGCAATTTGTAAGTAATAATAATTGCCTTTATTTCCTCACTGACGTTAGACTCTCACTTCTTCACATTTTCGGGATATTATTTGTATCCGCTTCCTTAAAGCAGCTTCTATCCCGCTGTTATCAGACTCTTACCGCAAGCAGTAAGGCTGATCAACACCTCCACCCATTAACTCACCCCAACCACCATTACTTAATCATTTTCTGTCGGTCACCTTATGCATGGACATTCCTGTACCTAGCATCATTTTATGGGCACACAATCGATCTAATTTATTGTGTTTTTATTATTATTGTTTTCTTTATCTTATTGTGTTTGTATTTTTTTGGGCTGCATTGGATCCGGAGCAGCAATTTTGTCACTCTCCTTTACACTTGTGTACTGATATAGGAGAAAAGTGAAAGGAGGATTAGGCCATTTGGCCCATCGAGTCTGCTCTGCCATCTCATTACAGCTGATCCATTACCGTCTCAGGCCCAATCTCCTGCCTTCTCCCCGCGAGGCGAGCGGGCAGGAGCCCATGTCAGGAAAAAAGCAAGCCCTAGCCGGCCGACTCTCCTGCCCATTCTGCTCTCCAATGTCGGCTTGCTGAGGGAATCGGGCCTGTAGTCCTCGGAGTTGCCTGATGCCGGTGGCCGGAGGTGGGGACGTCGTAAGCGGTGTGCAAGGAAGCGGAAGCGAGGCGAGCGGGCAGGAGCCGTGCCAGGAAAAAAGCAAGCCCTAGTCGGCCGGTTCCCCCGTCCATTCTGCTCTCCAATGACATTAAATTGGACTGCATCCGACTCCAACGAAATACTCAGCGGGAGCACAGAAACAGACGGAATCTCGGACTCAGCTGTTTATTTATGAAGCAGTTTTTTCCCCCAAGCCATCGGACTACCAACCCACTGCCCTCTGCTGTGCCTATTGTCTTGTTTATTATTTATTATAATGCCTGCACTGTTCTGTGTACTTTATGCAGTCCTGGGTAGGTCTGTAGTCTGGTGTAGTTTCTGTAGTTTTTGTATTGTTTCATGTAGCACCATGGTCCTGAAAAACGTTATCTCATTTTTACTGTGTACTGTACCAGCAGTTATGATCGAAATGACAATAAAAAGTGACTTGATTTTACTTGACTTGACTTCTCCTGGCAATTTAAATGGTTCAGCATGGACTAGATGGACTAGAGGGCTTGGTTCTGTGCTGTACTTTTCTATGACTCTTTGCCTCTATCCCTTCATGCCCTGACTAATCTCTGCCTTTAATGTGCCCAATGACTTTGCCACCACAGTCACCTGTGGCAACAAATTCCACAGATTCACCACTCTCTGGATGAAGAAATTCTTCCTCATCTCCGTTCTAAATGGACATCCCTCTATTCTGAGGCTGTGTTCTCTAGTCTTAGACACCCCCACCCCAGGAAACATCTTTAAATGACATTAAGCAATCTTGAATATTGAACAGACCTCTTGTATGTTAAGAAGGACTCTTGTCTACCTTGTTATAATACTGCATATTATTGTCTACCTGCTCTGCACTTTCTGGTAGCTGTTACACTTTATCCTGCATTGTTATTGTTGTACCTTATTCTCCCTCAATGGACTATGTAATGATCTGATCTGTATAAACTGTATGCAAGACAACTTTTCACTGTATCTTGATACATGTAACTATAATTAACCAATACTAATACCAATATTTACCTTCAGATGGAGCAGTGCTGTCCTGAAGTGGACAATGTTCATCATTTTAATCAATCTGTTTGCTATCTTGAACAATATAGAAACAATTAATAAGTCCATAAGAGTTGGTGCGTGGCCAAGTGGTTAAGGTGTTTGTCTAGTGATCTGAAGGTCGCTAATTCGAGCCTTGGCTGAGGTAGCGTGTTCTGTCCTTGAGCAAGACACTTAACCACACATTGCTCTGCGACGTGCCACACAGTGCCAAGCTGTATGGGTCCTAATGCCCTTCCCTTGGACAACATTGGTGGCGTGAAGAGGAAATACTTTCAACATGGGCAACTGCTGGTCTTCCATACAACCTTGCCCAGACCTGTGCCCTGGAAACCTTCCAAGGTGCAAATCCATAGTCTCATGAGACTAACGGATGCCTATATAAAGAAAAGATATAGGAGCAGGATTAGGCCATTTGGCCAATTGAGTTGGTTCTGCCATTTCATCATGGCTGATCCATCTCCCCTCTCTGCCCTAATCTGCTACTTTCTCCCTGTATCCCTTCATGCCCTGACCAATCAAGAATCTATCAACCTCTGCCTTAAATATACCCAATGTCTTGGCCTCCACAGCTGCCTGTGACAATGAATTCCACAGATTCACCACCCTCTGGCTAAAGAAATTCCTCCTCATCTCCATTCTAAATGGACGCCCCTCTATTCTGAGGTTATGTACTTTAGTCTGAGACTCCCCTACTATAGGAAACATCAC
The DNA here is from genome assembly GCF_963921235.1 of Mobula hypostoma. Classification (NCBI taxonomy): domain Eukaryota; kingdom Metazoa; phylum Chordata; class Chondrichthyes; order Myliobatiformes; family Myliobatidae; genus Mobula; species Mobula hypostoma. The sequence continues at coordinate 6,195,630 of NC_086124.1, forward strand.
CTCCACATCCACTCTATCAAGGCCTTTCAATAATCGGTAGGTTTCAATGCAATTGACTCACTAAAGAAAATACTTTTAGCTTATCCGATTAGTCTGGCTTGTGGAAATAGGAATTGGCAAAGAATGTTGAACATCTCTTGCAGACATATGCAAGCATTGCCCTTTCAAAATGAACCACTGCCAGAAAGAATCCATTTCAATGAAAAAAAAATTTGCAACAGTTATTTCCCTAGAGACACTGAAGACTGCAGATGCTACAATCTAAAACAACACACAAAATGCTGATGGAAATCAACATTTAACTAACATTTTAGTTAGACCCCACTTGGAGTACTGTGTTCAGTTCTGGTCACCTCATCACAGGAAGGATGTGGATACAATAGAGAGAGTGCGGAGGAGATTTACAAGGATGTGGCCTGGATTAGGGAGCATGCCTTATGAGAATAGGTTGAGTGTACTTGGCCTTTTCTCCTTGGTGCGACAGAGGATGAGAGCTGACCTGATAGAGGTGTATAAGATGATGACAGGCATTGATCATCTGGATAGTCAGAGGCTCTTTTCCCTGGGCTGAAATGGCTAACATAGGGGAGTGGGGGGCATAGTTTTAAGGTGTTTGGAATAAAGTACAAAGGGGATGTCAGAAGTAAGTTTTTCACATGGAGAGTGGAGAGTGCATGGAATGCACTGCCAGTGAAGGTGGTAGAGGTGGATATAATAGGGTCTTTTAAGAGACTCCTGGATAGGTACGTAGAGCTTAGAAAAATAGAGGGCTATGCAGTGGGGAAATTCTAGGCAATTCCTAGAGTGTGTTACATGGTCAGCACAGCATTGTGGGCCGAAGGGCCTGTAATGTGCTGTAGATTTTTTTATGGTTCTATGTTTTGATGTTTCAACAGGTTGGCAGCATCTATGTGAGGGAAGTGGAAAGTCACATTTCAGCTTGAGGCTGGAAGACAGAGGGGAGATAGCCAGTATAGTACAAAAGGTGAAGGGAGGGATGGAGCAAGAACTGAAAGGTGACAGGTGGATAAACATAGGGACCTTCTCTGAGGATCATCACCTTCTCATGGTGAAGAGGCTTGTGCGTCTCTGAGATCCTGAGCGTGACACCAACTGGATCTTAGCTTCTGGTAGGGTCATCGCTGGTGGGAAGGTCAAGGGGAAGGTTCCAGAGGAACAGCAATCCAACCAAGTCTTTAACGGTGGAGATTGGAGGATGATGACAACACAGCACAATGGCAGTGAAGATGGAAAATGATCACACATCACAACAGCAGTGAAGGTGGAGGAAAGCTGAAGCAGTGGAGGGTCCCCAGTCACCTTCCACTCCATGCCACTGGATCTTGACCCCGATCTATCAAGAATTGTGTGATGGCTGCACGTGCATCAGCCTCCCCACGTTAAACAAAGTCACACACAGGCATCCTCCAATAAGGGAATAACCCTCTAGAAGAGCATCATACTTGACCTGAGTGATCATATTACTACTGCAAAGCGTAGGGACAAGTAATTAACGAAGTGAAAGAAGCTGTTCCTAAAACTTTGCAACATACGGAATGACTGACATCAGTTGTGGGAAAGCTATTGGAAGTTATTCTATGGAAACTCAACCTTGTCGTAGGGTTTGGACTCTCGCTTGGCTCAATGACCGAGAGCTACATTGGCTGGAGTCAGGGCTTTGTGCTATGGCTCTTGGTAGGATCACCCATGCCAATCAGGCCAAAGGATAGAGGCCAGACTAAGTGTGGTCTACCAGTCCTCCAAGTTTGGGGGTTCAGATCAAGGCTGGTAAAACGAAGTAGTTACAGAAACAACAGTGAGGAATCCTTCTACATCTGAGTGCGATGGTATTGCTGAGCCTCCATCTGAGATTTGCGTGACTGACGGTAGTGTAAACTAAGAGGAAGCTCGAAGCACCGCCAGAGATGGAGGACCTTCACTGCTGCCCTAAACACCAGCAGCTTAACAGACAGTAAGTAAATACTCTATCAGTATTAGGATAGACAGGGACTGATTAGGGATAGTCAACGTAGTTTTGTGCATAGTAGGTCATGTCTAACCAATTTTATAGAGTTTTTGAGGAAGTTATCAGGAAAGTTAATGAAGCCAAGGAAGTGGACGTTGCCTACATGGACTTTAGCAAGGCATTTGATAAGGTCCTGCATGGGAGGTTGGTCAAGTAGGTTCAGTCGCTTGGCATTCAAAATCAGGTAGTAAATTGGATTAGACATTGGTTTTATGGGAGAAGTCAGAGAGTGATATTGGATGGTTACCTCTCTGACGGAAGGCTGGTGACTAGTGGTGTGCTGCAGGGATTGATGCAGGGTCCGATGTTTGTCATCCACGAAAATGATTCCGGATTGTATTCCAGTTTTGGGCCCCTTATCTAAGAAAGGATGTGCTGACATTGGGGAGGGTTCAAAGGAGGTTCATGAAAATGATTCCAGGTTTGAAAGGCTTGTCCTACGAAGAGTGTTTGATGGCTCTGGGCCTGTACTCACTGGAATTCAGAAGAATGAGAGGTGACCTCATTGAAACCTATTGAATGGTGAAAGGCCTTGATAGAGTGGATGTGGAGAGGATGTTTACTATGGAGAGAGAATCTAAAGCAAGAGGACACAACCTCACATTAGAGGGTTATCCTTTTAGAACAGAGATGAGGAGGAATTTCTTTAGCCAGACAGTGGTGAATCTGTGGAATTCTTTGTCACAGGCAGCTGTGGAGGCCTAATCTTTATGTGTATTTAAGATAGAGGATGATAGATTCTTGACTGGTCTGGGCATGAAGGAATATGGGGAGAAGTCAGGAGACTGGGGCTGAGAGGGAGATAGGATCTGCCATAATGAAATGGTGGAGCAGACACAATGGGCCAAATGATCTAATTTTGCTCCTGTATCTTATGGTCTTATGATCTATATCAATCATTTGGATGATAACGTGATTAGCTGGATCAACAAATTTGTGGATGACACCAAGATTAGGAGTTTAGTGGACTGTGAGGAGGGTATCAGATCTTGCAGTAGGATCTTGAGCAGCTGGAAAAATGGGCTGAAAAATGGCAGATGGGATTTAACGCGGACAAGTGCGAGGTGTTGTATTTCGTTAGGACCAACAAGGGTAGGTCTTGCACAGCGAATGGTAGGGCACTGAAGAGTGTGGTGGAACAAAGGGATGCTTTATACTTTATTGTCGCCAAACAATTGATACTAGAACGTACAATCACCACAGCGATATTTGATTCTGTGCTTCCCACTCCCTGGAGCACAAATCAATAGTAAATATTAAAAATTTAAATTATAAATCATAAATAGAAAATAGAAAATGGAAAGTAAGGTAGCGCAAAAAAACCGAGAGGCAGGTCCGGATACTTGGAGGGTACGGCCCAGATAAACAAGCCCATAATTCATTGAAAGTGAAGGCACAGGTGGATAGGGTCCTAAAGAAAGCTTTTGGCACATTGGCCTTGTGCAAAGTACAGGAGACGGGATGTAATGTCGAAGTTGTGTAAGACATTGGTGAGGCCTAATTCGGAGTATTGTGTGCAATCAACCAATTTCCCCCGGGATCAATAAAGTATGACTATGACTATGACTATGAGTTTTGGTCATCCACCTACAGGAAAGAGGTAAATAAGGTTGTAAGAGTTCAGAGAAAATTTACAGGATGTTGCCGGGTCTGGAGGGCCTACGTGATGAGGAAAGACTGAAAGGTTCGGACTTCATTTCTTAGCACATAGGAGATTGAGGGGTGACCTGATAGTGGTAGACATAATACAAAATTATGAGGGGTATAGATAGGGTAAAAGCAAGCAGTTTTGCCACTGAGGTTGGGTGGGATGTCACGGGTTAAGGGCGATAGGTGAAAAGTTTAAGGGGAACATGAGGGGAAATTTCTTTACTCAGAGGGTGATGAGAGTGTGGAAGGAGTTGCCAATTTCAATGCTTAAGAGAAGTTTGGATAGGTATCCGGATTGTAGGGGTATGAGGGCTATGGTCCACATGCAGGTTGATGGCAGTAGGTAGTTTAAATGATTTGGCATGAACTAGATGGGCTGAAGGACCTGTTTCTGTGCTGTACTTTTCTTTGGCACTATGACTGAAAGTTGCAGATGTTGGAAGAGTACATCTTTAGAAGCTGTTGACACATTGTACACCGCATGATCAAAGAAACACTAGCGAATGCAAATCCAGCTACCGCACGCCCTGTGGTAGAGTCCAATTCCAGCTACCTATCTTCCTCTCAAGGTTGGCGACAGTTGTCACTTTATAGTCAAATATATTAAATAATTAACAAGCATTTTCTTTGTCTCAAGCTAGATAGCGTATCCTCTGCAGTTACTTCCTGGGCTGAAACCATTGACTAATTCTTGTGTTAATGTGGCCACACTACAGCACCTGGTTTTGTTTCATGTCTCAAAGCAACTGGGTTCATGTGGAAGAGCTGTTTATTTGTTTGATATTGTTAATTCCCAAGGCTTATATGCAGATACTCAGCACCGTATTACTGTCGTCCGGAAGAATTGGCATTCTTTAGTAGTATGCTAATGGCATTCGGACAGGTGGGATTTGTCAGCCTTGGACGGCAGCCCGCCTAGGAGATGGAGAACTCTGATTTTAAACCTCCGCTGCCTTGTGGCCATACCCACCCAAGGGAAAGGCTTCGGGAGCAAACCCCGAGGAAGAAATCCAGAGCCGGGGTCCCTAAAACAGTTTGATGTTGTTTACAACTTCACTCTGGCAACCTCTGCGACAACATTGGTGCCAAGCTGTATCAGCGCTTGCCATTCCCTTGGACCACATCAGTGACGTGGAGAGGGGGAGCCCATGCATGGGCAACAGCCAGTTCTTCAAACCTTCCTGCCCAGGCTTGCACCCTGGAGAGGACACAGTCTACTAGAGGCACAAACCGACGATCCCCTGGGATTCAACGGCTGTCTACTATGCTAATGACATTGATATAGTTCAGGATCAATGGGTAAAGTTACAGAATCATAGAACTCTACAGTACAAAAACAGGCCCTTCAGCCCATCTAGTCCCTACCAAACTATTAACCTGCCTTGTACCATTCACCTGCACCCGGACCACAACCCTCCATACCCCTCCCATTTATGTGTCTGTCCAAATTTCTCTTAAATGTTGAAATCAAACCCACATCCGCTACTTCAGCTGGTCGCTCATACCACACTCTCACCACCCTCTGAGTGAAGAAGTTCCCTTTAAATATTTTGCCTTTCACCCTTAACCCATGACCTCTAGCTCCAGCTTCACCCAATCTCGGTGGAAAAGGCCTGCTTGCATTTACCCTATCTAAACCCCTCAAAATTATGCATGCCTCTATCAAATCCCTCCTCGTTCTTCTGCACTCCAGGGAATAAAGTCCAATCCTACTCAACTGGATGATTTATGGGTGAAAGAAAAATGGAGGGCTCGGTGGGAGGGAGGGGGTTAGATTGACCTTGGAGTCGGTGAAATGTCAGTACAGCATCATGGGCAAAAGGACCTGCACAGAGCTTTACCTTTCTGTTCAGTGTTTGAGAGGACTTATTTGCAACTGTACTCGTAAAGTTAAAGAAAGGGTAAATTTTATCATATCATGGACATTTATGATTCTGTAAAAGTCAATTAAGCCCATCATGTCCAAACCAAAACAAAACTGGAGCTATTTCAGCTAGAGTTGTCTCTGGGTAGCCTCCAACATGGCGGCATGAACGCTGATTCTTCTAACCTCCGGTAATTGACATCCTGCCCACCTCCTTCACCATTTCCCATTCCCCATTCCTGCTTCCCTGCCTCACCTTATTTCCTTAACTGCTCATCACCTCTCCCTGGTGCTCCTCCTCCTTCCCGTTCTTCCACGGTCTTCTGTGATCTCCCATCAGATTCCCCCTTCTCCAGCTCTTTTACCTCTTTCACCCATCAACTTCCCAGCTCTTGAATTCAAAACCTCCCCCTCTCCCAGTTCCACCTATCACCTGCCACCTTGTACTTCTTCTTCGCCTCCCCCCACCTTCTTACTCTGACTTCTCCTCCTCCTTTCCAGTCCCGAAGAAGGGTCTCGGCCCGAAACATCAATTGTTTACTCTTCTCCATAGATGCTGCCTGGCCTGATGAGCTCTTCCAGCATTTTGTGTCTGTTGCTACTTAGGTTAATCCCATTTCCCAACTCTCAATCCATTGTCCTGTAGTGTCCGGGTCTTGAAGTCTTCATCTATGTAATTTGCAGATGAGAAATGTTTCAGAACAGATCAAAATCAAAATTGGCTTTAATTGCACCAGCATACGCTGTTGTCTTTGCGGCAGCAGTACATTCCAATATGTAATAATAGAGAAAAGAAACTGAATTACAATAAGTATATATATATTAAATAGTTAAATTAAATCAGTAGTGCAAAAATAGAAATAAAAAAAAGTAGTGAGGTAGTGTTCATGAGATCAATGACTATTCAGGAATCAGATCTATATCAGATTTGTACTCCAGGGAGTGTGAAGCGCAGAATCAAATATCGCTGTGATGATTGTACGTTCTAATATCAATTGTTTGGCGACAATAAGTATAAAGTATAAAGATGGCAGAGGGGAAGACGCTGTTCCTGAATCATTGGGTGTGTGCCTTCATTCTGCAGAGAGTGGTGCGGGCAGTCCAGTGCATCTGTAGATGTGAACGACCCACTGTCCAGGACATTTACAGAGACAGGTGCATGCAAAGGGCCCGAAGGATCATTGGGTCACCCTAACCACAAACTGTCCCAGCTGCTACCATCCGGGAAACAGTACCGCAGCCTTAAAACCTTGCCCAATGATTAAGCTCGGATTAAACTGGGGGATTGCTGGGCGACATGACTGGATAGGCTTTTTCTGATAATAATAGCTATTGAGATCTCTGGCAAGGGAAGTGGGTTTTTCCTCCTAACTGAGTGCACTTCTGTTTGATATCACCTCAGTCTCCCTTGATCCAATGAAAAGAAGCCCAGCCTGGAGAGGTTCACCTCATAGCTATGAATCTGCAGTCCTGGTAACATCCTCAAATTTCCAAAGTACCTCTGCAATTTTATCACATTCTCACGTTATAGAAGTGACCGCAGCTGCAGCTTGATTCCTGTTTTATCACACAGGTTCAGAGAGACCTCCCTGAGGAACTCTATAGTTTAGCCAATAAATGTGCTTGAAGGCAGAAACCCTTCACTGCATCTAAAGAAGGACGTGGATGAGAACGAGTTGCCATTACCCGTGGGGTGAGGACCTGAGAAATGGTGTTATATATTATAGGAAGCTCTACTTAAGAGTTTGAGGAGATCCTATAGGTCACCAAAAACTCTTACAAAATATAGATGTGGTGGAGAGGGTTCTGACTGGTTGTATCACAACTACTGACATGAAGGAGGGAGGAGAGGAGAGAGGACAATGGGAGAAAGGGAAGAAGAAAGGGCACCATGGGAAAGTGATAGGCAGATGAGGAGAAAGAGTCAGAGGTCAGAGTGGGGAATAGAAGTATTGAATTGAATTGAATTGACTTTATTACCTAGATCTTTCATATACACGAGAAGTAAAAATCTTTACGTTACATCTCCATCTAAATGTGCAATGCACAATTATAGTAATTTATAATAAATAGAATGTACAACAGGATTATAACATAGAAATATAGTTGTGTCAGCATGAATTAATCAGTCTGATGGCCTGCTGGGAGAAGCTGCCCTGGAGCCTGTTGGTCTTGGCTTTTATGCTGTGGTACCGTTTCCCAGATGACAGCAGCTGGAACAGATTGTGGTTAGGGTGATTCGGATCTCCAATGATCCTTCGGGCCCTTTTTACACACCTGTCTCTGTAAGTGTCCTGAATAGTGGGAAGTTCACAATTACAGATGCGCTGGGCTGTCCGCACCACTCTCTGCAGAGTCCTGCGATTTGAGGGAAGTACAGTTCCCATACCAGGCAGTAACGCAGCCAGTCTGGGTGCTCTCAGTTGTGCCCCTATAGAAAGTTCTTAGAATTTGGGTGGTCACACCAAACTTCTTCAACCACCTGAGGTGAAAGGTGAGAAGAGGGAACGGTGAGGGGAAAAAATTACCAGAATGCTCATGCCATCAGGTTGGCTGAGACCCTTCATCAGAACACCACACGATTAACATAGGTGGAACTTTGAACTGTGTTGGGGTCCAGGGATATGGAGTGGCAGTTTTAACCTGTCCTGCCAGTGGAAGATAGCTTAATTGTACACCCATAAACACATGAGATCCTGTAGATGGTGGAAGTCTTGAGCAATGCACTCAAAATGCTGGAGGAACTCTGCAGGTCAGGCAGCATCTACGTAGAGGGATTAACCATCGATGTTTCAGGCTGAGATCCCTGAAAACCTGTTTGGAACTATCACCTTTTCTCTTGAGTGCTGGTTTATGATCAAATGAATGTGCACGATAAATTTCAGTCTGGCAAGATTTAGAGCTGTTCGGCAAAAGCTTGCGCTCCAATCTAAGTTTTATGGCAACATCACATATTTACTTAATTGTAAAGTAACATTCTTGTTGTGACCCTTACGTTCCCCGGTACATCTCACTCCAAAAGGAGGAATGTAGGCCAGCACAAGGTTGTGTGAGAACTTATCAGCAGATAGAAGTTCTTAAGGTGACGCAAGTTTACCAGGACAGGTGGAGAAGGACAGCTGCTACATCTGTCCCACACCGGACAGATAGACGACAGCTCCTACATCCGTTCTAGTACTGGACATGTAGAAGAAGGCAGCTCCCAGTCCTGATCTGGACATGTAGAAGAAGGCAGCTCCCATGCCTGTTCTAGAACTAAGCAGATAGAAGAAGGCAGTGTGCACATCCATTCCAGAAGTGAGCAGGTGAAGAATAGTGACCATGGCTGTTCTGGAAGTGGGCGGGTAAAAGAAGGATGCTGCCCCCATTTGTTCTAGAACTGGACCCATGGGGAAAGCCAGCTCCCACGTCCGTTCTAGATTGGTTCAAAAGTTCAAAGTGCATTTATTATCAAAGTGCGTGTACATTACACATCCTTGAGATGTTGCATCGATGTGCCCTGGGCTTTGATCCTGCCGCCATGTTTCGCCCCATGCCTGCCCTTTCCAGATCAACCAAATGCTTAGACTGAACAAACTTCACTCTCAGTTTAGGTGAACAGGCCTTGAATCTGCCTTTCCTTCGCCCTGACTCTGCCTCAAACGTGCCTTGACCTCACCTCAACTTCGCCTCGCACACACCTACTCCAACCCTCGACTCAGCCTCTCTATTGTCTGCAGTGACCATTTACCATAAATTTTACAAGAAAGGGTGTTATCAATAAAGTATTTAATTGTATTCTTTATTTTCTTTGCCACCAGTACGTATTTGCTGGGATTCACCAACGCCAATTTAAACCGGAAGAGCCGGGCTTGTGGAAAAAGGCAGCTCCCATATCCATTTCAGAATTGGGCAGGTGAAGGAAGGCTTCCACATCTGTTCTAGAACTGGGTAAATTACAGGTAGACGACATATTCCACATCTCCCATGGCAAATTCCGCTCCTGCTTTCTCCTTTGAACAACTTGTTGCAACAGCGGCCAAACGATTAGGAACATCATTCATTATTTAATCCTGGTGACATCAAAACTTATTGTGAAAAATGGAATTAATACAATCAGATTTCAGTGAATTATGCTGTAAATCAATAACCTGCTCCAGCAGCCAATCAGTAGCGTAGTGACATCCACGCTGGACTTCGAGGCGAGTGGTCCTGGGATCGAATCCTGGTGGCTCTTTTGCATACTTTCCATCCGCGCTGGGTTGAGCGTCAAGCTAGCAACGCGGCCTCGTTAAAAACAGACTAAAGAGAAAGAAGAGGTGAGGTTGCTGTCCAATGTGCCTCAAGGCGCAGAGAGGATTAGCAACAACCCACTCCAGTGTGGGGTCTAAAAATAACATCAGGAGCTATTACAACATCATTAAAGCAGTTTACATTCACTATTTAAAGTGCAACTGGGTGAGCAGTGTTCATTATTAAGTGTAACCTCGATATTGTATTCTTTTGAAATCTGCTTTTTATAGTTAATATTTCATTCTCGTTGGGATTCAGTGCTGATTTGACTGCACTAAGGATGAATTGATTTTTCTTTTTATCTGGACTAAAAAGCGAATTGGATTTGTGACAGAGAATTTGAAGGTATTTTGAGCATTATTGAGTTCTATATTGCAGAGACTTACAGAAAATTCACACTTTCCGTCATTAGTGAGAAGACTGTTCATGCAGTAGTCCTGTCCCTTCGGAAATAGCAGCTCAAATCAATTCTATTTAAAGAGATCTCTAGCCACAACATTTAAATCACTTACTTGACTTTCAACTTACAAGGAGTTCAGTGTTAAAACATTCATTTGAATGTTCTGCTGGTCCCTAATAGCTTATTCAATGAAGAACCACACCTACCAGAAATGGGCTGAGGGTCATTCCTGAAGGGTGCAGGATTAATCAATCTTTGCTAATTGCACGACATTCCTGCCCCGGATCAGCGGTTCAAATCCTTTCAGAACACGATCTAAAATCAATTCAACGTCCAATTTCTTGTCAAAAGCACAAATAAACTTTCAGATTAAGATGGCGCTGCTGCGGACGGGCGACAACTTACTGGTGGTTCACAAAACAAGAAATGCAATAAAATCTTTACTAATAACACTTTTTCTGTAACAAATTATGGCAAGCAATCACAGAAAACAATAAAGAGGCGAGGCTGAGTCAAGGGGCAAAGCATGTGGATGTGAGACAAGGTCAGGGCCATGTCGAGGCATATTCGAGACTAATTTGACAAGGATGTTGCCTAGATTGGGGAGCATTCCTTACGAGAATAGGGTGAGTGAACTCGGCCTTTTCTCCTTGGAGCGACGGAGGATGAGAGGTGACCTGATAGAGGTGTATAAGATGATGAGAGGCATTGGTCGTGTGGAGAGTCAGAGGCTTTTTCCCAGGACTGAAATGGTTAGCACAAGAGGACATAGTTTTAAGGTGCTTGGAAGTAGGTGCAGAGGAGATGTCAGGGATAAGTTTTTTATGCAGAGAGTGGTGAGTGCATGGAATGGGCTGCCGGCAATGGTGGTGAGGCAGATACGAAAGGGTCTTTTAAGAGACTCCTGGATAGGTATATGGAGCTTAGAAAAATGGAGGGCTCTGGGTAACCCTTGGTAATTTCTAAAGTAAGTACATGTTCGGCACAGCATTGTGGGCCGAAGGGCCTGTATTGTGCTGTAGGTTTTCCATGTTTCTATGTTTCTAAAATCAGGAAGAGCGGACTGGAGAAAAGTTGGAATGGAGGAGAGGCAGATTCAAGGCTCGTTCACTTAAACCGAGAGCAAGCTTTGACTGATCTAAGTGCCAGGCTGATTCAGAAAGGTCAGGTACGGGCTGAAACGTGGCGGCAGGGTCCAAGCCCAGAGACTATCAATCTGACAGAGCCCAGGTCCGAGAGGGAGGAATGACCCAATGTTTGGATCATTTATACACCGGGCCAGATGGATTGATAAGGCAGGGTGTCAGAATCAGAGGCGAGAGTCAGGCGGTTCTGCCTGCCACTCTGCAATGTCTACTCATCTCTTCACTGAGCTGAGGCTAAGGCTGTGGGCCCACTAGGCTGCTCCAGGCTCTGTGTCTGTGGGCCTGCTAGGCTGCTCCAGGCTCCATGTCTGTGGGCCTGCTAGGCTGCTCCAGGCTCCATGTCTGTGGGCCCAAAGACGTTTACTCCCCTATGTGCTGAACTGAGGCTAAGGCTCTGGGCCTGCTAAAGCTGCTCCAGGCTCCGTGTCTGTGGGCCCAAAGATGTTTACTCCCCTATATGCTGAACTGAGGTTGAGGCTATGGCCTACTTTAAGCTTTGTACCTGAGAACTCACTGTCATTCTAAATGCTATTTCCTTACTTTTATTGTTTGCACAATTTGCTCTTCTTTTCCTCTCTGCATATTGGATGTTTGTCAGAATTCATTCTTTTTTAATGGGTACTTTTGGGTTTCTTGTTTTGTGGCTGCGTGTAAGGAGATGAATCTCAAGGTTGTATAATGTATACATACTTTGTTAATAAATGTGCTTTAAACTTCGAGAGTGTCTGAACTGGCTGCACCACTGCCTGGTATGGAAACACCAATGCCCAGGAATGGTGAAGTCTACAGAAAGTGGTGGAAACAGCTCAGTCCATCACAGTCCATCACCTTTGAATGCAGATGCATGCTACCATCAAAGACCCCCGCCACCTAAGCCATGCCCTCTTGTTGCTACTACAGTGGGGCAGGAAGTACAGGAGCCTTGGGTCTCACACTAGCAGGTTCAGGAGCAACCATCAGCCTCCTGAACGGGCATAGATAACGTCACTCACCACTACTCAGAACTCATTCTTCAACCTACAGACTCATTTTCCAAGGAACCTTGACAACACCGGATTATTTTTCATTCAACCAACATACATCAAAGTTGCTGGTGAACGCAGCAGGCCAGAAACGTCGACTGCACCTCTTCCTATAGATGCTGCTTGGCCTGCTGCGTTCACCAGCAACTTTGATGTATGTTGCTTGAATTTCCAGCATCTGCAGAATTCCTGTTGTTTTTGTTTTTATTTTTCATTCGCAAGCTTGTCTTCTTTTTTAGTTCTTTGTCTTGAACTTTGCACACGCGTGCAAAAGTGTACGGAAAGATTATTTTCAGCAGCATCGTAGGCATATAGCATCGTACGAGCAGCGTCTGCAAGGTAAACAAATTAATCGTAAATTATAGACAATTTTAACAAGAAATGACAAGTAGACCCACAAAAAAACAAGTCTATTTTGGTGCAAAATGATCAAAGTGGTCATAGTGTTGTCTTACTGAGGTAATGATTAGGGTTGTTGCAATTGGGGGGTTAACTAATAGGTTGACTTCTCCGTGGATTGTCACCTTGTCGTGGTGGAGAAGCTTGTGTGGTCCTGTGATCCCGAGAGCAATGCCGTCTGGAGTTATGCTCCTGGTAGGGTCACCCATGGCGGTAAGGTCGAGGGTGAGGTCCCTGACAAAGAACAATCCAACCAAGACCTCAACAGTGGAACAGGCGGATGAAGTTACTTCGAACTCAACGGCTGTGAAGGCGGACGAAGGCTGCAATGAATCCATCAGCTCCAATCGTCGTGGTTTCCATGCCATTGGAACCAGTTGGCTGATTTGTGAAGTATCGTGTGCTTCTTGGAGTGCAACATCAAGTACACGTTAAACGAATACACGCACAGGCGTCTTCACTCTGTGGGCCACTTCTTCAGAACGAAGACTATCATCCTCGACCTCGAGGGATGGCCACGACGATGACGAATAGGTTGAAGGGAAGCAGTGAGGGACTTCAGACTTCTGCACCTCCTGCCCCATGGTACTAGCAAGAAGGTATCATGGCTCAGATAGTGGGGATCTTTGATGATGGACGTTGCCTTCTTGAGGCAATACCTCCTATAGATACCACCGATGGTGCGGAGGGATGTGCCAGTGATGTATTGGGCTGAGTCCATGATTCTCCGCAGCTCCGTACATTCCCGTGCATCAAAATTGCCACACCAGACCAGGATACTTTCAACAGTATATCTGCAGAAGTTTGTGGTGTTACAAAGAAAGGACAATAGCACCTCTACTTCTTTTGGAGTTTGCAGAGATTCGGTCTGACATCTAAAACTTTGATAAACTTCTATAGATTTTTTTTCTTTGCGTGTCAGCCATTCTTGTCTGGCGCGTGGTGTCAGGGTTGGTCTCCTTTTGGATTAACTGGGTCACGATATGAACGTTCCTGACTCGACCCTCGGAGTCCGGCACTGATGCCATTGCACCACCAGCCGGCTACTTCTATAGACGAGTAGCGGAGAGTAAATTGACAGGCTGGTAGGGAAACAAAAAATCCTACAAAAAGTATTGGATATGGTCCAGTCCATCATGGATAAAACCTTCCCCACCATTGAGCACATCTGCATGAAATTCTATTGTAGGAAAGCAGCATCCATCATCAGGGACCCCCACCACTCAGAACATGCTCCCTGCTCACTGCTGCCATCAGGAAGATGGTACAGGAGTCTCAGGACCCACACCTCCAGGTTCAGGAACAGTTACTACCCGTCATTCATCAGGCTCCTGAAGCAAAGAGCACAACTTTCACTCAACTTCATCACTGGAGCGAGGGCTTTACTCTTTGGAGAGAAAGAGGATGAGAGGAGAAGTGATAGAGGTGTACAAGATAATAAGAGAAATAGATAGAGTGGATAGCCAGCGCCTCTTCCCCAGGGCACCACTGGTCAATACAAGAGGACATGGCTTTAAGGGAAGGGGTGGGAAGTTCAAGGGGGATATTAGAGGAAGGTTTTTTACTCAGAGAGTGGTTGGTGCGTGGAATACCCTGCCTGAGTCAGTGGTGGAGGCAGATACACTAGTGAAGTTTGAGAGACTACTAGACAGGTATATGGAGGAATCTAAGGTGGGAGCTTATATGGGAGGCAGGGTTTGAGGGTCGGCACAACATTGTGGGCCGAAGGGCCTGTACTGTGCTGTACTATTCTATGTTCTATGTTCTATGAAATGTTCCCACAATCTATGGACTAATTTTCAGGGACTCTTCGTGTCATGTTCTCAATATTAATTGCTTATTTATTTATTATTATTTCTTCTCTTTGTATTTGCACAGTTTGTTGTCTTCCGCACTCTGGTTGAATTCCCAAGCTGGGTGGTTTTTCATTGATTCTGTTATAAGATAACAGAGGATAGAGCTTTGTTTATCCCGAAGGAAATTATTGCTGCAAGGTTGCTCAGTCAGAAATATATACTTTAAAATACAAAGTGTAAGCATTGAGGTACAAAAAATATACAAAATGTGTGCTAAAAGGGAATAGTGCAAAATACAGATATACAATGAAACCATACACTTATGGACTTAAGGAGGAGGAGTTGTCCAGTTATATAGCCACAGGGAGAAAGGATTTCCTGTGGCATTCAGTGGTGCAGCTCAGTGGAATCAGCCTGTTACTAAAGCTGCTCCTCTGTTTGTCCAGTGTGTCATGGAGGGGGTGAGAGGGGTTGTCCAGAATACTCCATAGTTTCTGCATCCTCCTTCTCTCAGACACAACCACCAGGGGATCCAATTCCACCCTCAGAACAGAACCAGCCTTCCTGATGAGCTTATCGATCTTCCTGGCATCAGCTGCTCTCACCCTGCTGCCCCAGCAGACCACAGCGCAGAACAGAATGCTGGCCTCCATTGAGTCATAGAACGTATGCTTATTATTCTATAAATTTATTTAGTATGCCCACATGAAAATGAATTTCAGGGTTGTCTGTGGTGACATATATGTACTTTGCTAAGAAAATTCACTTTGAATTTTGAACTTTATATGTCACCATATACAGCCCTGAGATTCATTTTCTTGCAGGCATTCACTGTATTATGCTTTTTTAAAAAAATAACAATATTAAAAAATAAGCAATAAATATCAAGATCAGGCGGCATTGTCCTCGGGATCACAGGACCACACAAGCTTCTCCACCATGACAAGGTGACAATCCACAGAGAAGTCAATCTATAAGATAACCCCCCGACTGCAATGACCCTAATCATTAACACGAGGAATTCTGCAGATGCTGGAAATTCAAGCAACACACATCAAAGTTGCTGGTGAACGCAGCAGGCCAGGCAGCCTCTCTAGGAAGAGGTACAGTCAACCTTTCGGGCCGAGACCCTTCGTCAGGACTAACTGAAGGAAGAGCTAGTAAGAGATTTGAAAGTGGGAGGGGGAGGGGGAGATCCAAAATGATAAGAGAAGACAGGAGGGGGAGGAATGGAGCCAAGAGCTGGACAGGTGATTGGCAAAAGGGATACGAGAGGATCATGGGACAGGAGGCCCATGGAGAAAGAAAAGGGGGAGGGGGGGAACCCAGAGGATGGGCAAGGGGTATAGTGAGAGGGACAGAGGGAGAAAAAGGAGAGAGAGAGAAAAAGAATGTGTGTATATAAATAAATAACAGATGGGGTACGAGGGGGAGGTGGGGCATTAGCAGAAGTTAGAGAAGTCAATGTTCATGCCATCAGGTTGGAGGCTACCCAGACGGAATATAAGGTGTTGTTCCTCCAACATGAGTGTGGTTTCATCTTGACAGTAGAGGAGGCCGTGGATAGACATATCAGAATGGGAATGGGACATGGAATTAAAATGTGTGGCCACTGGGAGATCCTGCTTTCTCGGCGGACAGAGCGTAGGTGCCCGCTTAGCCTTGTCTTCTTTCCACTTCCCCAACCTTCTTATTCTGGCATCTTCCCCCTTCCTTTCCAGTCCTATTGAAGGATGTTGTCCTGAAGCTGTCACTGTCTATTCACAGTCAATGCTGCCTGGCCTGCTAAGTTCAGAATCAGGCTTATGTCGTGAAATTTGTTGTTATGTGGCAGCAGTACAGTCAACTGCATAATAACAATAAAATCCATCAATTACAATCAGATGTACATCCATATAGTCTCAGGCACAAATATATAGCTAGGGTGCCTAAGATGTCTGCACGGTACTGTACTGGTCGATGTGAGGCAGAGAACAAATTTGTAAATCTGGCAGGAATAAAGGATTTTATGAATTGTGAGGGGGTGGAGTGCCACGGGAGGGGGGAGTGAGAGGTGGCGGAGAAGGAGTGCCGGGGTCGAGACTGGCCACGGGTGCAGACACATCCAGCCCTGAGACACCAGGCAAGGTCACTTGATTCCAAACAATTGGTTTATTGATCATTACAGAATGTCTCTCTGGTGCTTCCCTCTCCCTTCCCCTTTTCCCAACCATGATTCCCCTCTCCCTGCCCCCTTCCCACTCTCAGTCCACAACACAGACCATATCAGAATTAGGTTTATCATCACTCATATTTGTCATAAAATTTGTTTTTTTTTGTTGCAGCAGTACAGTGCAATACATAAAATTACTATATTACTGTGCTAAATTACTGTGCTAAAGTAGTCTTGGGGCACCTTAGCTATATACATGTGCCTCAGACTTTTCCACTTTATATTTAAAAACTTAAATTAAAAAGTAATACAAGAAGAGAGTAGGAAAAGAAAGAAATGGTGAGGTGGTGTTCATGGATTCAATGTCCATTCAGAAATCAGACGGTAGAGGGGAAAAGCTGTTCCTAAAATGCTGAGAGTGTGACTTCAGGCTCCTGTACCTCCTCCCTGATAGTAGCAATGAGAAGAGGGGTCTTCAGGTTCCTGTACCTCCTCCCTGATGGTAGCAATGAGAAGAGGGGTCTTCAGGTTCCTGTACCTCCTCCCTGATGGTAGCAATGAGAAGAGGGGTCTTCAGGCTCCTGTACCTCCTCCCTGATGGTAGTAATGAGAAGAGGGCACGCCCAGCATATTTGTGCCTGAAACTGTGGAACTAAGTGTTATGTTGAGAAGGCTGGAAGATAAAGAGACACTGTTTCTTTAGGTTACGTTGCTGTTAGTTGGAAGTGTCAGAGGTCAAGGGGCCGAGAGGTCTGAATGGGAAGTGGGATGGAGAATCAAAGTGACATCTTACTTCACCAGAAAAGATGCAGTAATGAGATTTATTCAGGGAGTTGTATAAGGCCATTATGCAAATATATTATAAGAGATCATCTACAAAACCCAAACAATACTAAGCTGTTTTTAATTGCTGTTCATCAATTTTAAAAAAGAACCCATATCAATATTTATTTATTTATTGAGATACAGCGTGGAGTAGGCCCTTTGAGCCTCACTGTCCAGCAACCCTCATCTTAATCCTAGCCTAATCACAGGCCAATTAACCTACTAACTGGTAGGTCTTTGGGTTATGGGAGGAAACTGGAGCACCCGGAGAAAACCCAGGTGCTCATGGGGGAAATCGTACAAACTCCTTACAGGCAGTGGTGGGATTTGAACCCTGGTCGCCTGGTACTGTGAAGTGTTGTGTTAACCGCTACACTACTGTGCTGCCCCTCAAACGCAAACCAAAAATTGCAGCCAATCTGAAACCACGATGCAACCCTGTGACAGAGTAGATAAAGATCTTGTTGATGGTTTAACACAGCAAGAATAAACAGATGGCTTCTGGTTTTTTAAATTGTTATTTATGAGATTAAAAATTGCATTTTTCTCTGCAGCTTGAGTAAAACCTGCTCAAAGTAATAAACAGATTGAGTAAACCTTAAAAGGTGATTCTGCCAAAGTTTGTAACAGGAGGCATTGCTTGGGACCAGGCTCTGAATGAACGAAATGCTGAACAGCTGTAGCCCACTGCGTGAGAATGTGCATTCGATGTATGCAGAAAGTAAATATATTCTTCACTTACGTGAGGTCTGAAACCAAGCACTCTACACCTTCTCCGCTTACATCTTGATACTAAACTCTTCGAAATTCAGTCACAAGTCACAGGCCACAGAGGCACGGCAGTTGCCTTGTCTCACAGCTGTGTAAAGTCTTTGTAGTTTGCACCTGCAAAGTATACCGCTCATGCAAGATAAATCATCGATGCCATACCTAACACTCCCTAACCACCCCCAAACTTGGCAGATTGATGGACCGTGTGGTGCTCATAAACTACACAACTATGACCTCAATACAAGTGCATGTAGCGATGATACCTAACCCCCTTGAAAAGCCTTCAGCCTCCTGCAATAGGCAAGGATTGAACAGGAAAACAGCTTGCATTGCACATTCTGAGCTATCTTTAAACAGCTCCAGAAATAGCTTTCGGTTATCTGTCCAGTACGTATCTACACACCATAAAAATCTTTGTTTTCATTTCTATTCCTGTCGTGGGAGGCTATTTTCGTTTGGTTGCACAAGCCCAGTGAAAAGATGAAAGATTACTTGCCACGCGTACATCGAGACGCACCGTGATGTGCGCCATTTGCGTCAATGACCAATACAGTTCGAGGATGAGCTGGGGGCAGCCCGCAGGGTTGACGTGCTTCCACCACCAACATACCATGTCCACAGCTTACTGACACTCATTGGAGGATTAGGAGTGGACGAGAGCAGCATCCTTTGGTGTCATTATTTTGGGCAACCCCTGTCCTGGGCCCAGCAAGTACAGGAAGTGAAATTACACAAAGAGCGCGGCCTCTACTTTCTTAGGAGTTTGCGAAGAGTCAGCATGACATCTAAAACTTTGTCAAACTTCTATAGATGAGTAGTGGAGAGTATATTCACTGGCTGGTAAAGAAATACCAATGACTTTGAATGGAAAATCCTACCAAAAGTAGTAGATATGGTCCAGTCCATCATGCGTAAGGTCCTCCCCGCCATTAAGCACATCAATATGACATTCTGTTGTAGGAACCCTCACCACCCAGAACGTGCTCTCTGCTCACTGCTCCCATCAGGGAAGAAGGTACAAGAGCCTTAGGACCCACACCTCCAGGTTCAGGAAAAGTTATTGCCCCTCAACCATCATGCTCCTGAAGCAAAGGGGATAACTTTTACTCAGCTTCACCTGGCTCATCATTGAAATGTTTCCACAACCTATGGACTCATTTTCAAGGATTCTTCATCTCATGATCTCAATATTTATTGTTTATGTATTTATTTCTTTTTTTTTTGTATTTGTCTCCAGTACAAGTTCAAGTTTATTGTCATCTGCCTGCAGATATATACAACCAAATGAAACAGCATTCCTCTGGACCATGGTACACCCATATAAACATACTCTATATTACGCACAGCACATAAAGAGAAATATTACCTTAAGTAAATTAATAAAATATACTTCAAAGAGCATGTAATGCACCACACATGTAAACTCTCTCTCTCTCTCTCTCTGCTGCCTGTTACACCACTGGCATCTAGGGCAGCAATGAATGTCCTCCATCTCTGGTGGTGCTCAGGGATCCTTCATCGTATCAGGAGCTCGGTTTTCACTACTGTCAATCATGCAAGTCCTGGGTGGAGACTCAGGAATACCGTCACACTCAGATGTAGAAGGATTCTTCATTGCTGTTTCCATAACAGTTTTGTTTGACCGGTCAGGGTTGTTACCCTGAGCTGAACCCCCGAACCTGGAGGACTGGTGGACCACTCTTGGTCTGTCCTCTACCCTTTGACCTGTTTGGCATGGGTGACCCTAGCAGGAGCCAAAGCGTAAAGCCCTGACTCCAGCCAGCATAGCTCTCCGGGTTATTGAGGCACACAAGCCTCCAAACCCAAAGTCAAGGTTGTGGTCCTCTTGGAGGACATGCAAACAGTAAACAGTAAATAGCTCACTGCCCCAGTAATCAGCCCTTAGGGGTGACAGAGTATTCATGAGTCTCACAGCCTGAGGGAAGAAGCCGTTGCCTAGTCCTGATGTTTCTGTATGTCTTTGCTGATGGTAGTGGGTCAAAGAGATTGTGGGACGGGTGGTAGGGATCCTCAACAATGCTTCAGGCCCTTCGTCTAATAGATTGTTCATTCAGAAGCAAGTTTTTAATCACACTTTCAGTTATATCTCAATTTTATTCCCATGATTAATTCCAGATTCCTTCAGTGAATTATAGTCATTCAGCATCAAAAGAGACCCTTCACCCCAGCTGGAGCTGAATGAACTAACATCCCATCTATTCTAGACCCATTTGCCCCTGCTCGACCCATAATCCCTGTAAGCTTATTCTTTCCATGTATCTATCCAATACAGAAGGGGTGGTGAGGTAAGTGAGGGGGCAGGGGTTGGGGTAGAGAGTTGTAGAGTCGGGTGGGCTTATGGGGGGTAGGGTTGGGGTTTGGATGGTAGGGAGTGGCGTGGGTTGGTGGGGTGATGGGATTTAAAGAGTTGGGGTTGGGTTTGTGCTTGGGGGTTGGGCTGAGGTTGTATTTTGGGGCTTGGTGCTTGGGGTTGCGTTTGCCGTTTTGGGCTGGGATTGGGGTTTAGTTTTGTTATTTGGAGTTGGAGGAGTGGAGGGTGGAGTGGGTGAGTGGAATGTCAGGGTTTAGGAGGTTAGGGTTGGGTTTGGGGTTTTTGCTCGAGTGGTGTTTTGGGGTTTGGGTTTAAGGTTATGGTGTGGGTTTTGTGCTGGGGATGTGTTTCGGGGTGATGGCTTTAGGGTTGGGCTTGAGGTTGTGGTTAGACTGGATTTTCAATTTAGAGTTGGGGTTTAAGGTTTGGGTTTGGGTTTGTATTTGGGGTTTGGGATTTGGGTTTGGTTTTGGGGTTTAGATTTTGGCTTGGGGTTTGGGGTTTGGGGTTGAATTTGGGGTTGGGTTTTGGGGTTGGATTTTGAGCTTGGGAGTTGGTATTGCAAAAGATCCTTAGGGATGTATTGCTAAGTAAAAGAACCATACAAATGCAGGTGTTGACTGAATTCTATTGGTCCGTAATCTAGGATCAATTAATTGGTCTCTGCACAGAATCTGATATCAAGTGGGAGAAACAAGTTACTAGTAAAAGGACAACAAAGCCAAAGCAAACAGAAAGATAAACAACAGTTTTTATCTGATTTACAAGTCCTGCCAAGTCCTGAGCTCATTTTCTAAAAAATTGTTCAACTCTTGTCAAGTTTTCCATTAAAATAACACAAGTTTGGAGTTATAGATTGAGATGGTCTTGGCCCAAGTTTAACCCAGTCCTCACTCACTCCTTAAGAGTTACAACCATCCCTTGTTTGCCATAGAAAGTGAAGATGATGGGGAAGATATGTTGGAGATAATGAGATATAGGAGCTGAAGGAAGTGATGGACTTTTGTGAGAAATGGAGAAAGGGTGGTGGGGTGGAGATAATCCCCTGCCAAAGGAGGTGTAAGGCGCTCTTTCTCTCCACTAGCCCGCAGGTCACTCTAGGGTAAAGTATAGCACCTGCCTAGCCCCAGCCCCAATCAGGGTAATGTAAAGCCAGGGGAGCAGGTGGTAGATGGTCGAATGAGCAGATGGTGCATATCACAAGTCCTGGTTATGTGACCATTGACGCCAGGCAGACAATCTCTGAAAAGTATAGATAATGGCTGGGGTCACCTGTCTTGTAAAGACACTGCCCAGAAGAAGGCAATGGCAAACCCCTTCTGTAGAAAAATTTACCAAGAACAATCATGATCATGGTGGCCATGATTGCCCACGTCACATGACATGACTCATAATGATGGTGATTATGAGGGACGAGCAGAAGACCATTGGCTTGGAGCACTGAACTGGAAAGATTGAGTCAACCTTCTGACTGGGATGACATTTTCACCAGGGAGGCCAGCTGTTTGTGGAAACAGATTTTAGTTTTTTTTTAACGTCAAAGTCACACAGAAAACATGCTGTATCGTTAATGATGCCATCCTTCTGAGAAAGGTTAATCTCAAGGTGGCCTCCAGTGGATAGGAAGCAACTTCTGGCATTGTTCAAAGAAGAACTGTCTTGTGGGTTCTTCTCTTGCATCACCAATAGAAATCACGAATTCATGCTTTTTTTTTAAGGGATTATGCTAGGTACGAGGGGGTAAGGGGTTTCGAGGGATGGGAAGCGCTTCTGGTGAAGGGGCTTATTGTGTCTATCTTCAGGAAAGCTCACTCTCCTTTGGTCTCCACGGGATACTCAACCATTACCTGAGGTTCAAAGTAGCTATGAACGTGTGACCGCAACCGCAGCCCAGTACATCGCTTTGACAGGCGGGCTAAACCTGGGAAAGAGAAGTCGGAGGGCTTCATATCCCAGTGAGATAGGGACTTGCCTGTCCTAACATGCAAAGTCGGCTCAGCAGACTTGGCAGATGAGATCTACAGTGAGATCCAACAGCTCAGAAGGTGGTTCTGCAATACTTGCGGAGAACGAAGAGCATGATGAGGCACAGAAGTCATTGTCATCCATTGCAACCAAGGAAGACCCCAGTTGCGATCACTGTAACACTGCGCCTGGGCTTCCAAGGCTGAGAGTGTGGAGCTGCCCCAGTTCAAAGTCTTTTCCACTTTAAAAATTCCCTCACATGGATTTCTTGTCACAGTTGGATACAACGGACAACCATAATGCTCTGAATAAATCTACATAATAGCTGTGATGACAAGTTTTGGGAGTTGCTATATGTAAACAATAGCAACAACATAAGAACATAAGAAATAGGAGCAGGAGTAGGCCATCCGGCCCATCGAGCCTGCCCTGCCATTCAATAAGATCATGGCTGATCTGTCCGTAAACTCAGCTCCATCTACCTGCCTTTTCCTCATAACCCTTAATTCCCCTACTAAGTGAAAATCTATCTAACTGTATCTTAAATGTATTTAGTGAAGAAGCCTCAATTGCTTCCCTGGGCAGAGAATTCCACAGATTCACCACTCTCTGGGAAAAACAGTTTCTCCTCATCTCCGTCCTAAATCTTCTCCCTTGAATCTTGAGGCAATGTCCCCTAGTTCTAGTCTCACCTACTAATGGAAACAACTTTCCTACTTCTATCTTAACTATTCCTTTCAAAATTTTGTATGTTTCTATAAGATCCCCTCTCATTCTTCTGAATTCCAGAGAGTATAGTTCCAGGCGACTCAATCTCTCCTCAAAGATTAACTCCTTCATCTCTGGAATCAACCTGGTGAACCTCCTCTGCACTGTTTCCAAAGCCAGTATATCCTTCCTCAGATATGGAGACCAGAACTGCACACAGTACTCCAGGTGCGGCCTCACCAGTACGACATCCACCTGTTCCCCTCTTTCCATTGCACTTATTATGTCCTCAAAGAACTCCAGTAAGTTTGTCAAACAGAACCTGCCCTTTCTGAATCCATGCTGCATCTGTCTAATGGAACCACTTCTTTCTAAATGTTTCGCTATTTCTTCCTTAATGACAGCTTCAAGCATTTTCCTGACTACAGATGTTAAGCTAACTGGCTTATAGTTGCCCATCTTTTCCCTACATCCTTTTTTAAAAAGTATTGTGACATTTGCTGTCTTCCAATCCACTGGGACCTGCCCAGACTCTAGAGAATTTTGGTAAATGATTACCAATGCATCTACTATAACCTCCATCAATTCCCTCAGCACCCTGGGATGCAACCCATCAGGACCAGAGGACTTATCTACTTTCAGGCCCTCTAGTTTGCTCATCACTATCTCTTTAGTGACAGTGATTTTATCAAGGTCCTCGCCTCCCATTTCGTCCATAACATCATTCTTTGGCATATTAAATGTATCCTCCACCATGAAGACCGACACAAAATAGTCGTTCAATCCCTCAGCCATTTCCTTATCACCCAATATCAATTTCCCCTTCTCATCTTCCAAGGGACCTAACATTTTCTAATTTACATATAACCTGTAACTGATCATAAACATCTCAACATGCTTCAATGGAAGAGTGAGAAAACAAGGGGTAATTGGTTCCAAGCCTTTAAATGAAGACAAACGGTTTAAAACTTGACCAAAGACTGGGGTTTAAGGAATTTAAAAATGTAGAAAGAGATGCTTGAGGGTTGAAATCCAAAGCTTTGGACCCTAACCCTCCACCATTCCATCATGGCTGATTTATTATCCCTCTCAAACCATATTCTTGCCTTCTCCCCATAACCTTTGATGCCTTAGCTAATATGGAACCTATCAGTCTCTGCTTTAAATATACCCAATGACTTCACCTCCATCTGTGGCAATTAATTCCATCGATTCACCACCCTTTAAGCTAAAGAAATTCCTCCCCAGCTCTGTTCTAAAGTGATGTCTTTCTATTCTGAGCCTCTGCTCTCTGGTCCTAGTCTCACCCACTAAAGGAAGAGAGTTCTCCCCACATCCACTCTATCTAGACCTTTCAATATTCAATAGGTTTCAATGAGTACCCTGTTAATTCTTCTAAACTCCAGCAAAAACAGGCAGAGCCATCAAATGCTGCTCAGAAATTAACCATTTCCTTCCCAGGGTCATTCTTGTGAACCTCCTCTGGAACCTCTCTAATGCCAGCGCGTCCCTTCTTAGATAAGGGACTCAAAACTGTTAACAGTACTCCAAGTCATAGACACAGGAGGTACTGCAGATGCTGAAAATCTAGAGTAATACACACAATGTGCAGGAGGAGCTCAGCAGGTCCCGCTGAAGAGTCTCGGTCCAAAACATCAACAATTTCTTCCCATCCATAGATGTTGCCTGACCTGTTGAGTTCCTCCAGCACATTGTGCGTATTACAATACTCCACGTGTGGTCTGATCAATGCCTTATGAAGCCTCAGTATTACACCTTTTCTTTTATATTCTAGTCCGCTGGAAATGAATTCTAACATTGCATTTGCCTTCCTTCCCTCCGACTCGACCTGAAAGTTAACTGCAAGAGGTCTCCAAAGTCCCTTTGCATCTCTGATTCTGAATTTTCTACCCATTTAGATAATAGTTGTGTCTTTATTCCTACAGCAAAGGACATGACCATACACTTTCCGACACTGTATTCCACTTCATTGGCATCCGTCTGTCTCGAAGGACAATGGGTGATCATCATCATCACAAGCCTGGGTGGTAGGTATGGAGATCCTGTGATGCCCAGTCATCAAAATCTCCCTCTTGGACTTGCCAGTGTAGTCCAAAGGAAAGCTTACAAAGCAGCTTCAATAATTTGTCCATTGTGGGTCCATCTCTGACTTTCTGCTGGACTTGAAGAATGGCCTTATTTCTCTCCACAGCGTTCAAAGTAAATTTATTATCAAAGCACATACATGCCACCATATACTGAGATTCATTTGAGATTTATTTTCTTCCGGGCATTCACAGTAAATACAGCAAACACGAGAGAATCAATGAAAAACCGCACCCAACAGGGTGAAATATTAGTCAGTTCTAAATGGATATTCTGAGGCTGTGTCCTCTGGTCTTAGACTGCCCACCATAGGAAACATCCCCTCCACAGAGGCTCTATCTAGGCCTTTCAATATTTAATAGGTTTCAATGTGATCTCTCCTCATTCTTCCAAACTCCAACGAGTACAGGCCCAGAGACATCAATGTTCCTCATATGTTAACCCTTTCACTCCCTGAATCATTCTCATTAACCTCCTCTGGGCCCTCTCCAATGCCAGTGCATCTTTTCTTTGATAAGAGACCCAAAACTGCTCACAATACTCCAAATGAGGACTGACAAAGGCCTTATAAAGCCTCAATGTTACATTCTTGCTCTTATATTCTAGTCCTCTCGAAATGGATGCTAACATTGCATTTGCCTTCTTTACCACTGAATCAATCTGCAAGTTAACCTTCTGGTACTGCTGCGTAAGGTTTCCCAAGTCCGGTTGCATCTCTGATTTTTGAAATTTCTGTCCAATTCGAAAAGAATCTACACCTTTATTCCTTCAAACAAAATGCATGACAATACACAATATCCCATCTGCCACTTCTTTGCCCTTTTCCCCAATCTGTCTAAGTCGTTCTGCAGACTCTCTGCTTCCTCAACACTACCTGCCCCTCCACCTAACTTTGTATCATCTGCAAACTTGGCCAAAAAGCTATCAATTCCATAATTCTAATCATTGAAATATAATGTAGAAAAAGGCAGTTCCAACACCGACTCCTGCAAAACACCACTAGTCACCAGCAGCCAACCAGAAAATGCCCCCTTTATAACCACCCTTTGCCTCCTGCCAGTCAGCCAATCTTCCATCCATACTAGTATCTTGCTTCTGATACCATGAGCTCTTGTATTGTCAAAGGCCTTCGGAAAATCCAAGTAAACAACAACCACTGACTCTCCTTTGTCTATCCTGCCTGTTATTTCCTCAAAGAATTCCAATAGATTTGTCAGGCAAGATTTCCCCGTAAAGAAACCATGCTAACTTCAGCCTATTTTATCGTGGCCTCCAAGTACCTTGAAACCTCATCCTCAATTATGGACTCCAACATCTTCAGAGTCAGAATTAGGTTTAGTATCACTGACATCGAGTGGTGGGTTGGAGATACATCTCTACCAAAGGGAGTGTAAGGTACTCCGTCCTTTTTATAAAAAGATGAACTTCCCTACACCTTTCATCACCTCTGTATGACCCACAGGACATTATCAAGTATTTGTTGTGCGCCAGGAAAAAGAAAATCTAGTTTGAACACAGAAATGTGTTGATAACCAGTTAATCTTTTCTTCTCGAAATATTACTTGAGGGATAAGCATTGGCTGGAACATCTGCTTGCACCAGCAATTCTAAATTAGGACTGAACAGATGGAGATTAGGTGTATTAGAACTCGACTTGGATCAGGGTCACCTGTCTACACCTGACTGTGTAGATTACACCGGACAACAAAGATTTTGATTCCTGAATACTTTTGGGTGTATCTTATGGACTTAAGCTGCTGATCATGAAAATCACCATGAAATTTCCCTATCACACATCCTTTATTTGAAATGGCCTATATTTGTTATTTCAATTCATAATTCAAGCCAGAATCAAACCAGGAAAGCGGCCAGAGCATGAGTGGGCCAGTGAAGGAGTGGAGCTTTGAGGCTTTGACTCGAGAGATTCGACGAGAAGAGGCGGAGGACAAGCTAGCTCGCAGTTAGTTTTTACAATGTCCCCTGAGACGGTGATGTGCCTCTCATGTGAGATGTGGCAGTCTTGGGGGAACACCCCTCTCCCGCAGAGTCACATCTGCCAGAAGTGCATACGGCTGGGCGATCTGGAAGACCGTGTAAGGAATCTGGAGCAGCAGCTGGATGACCTTCGACTCATAAGGGAGAATGAGGCAGTCATAGATGAGAGCTACAGGGAGGTAGTCACACCTAGGCTTTCCGAAGCAGGTCGTTGGGTGACAGTCAGAGGGGGGAAAGCGAAGGCGAGCAGACAGGTAGTGCAGAGCACCCTTGTAGCCATTCCCCTGAATAATAAGTTTTCCATCCTGGATACTGTTGGCGGGGACGACCGACCAGGTGTGAGCCACGGTGGCAGGGCCTCCGGCACTGAGTCTGACCCTGTGGTGCAGAAGGGTGGGACGGAGAAGAGGAGAGCTGTCGTCATTGGAGACTCTATAGTCAAGGGAGCAGACAGGAGATTTTGTGGACGTGAGAAGGACACCCGCATGGTTTGTTGCCTCCCGGGTGCCAGAGTCTGGGATGTCTCTGACCGGGTGCATGACATCCTGGTACAAGAAGGAAAGCAACCAGAAGTCGTGATACATGTTGGGACCAACGACATAGGCAGGAAGAGGGATGAGGTCCTGAAGTGTGAGTTTCGGGAATTAGGCAGAAGGCTGAAGAACAGGACCTCAAGGGTGACGTTCTCAGGATTGCTGCCAGTGCTACATGACAGAGATGGTAAGAATTGGAGGAGATGGCAGTTGAATGCGTGGCTGAGGAGTTGGTGGAGGGAAAAGGGTTTTAGATTTTTAGATCATTGGGATCTCTTCTGGAGAAGGTGGGACCTGCACAGATTGGATGGGTTGCACCTGAACTCGAGGGGGAGCAATATCCTTGCAGGTAGGTTTGCTAGCATGGTTCGGGAGGGTTTAAACTAATTTGCGAGGGGTATGGGACCCAGAGCGATAGAGCAGTGAAAGAAGTGCATGGAGTAAAGCCAGATCTAACATACAGAGAGGCTTTGAGGAAAGAGAAGCAGAATAAACGGAGTAAAGACAGTAAGGTAGAAGGGCTGAAATGTGTGTACCTCAATGCAAGAAGCATCAGGAACAAAGGTGATGAACTGAGAGCTTGGATACATACATGGAATTATGATGCAGTGGCCATTACAGAGACTTGGCTGGCACCAGGGCAGGAATGGATTCTCAATATTCCTGGATTTCAGTGCTTTAAAAGGGATAGAGAGGGTGGAAAAAGGGGAGGAGGGGTGGCATTACTGGTCAGGGATACTATTACAGCTACAGAAAGGGTGAGTAATGTAGCAGGATCTTCTTTTGAGTCAATATGGGTGGAAGTCAGGAACAGGAAGGGAGCAGTTACTCTACTGGGGGTATTCTATAGGCCCCCTGGTAGCAGCAGAGACACAGAGGAGCAGATTGGGAGGCAGATTTTGGAAAGGTGCAAAAATAACAGGGTTGTTATCATGGGTGACTTTAACTTCCCTAATATTGATTGGCACCTGATTAGTTCCAAGGGTTTAGATGGGGCAGAATTTGTTAAGTGTGTCCAGGATGGATTCCTGTCACAGTATGTGGACAGACCGACCAGGGGGAATGCCATACTAGATCTAGTACTAGGTAATGAACCGGGTCAGGTCACAGATCTCTCAGTGGGTGAGCATCTGGGGGACAGTGACCACCGCTCCCTGGCCTTTATAATTATCATGGAAAAGGATAGAATCAAAGAGGACAGGAACATTTTTAAAAGGGGAAAGGCAAATTATGAGGCTATAAGGCTAGAACTTGTGGGTGTGAATTGGGATGATGTTTTTGCAGGGAAATGTACTATGGACATGTGGTCGATGTTTAGAGATCTCTTGCAGGATGTAAGGGATAAATTTGTCCCGGTGAGGAAAATAAAGAATGGTAGGGTGAATGAACCATGGGTGACAACTGAGGTGGAAAATCTAGTCAGGAGGAAGAAGGCAGCATACATGAGGTTTAGGAAGCAAGGATCAGATGGGTCTATTGAGGAATATAGGGAAGCAAGAAAGGAGCTTAAGAAGGGGCTAAGAAGAGCAAGAAGGGGGCATGAGAAGGCCTTGGCGAGTAGGGTAAAGGAAAACCCCAAGGCATTCTTCAATTATGTGAAGAAAAAATGGATGACAGGAGTGAAGGTAGGACCGATTAGAGATTAGAGGTAGGAAGATGTGCCTGGAGGCTGTGGAAGTGAGCGAGGTCCTCAATGAATACTTCTCTTCGGTATTCACCAATGAGAGGGAACTTGATGATGGTGAGGTTGATGTTCTGGAGCATGCTGATATTAAGGGAGAGGAGGTGTTGGAGTTGTTAAAATACATTAGGACAGGTAAGTCCCCGGGGCCTGACGGAATATTCCCCAGGCTGCTCCATGAGGCGAGAGAAGAGATTGCTGAGCCTCTGGCTAGGATCTTTATGTCCTCGTTGTCCACGGGAATGGTACCGGAGGATTGGAGGGAGGCGAATGTTGTTCCCTTGTTCAAAAAAGGTAGTAGGGATAGTCCGGGTAATTATAGACCAGTGAGCCTTACGTCTGTAGTGGGAAAGCTGTTGGAAAAGATTCTTAGAGATAGGATCTATAGGCATTTAGAGAATCATGGTCTGATCAGGGACAGTCAGCATGGCTTTGTGAAGGGCAGATCGTGTCTAACAAGCCTGATAGAGTTCTTTGAGGAGGTGACCAGGCATATAGATGAGGGTAGTGCAGTGGATGTGATTTATATGGATTTTAGTCAGGCATTTGACAAGGTTCCACACGGTAGGCTTATTCAGAAGGTTAGAAGGCATGGGATCCAGGGAAGTTTGGCCAGGTGGATTCAGAATTGGCTTACCTGTAGAGGGCAGAGGGTGGTGGAGGGAGTGCATTCAGATTGGAAGATTGTGACTAGTGGTGTCCCACAAGGATCTGTTCTGGGACCTCTACTTTTCGTGATTTTTATTAACGACCTGGATGTGGGGGTAGAAGGGTGGGTTGGAAAGTTTGCAGACGACACAAAGCTTGGTGGTGTTGTAGATAGTGTAGAGGATTGTCAAAGATTGCAGAGAGACATTGATAGGATGCAGAAGTGGGCTGAGAAGTGGCAGATGGAGTTCAACCCGGAGAAGTGTGAGGTGGTACACTTTGGAAGGACAAACTCCAAGGCAGAGTACAAAGTAAATGGCAGGATACTTGGTAGTGTGGAGGAGCAGAGGGATCTGGGGGTACATGTCCACAGATCCCT
Source organism: Mobula hypostoma (assembly GCF_963921235.1). Taxonomy (NCBI): domain Eukaryota; kingdom Metazoa; phylum Chordata; class Chondrichthyes; order Myliobatiformes; family Myliobatidae; genus Mobula; species Mobula hypostoma. The sequence continues at coordinate 6,226,299 of NC_086124.1, forward strand.
GAAAGTTGCCTCACAGGTGGATAAGGTAGTTAAGAAAGCTTATGGGGTGTTAGCTTTCATAAGTCGAGGGATAGAGTTTAAGAGTCGCAATGTAATGATGCAGCTCTATAAAATTCTGGTTAGGCCACACTTGGAGTACTGTGTCCAGTTCTGGTCACCTCACTATAGAAGGGATGTGGAAGCATTGGAAAGGGTACAGAAGAGATTTACCAGGATGCTGCCTGGTTTAGAAAGTATGCATTATGATCAGAGATTAAGGGAGCTAGGGCTTTACACTTTGGAGAGAAGGAGGATGAAAGGAGACATAATAGAGGTGTACAAGATAATAAGAGGAATAGATAGAGTGGATAGCCAGCACCTCTTCCCCAGGGCACCACTGCTCAATACAAGAGGACATGGCTTTAAGGTAAGGGGTGGGAAGTTCAAGGGGGATATTAGAGGAAGGTTTTTTACTCAGAGAGTGGTTGGTGTGTGGAATGCACTGCCTGAGTCAGTGGTGGAGGCAGATACACTAGTGAAGTTTAAGAGACTACTAGACAGGTATATGGAGGAATGTAAGGTGGGGGCTTATATGGGAGGCAGGGTTTGAGGGTCGGCACAACATTGTGGGCCGAAGGGCCTGTACTGTGCTGTACTATTCTATGTTCTATGTTCTAACTGATGCCAAGATTAAGGAAGGCATTTTTGTTGGTCCACAAATCAAACAGGTCATCAATGACCAGCAATTTGAAGAACTTCTAGTGGGACCAGAGAAAATTGCACGGAAGGCATTCAAGAATGTGTTGAAACTTTTCTTTGCAACTACAGGGCACCAGTCTACATGCAGCTGGTTGACAACATGCTTCAAGCGTACAAAACCGTGAAGTGCAACTTTTCAATAAACATCTATTTTCTGCAACTCCATTTAGACTTATTCTCTGCAAGTCTTGGCGCTGTCAGCGACGAGCACGGTGAAAGGTTTCACCAAGGCATCGCAGTCATGGAGAAACATTATCATGGCAACTGGAATCCATCAGTGCTGGTAGATTATTGTTGGATACATAAGCAAGAAGCCTCAAGCACTGAGTACAAACAAAATTCATCAACAAAATATTTTTAGCTTAGTTGAGCTATTGCAAAACATCAGCACCATGATGCAATTAAACACATTGTATTCAATAAAAGTTAATTTCTTGTTTCTCCAAATTCTTATGTGATACAAGTAGTCTGAAATTATATTTTGTGTTCAGCTTTAAGTGGTCTATCATAAACAAGAAAAATCTGAGGAAGCAACACTTTTGAAAAAGAAATTATTGTTCAGAGTTATCTCCTTACCATTTTAGCCTGTAATTTTAATATGCTGAAATCATGTTACAACCCTTACCATTCTAATGGGGAATATGGCGTGTCCAGGAAAGGGGCAGCACCTCTGGTAAAGGACCTTGTCATGTCCATTCTGGGGCGGCTCACTCACCTTTGGTCCCCACCGGACACTAAGCTCTCACCTGTGGCTCCATGTAGCGGCCACACCCCACTACACTGCTTCAACAAGCGAGCTAAATCAGGTGAGGGTAGCTGACGGGTCTCAATCCAGTGAGACAGGGACATGCCTGCGATAGCATTTGGAATTAGCTGTAGCAGACCGGACGATGAGATCTACAGTGAGCTCCAGGGTTCAAGGAGGCGGGTCTGCAAAGCTCCATGGAGAGTGAAGGGCGTGACAAGGCACAGAAGACGTCATGGTCATCCACTGCAGCCAAGGAAGACCCCAGTTTGTGACGCTTGCCTGTTGCACTGGACTTGGACTTCCAAGGTTGAGAGAGTGGACCTGCCCCAGGACAGCGGCTTTTCCACCTTAAACCTCTTCCGCCCAGGTCTCAAACTGTCATCTTTGGATACAATGGACGCTCAGCTCTCACCAGTGGCTCCAAGTAGCTGTTAGCACATGACAGTGAGCACAGTCCGGTACACGGCTTCGACAGGTGGGCTAAACCAGGTGAGGGTAGCCGGCAGGCTTCGTACCCCAGTGAGGTAGGGACATGCCCGTCCTGGCATGCAAAACCAGCTCTGGCAGTCTGGGTGATGAGATCTACAGTGAGATCCAACGGCCAGGAAGGCGGTTCTGCAGCGCTCCGTGGAGAACGAAGGGCACGACAAGGCACAGAAGGCATCACGGTCATCCACTGCAACCAAGGAAGACCCCAGTTTGTGAAGCTTGTTCGTACCACTGGACCCAGACTTCTAAGATCAAGAGAGTGGAACTGCCCCAGTACAATGGTTTTTAAAAACTCTCCCACACAGGTTTCCTGTCATCGTTGGACATGAAAGACAACCACCACCATCTTAAGACTGAAGTCAGAACCTAGCAAAAAGAATGAAGAGTGAGTGTTGCGATCTGGGCCTATGTATGGATGGACTTGCTTTATAAGGCCACAAAAGGATAGAAGACTCAGGCCATTTTGCCTATAGCTTCGTCTCTGGGTCATTCAAGGAGTGATTCAGACATTTCCATTTCTTCTATTTATGGAAATCAACTATAATGAAGTTTTGACATAGATTTGTACAGCATGGAAACAGGCCCTTCGGCCCATCGTAACTGTGCTGACCATAAAGTTTATCTGTTTTCCACCCACTTAACTGCATTAATTCCCTATCCCTCTGTGTTCTGTTTATCCAGTCTCAGAATTCATTGCCTAACCTGTCTTGAAACAAAGGGATAAAAGAAACACGCCCAGAATAGTCTTACTAATGTTGAGTTGCAAATGATTCAGCTTGCACCATTTGACAAAGTCCTCCACCAGGGCCCTGTATTCATCCTCCCATCCTCCCTTTATGCACCCAACTATTGCCGAGTCATCAAAAAATTTCTGCAGATGACATGACTCGGTCCAAGGTACACAGGACCTTGGCACGACATCTACGACTTGTACTGGAGAGTATATTGACTGGCTGCATCACAGCCTGATACAGAAACTCCAATGCCCACGAAAGGAAAATCATCGAAAAAGTATTGAATTCGGCCCAGTCCATCACGGGTAAAGCCCTCCGCACCAGTGAGCACATCTACATGAAAGGCTGTCACAGGAAAGCAGCATCCATCGTCAGGGAGCCCCACCATCCAGGACAAGCTCTCTTCACACGGCTGTCATCAGGAAGAAGGTATAAGAGCCTTAGGACTTACAGCACAGCGTTCAGGAACAATTACTACCCCTCAACCATTAGGCTCTTGAACCAAGGGCGATAACTCCACTTGCCCCATCAATGAAATATTCCAATAACCATTAGATTCACTTTGAAGGACTCTTCATCTCAAGTTCTCGATATTGATTGCTTATTTATTAATATTATTGTTTCTTCTTTTTGCATATGCACAGTTTGTTGCCTTCTGCACTCCAATTGAAAGCTCTAGTTTGGAGGTTGTTCATTGATTCTGTTATAATTACAATTCTATAGATTTGCTGAGTATGTTCTCAAGAAAATGAATCTCAGGGTTGTATACGGTGACATATACAGTAAGTACTTTGATAATAACATTTACTCTGTACGTTGTACCCTCCTTCCCAACTCTACCCCTCAACTAGACATTGGGAATCATGCAGCCAATTAGCTGGCCAACAGACATATATAACCATATAACCATATAACAATTACAGCACGGAAACCGGCCATCTCAGCCCTTCTAGTCCATGCCGAACTCTTACTCTCACCTAGTCCCACCGACCTGCACTCAGCCCATAACCCTCCATTCCTTTCCTGTCCATATAGCTATCCAATTTAACTTTAAAGGACGACATTGAACCTGCCTCAACCACTTCTGCTGGAAGCTCGTTCCACACAGCTACCACTCTCTGAGTAAAGAAGTTCCCCCTCATGTTACCCCTAAACTTTTGCCCTTTAACTCTCAACTCATGTCCTCTTGTTTGAATCTCCCCCACTCTCAATGGAAAAAGCCTATCCACGTTAACTCTATCTATCTCCCTCATAATTTTAACTCCCTCTATCAAGTCCCCCCTCAACCTTCTACGTTCCAAAGAATAAAGACCCAACTTGTTCAACCTTTCTCTGTAACTTAGGTGATGAAACGCAGGTAACATTCTAGTAAATCTTCTCTGTACTCTCTCTAATTTGTTGACATCTTTCCTATAATTCAGTGACCAGAACTGTACACAGTACTCCAAATTTGGCCTCACCAATGCCTTGTACAATTTCAACATTACATCCCAACTCCTATACTCAATGCTCTGATTTATAAAGGCCAGCATACCAAAAGCTTTCTTCACCACCCTATCCACATGAGATTCCACCTTCAGGGATGTATGTACCATTATTCTAGATCCCTCTGTTCTACTGCATTCTTCAATGCCCTACCATTTACCATGTATGTCCTATTTTGATTAGTCCTACCAAAATGTAGCACCTCACATCTATCAGCATTAAACTCCATCTGCCATCTTTCAACCCACTCTTCTAACTGGCCTAAATCTCTCTGCAAGCTTTGAAAACCTACTTCATTATCCACAACTCCACATATCTTAGTATCATCTGCATACTTACTCATCCAATTTCCCCCCCCCCCCCCCGTGATTCAGATCATTAATGTGTATGACAAATAACTTTGGACCCAGTACAGATCCCTGAGGCACACCATTAGTCACCGGATTCCAATCTGACAAACAGTTATCCACCACCACTCTCTGGCGTCTCCTATCACAGAGTGATGGTGGATAACTGTTTTTGGGATGTGTATGGAAACAGAACACCCAGAGGAGACTCATACAGTCACAGGCTCCACATGGACAGTGCCCTTGCTAAGGATTGAACCCAGGTCTCTGGCACCATGAGGCAGTGGCTCTACCAGCTGTGCCACTCTGCCATCCCTACCCTTTGCTGCCACATCACAGGTATGTTCAGTCATTCCAATGTAAACCTGGTGCCTTAATCTTCTCAGCAAAGCAAATATTTATCTGTAGCAAGTATCTCTTATACTTACTCTCTGCCCATTATGCTACTGGCGTTTAGAGCAGTAACGAAGGTCCTCCATCTCTGATGGTGGTCAAGGCTTCCCTCGACATGTCAGTAGCTTCCTCTTGGTTTTCACTACTGTCACTCATGTAAATCCTGGATGGAGACTCAGGAATACCATCACACACAGATGTAGATGGATTTTCATCGATATTTCCATAACAATTTGCTTTCTGACTGATCAGGATGATTAGTCCTAAGCTGAACCCCTGGACCTGGATGACCGGTGGACCACTCCTAGTCTGGCCTCTACCCTTTGACCTGTTTGGCATGGGTGACCCTACCAAGAGCCAAAGCATAAAGCCCTGACTCCAGCCAGCATAGCTCTCTGGAGACATTGAGGCACACAAACCTCTAAACCCTGCAACAAGTTTGTAGTCCTCTTGGAGGCAAGTAACTCTCATGCTGAAGAGAATTCAGTTGTTCACTCATTCAAAGCTCAAAGTACATTTATTAACAAAGTATGCATGCATTATACGACCTTGGGATTCGTCCCCTATCCGGCAGCCACGAGAAAAGAAACCCAAAACAACCCATAAAAAAAGACCATCAAACACGCAATGTGCAGAAAAAAGCAAATCATGCAAACAATTAACGCAAGCAAATAGCATTCGGAATTGAAATCCTTAAAGAGTCTATCCACAGGCCCTTAGTTCATTCCCTTTCCTTGGGCCCCAATATCCTGATCTTTTCAATTTGGCCTGGCACCTAAATCATCCAATCATCTGGTTCAGTTGCTTCAGTATTCTCTGGCTGTGTGCCCTGGACTCTGCGGCCACAATCTGGCCTGTACCTGACCTTTCCAATTAGGCCTGGCACCTAAATCGTCCTCCAAATATTAAGTTCCATCGCTTCAAGATGCTCTGGGCCTCAATTCAGCCCGTACCCAACCTTTCTGATTTTGGCCTGGCGCCTAAGTTAGTCGAACCTCGGGTCTTCCTCACTCTTACTGACGAGCCTGCTGCCTCACCTCTCCTTGGCTCCGCCACAGTGAATTGCTTACAAATTCTCCTCTGCCACTGGATTTCAGAAGGAATTCATCACCAAATACTCGTGGTGAATAAAATCCTTATTGGCTCATTTAGCAGCTTCAAGGCTCACAAGGAACATAATGTTAAATACTATGTTTCAAGCCTGCAGGAATGTAAAGGAAATTAGTTCTCCTTTTAAAATTTATTGATCATGCACTTGACAGGAAGATCAGGGTACTGTGATTTCTTGTTTGTGTTAACTAAACTGACATTTCAAATTCTTCAACAAATAAGTCAAGATTCTTCAAGGCGTGAGTGATTAAGCAAAAACCATACAAAACTGACCTTGAAATTCTCTGCTGAACCATGCAGAATTAATTAAAAATTTTGTAAGCAAATTCTAGCCTCCTTAGGACTCAGTCCTGGATACACAAATGCGAAAATAATGCCTGACATTCCCTGTGATGGGATGGGAGATAAACAAAGCATTTCCAGCAGGAGGAAAAAACTGCGTTCCCGCATCACGAAGACGTTGGCTTAGGCAAATCCACGGTAAGCTTAGCAGAACTGTGGGGTCCTCTTCATGAAGAAGAGTTGGCGAAGATTCAGCATGACATCTAAAACATTGACAAATATTGATAGGTGTGTACTGGAGAGTATATTCACTGGCTGTATCACGGCCTGGTATGGAAACACTAATGCCCTTGAATGGAAAATCCTGCAAAAGTATTGGGTTTGGCCCAGTCCTTCAAGGGTAAAACCCTCCCCACAAATTGAGCACATCTACAGGACGTAGATGATGAGTCAAGGGCCAGACTCAGAATAAAGGGATGTCCATTTAGAAAGGAGATGATGAGGAATTTCTTTAGCCAGAGAGTGGTTATCGGTTGAATTTGTTGCCACAGGCAGCTGTGGAGACCACATCATTGGGTATTTTTAAGGCAGAAGTCATTAGATTCTTAATTAGTCAGGCCATGAAGGGATACGGGGAAAGGGCAGGAGATTGAGGCTGAGCGGGAAATGGATCAGCCATGATGAAATGGCTGAGCAGGCTCGATGGTCCAAATGGCTTCATCCTACTCCTATAATCTTATGGTCTTATGGACATCTTATGGGTTATGGTATTCATAGTAGAACCATGATCAGGAGAAATTTCTTTATCCAGAGGGTGAATTTTCAACCACAAAAGACAGTAGGTCGAGTTGTTAATTATATTCCAGATGATAGATATATTTCTTAATACCAAGGAGATCAAGAACTCCACCACGAATGGTCCCAAGCCTGGCTGTTGAAGAAGGAGAATTGGCCACAGGGCTAGCAATCGAATCCCATAAAAAAACACAATGCTACACAAATGCCAACATTAACTCCACAGACCTCAATGATACAACTTTGAACATTGGTCCAGGACAGAGGACACAGAAAAGCTGCTGTCGGTGGCCAATACCTCAGCAAGGGTGAAGGGAATAAGATATCAAGGCATGTCAGGAGAAGGCAAGGATAAGGTACTGAATTATTGAATGGGTCAATAGCTCCTAAAGAGGCAAGTAGCCCTCGCATGCTCCATTTTTCTACGTTTCTCTGAAACATTGTTTGTTAAAGCACCAATGACACCCCCTCCCACCCCCGCCACCCAGGCCATGTTCTCTTCTCGCTGCTGCCATCGGGAAGAAGATCCAGGAGCCTTAGGTCCCACGCTACCACGTTGAGGAACAGTTATTACCCTTCAACCATCAGGCTCCTGAACCAGAACAGATAACTTCACTCACTTTAACCCTAAACCGATTCCACAACTTATGGATTCACTTTCAAAGACTCTACAACTTATGTTCTCAGTATTGTTTATGTACTGTATTTATTTTTTGTATTTGCGCAGTCTGTCTTCTTTTCCACATTGGTTGCTTGTCAGTCTTCGTTTGCGTGTAGTTTTTCGACGATTCTGGTGTATTTCATGGTTCTACTGCGAGTGCCTGCAAGAAAATGAATCGCAAGTTGGTATATGATGACATGCAAGTACTTTGATAAGTTATTTTGAACTTTAAACTTTGAGATTATAACATTGCACTTTGTGGGAGCTTGCTGTGCCTGACTGGCCTACCGTGTTTCTCACATTCAGTGACGGATGCACTTCAAAGTACACTCAGCAGCCTTATTAAAATACAATTATTAGGTTCACCTGTACACCTGCTTGTTAATGCAAATATCTAATCAGCCAATCATCCGGCGGCAGCTCAATGCATAAAATCATGCAAACGTTGTCAAGCGGTTCAGTTGTTGTTCAAACCAAACATCAGGATGGGGAAGAAATTTTTTTCTCTCTATTTGACTAAATCTATAGATGTGTGGTGGAGAGTATATTGACTGGCTGCAACACAGCCTGGTATTGGAACATCAATGCCCTTAAATGGAAAATCCTACAAAAAGTAGTGGATACGGCCCAGTCTGCCATGGATAAAGCCCTCCCAGCCACTGAGCAATCTACATAGAGCATTGTCACAGGAAAACAGCATCCATAATCAGGGATCTTCATCATTCAGGACCTGCCCCCTCTTCCTGCTGCCTTCAAGAAGAAAGTACAGGTTTAAGATGGCATTGGTGATGTGCGGTGACTAGTTATTAGTGGGAAAATACAAAACAAAGAAACTATTATATACATTATTAATAACAATCACCGCTAACAATGGAGAGGCATGCATAGAAGAGGGCAGGTATGCCGGAGGGAGCGAGGAAAGACCTGATGTCTGATCGCATTAAGAGCCGGGCCAAATTGGAAAGGTCGGATCTGGGCCGAATCATGGCGGGCGAGGTCCAGACCACAGAGCTGACCGAGAGCGAGGAACGGCCCGACGTTTGGACGGTTCAACCATTGGGCCAGATCGAAAAGGTGAGGGTGTTGGGACCGGAGGTGAGGAATAGGCTGGTTCTTCTGCTGCTCCATGGTGTTTAGTCAGCTCTGCACTGAACTGAGGCTGTGGCCTGCTTTCGCTGCACTGATGTCTGGCTACGAATCTGTGGTCCAGCGATGTTTACTCAGCTCTACATTGAACTGAGACTGTGGCCTGCCCCCGCTCTGCCAATGCCTGGCTTCATGTCTTTCGTAAAACTTCAGTTCTGGATGCTATTTGCTTACTTTTATCATTCACACAATTTTTTTTCTCTCTGCGTGTTTGACAGTCTTTTATTATTGGGTTCCTTTGTTTCATGGCTGCCTGTAAGGAGACAAATCTCTAGGTTGTGTAATATATACAGACATTAATAATAAATGTACTTTGAACTTTGAACTTTGATCCTTAAGACTTGCATCACCAGGTTCAGGAACAGTTATTACTCCTCAACCATAAAGCTCCTGAACCAGAGGGATTAACTTCACTCAACTTCACTTGCCCCATCACTGAAATGTTCCCACTTTCAAGGACTCTTCATCTCATGTTCTTAGTATTAATTACTTATTTATTTTTCATTATTTTTTTCTTTCTTTTTGTATTTTCAACTTGTTGTTTTTTGCACACTGGTTGTCCACCTTGTTGATTATTCTATTATGGTTATTGGCTTTATTGAGTATGCCCACAAGAAAATGAATCTCAGGGTTGTATATAGTGACGTATATGTACTTTGATATTAAATATACATTGAACTTTGAAATGTGATCTAAGTTAATTTGAGCATGGAATGATCGTTGGTGCCAGACGGGGTGGTTTGTGTATCTCAGAAACTACTGATCTCCTGGGATTTTCACGCACAACTAGGGTTTACAGAGACTGGTGCGAGAAGCAAAAAGCATTCAGTGAATAATGGTTGCGTGGGAGAAAATACCTTGTTAATGAAAAGGATCAGAGGAGAATGGGCAGACTGGTTCAAGCTGACAGGAAGGCGACAGTAACTCAGATAACAAAACGTTACAACAGTGGTGTGCAGAAGAAGCATCTCTGAATGTGGATGCACCAGAAGTTCCACTCCTGTACCTAACAAAGCACCCACTGAGCATCCCTGCTTGGTTGCAATGAACTTTGCAGAGACTCTGACATGTTTAGGATGGTGGTGAATATTGGTAGTTGGGGTTGAGATGTTTGATGTTGAGGTGTTCGATGAGCTTGGTAATTACTTTGCAGACGTTTCATGACCAGTCGAGGTGACATCCTCAGTACGTGATTGTTGGTGTTTCTCTCTGGGAGAGCCTGCTTTTATATAGCCCCTCCCCCCATTTGCTTGCCTCGTTCCTGATTGGCTACCCCTTCAATTGACCTTTGAATTCTATTGGCTCACATCTCTTTGGCTCTTAGAGGTTCATAGATGGCGTCAATTTTGATAAGTTTGTTTACAGAATTATCAGAAGAGAAACACGCATCTAAAAACTCTTGTGCCTGCTTCGTGTTTGCCTGCGGCAGACCCTCCCCGGTGCCCCAGTTACAGTGGCGTCCTTTGCGGTCTTCATGTGCCGAGATCAGCGACAGTGGATCATGTCTCTGTACCGCCAGTTTGTGCCCCCCGTAAACAAGTTGAGAGTTTACGTCCTGTCTGGCCGACGCGGTTCTTGTTGCAGTCTCCACGGGTGCTCCTGTACACCGCATCCCTTTTTTCATGAACAAGCATATCAAAATCAGCGCCATCTGTGAGCCCCTAACAGCCGAAGAAAGGCAAGCCAATAGAAATTCAAAGGTCAACTGAAGGGGTGGCCAATCAGGACCGAGGCAAGTGAATGGGGGGGGCGGCTATATAAAGACGAGCCCTCCTGGACAGAAACACCAACAACTGCACACGGAGGATGCCATATCGACTGGTGGTGAAACCTCTGCGAGCTAACTGCCAAGCTCGGCGAGCAGCACAACATCAGACTCTGAGATGTGTCTGAAGACAGCAAATCTTTTGTTCGATCAGAAGCAGAAGGTCTGACTCATTGCTTTCTTAGTATTTTTTTGCATTTAACAACACTGAAGCTAATCGTTGTAATGCAAATACTGACATTAGCCAAATCAACAACGGCCAGGGCTCACAATCAGTGTTACTAAGGATTACACTTTGCATTTACATGCTGAGCCTTCAGGAAGCCTATGACTGTGATTTAATTTGTAGTCATTATGTGAGCATCATTTGAAGGTTCAGCAGCACAAACTGCTTGACTCAGAATTAATTGTCCATGATAAACAACATCAACAATGATGATAATTTTAATCCCTTTTGAGTTTTGAGAAATTGAATCAATAAACCCAAGGTTATTCAGTTTTCGTAACATCATCACACTATGATTATTGTAACCAATTTCTGTCTTTCAATTGACGGAAAAGGCAGAAAATCACCACATTACTGTAACCTCCCATGTTTGTGAAAGGTTTAATGAGACCAAATTGCTATTCTCCTCCACCTCTTGCCCTTCACAGCCCATTGGGAGGGAAAGGAAGAATCCTTTCTGTCTATCAAACTTCTATAGATGTGTAGTGGAGAGTGTATTGACTGGCTGAATTTCAGCCCGGAATGGGAACACCAATGCTTTTGAGTGGAAAACCCTACAAAAGGTAGTGGATTTAGCCCAAGCTATATGAGGTGTTGCTCCTCCAACCTGAGTTTAGCCTCATCATGAAAATGAAACTCAGGTTGGAGGAGCAACACCTCATATACCGTCTAAGTAGTCTCCAGCCCCTTGGTATGAACATAGAATTCTCCAACTTCCAGTAATTCCCTCCCCCTCCCTTCCCCTATCCCTATGTCACTCTGCCCCCTCCCCCAGCTGCCTACCACCTCCCTCATGGTTCCACCTCCTTCTACTACACATTGTGCTTTCCCCTATTCCTTCTTCACCTTTCCTGCCTATCCCCTCCCTGCTTCCCCTCCCCCACCCCTTTATCTTTCCCCTTACTGGTTTTTCACCTGGAACCTACCAGCCTTCTCCTTCCCACCCTCCCCCCACCTTCTTTATAGGGCCTCTGCCCCTTCCCTCTTCAGTCCTGACGAAGGGTTCCGGCCCGAAACGTTGACTGATCGTTTCCACGGGTGCTGCCCGACCTGCTGAGCTCCTCCAGCATGTTGTGAGTGTTGCTTTGACCCCGGCATCTGCAGAGTATTTTGTGTTTACCTCGTGTTCCTCCCTCCCCTCCCCCCACCTTTTAAATCTACTCCTCACCATTTTTTCTCCAGTCTTGCCGAAGGCTCTCGACCTGAAACGTCGACTATTTACTCATTTTTCCATAGATGCCGCCTGGCCTGCTGAGTTCCTCCAGCATTTTGTGTGTGTTGCTTTGGATTTCCAGCATCTGCAGATTTCCTCTTGTTTGGATTTGGCCCAATACATCACGGCTGAAGCCATCCCAACTATTGAGCACATCGACATGAAACGCCGTCATAGGAAAGCGATATCTATTTCAAAGATTCTCACCACCCAGGCTGCTTTATTGCTGCTGCCATCGGGCAGAAGGTACAAAGTGCCTCAGGATTTGCACCACCAGGTTCAGGAGCAGTTACAACCCTTGAACAAAAGAGGATAACTGCACTCATCTATTGAGATGTTACCAGAATCAATGAACTCACTTTAAGGACTCTTTATCTTGTTATTTCATGCTCTCGTTATTTAATGCTATGTTATTTACAGTTGCATTTCAACATTTTATCGTCTTCTGTGCTCTTACTCTTTTATTGATCCGGTTTACAGTTACTATTCTGTAGATTTGCTGAGTATTCCCTCAGGAAAAAGAATCTCAGGGTTGTACTCTGATAATAAATTTTGACATTGAACTTTGAATGTTTGAACTTCAAGCTACTCCATTACAGCTAATGAAGAGTTGCAGAGGCACACGAGAGAACACAGATGCTAGGGTTAGGAGCAACGCGCAAAGTGCTAGAGGAACTCAAGAGGTCAGGCAGTGTGTGTAGAGGTCAAGACCCTCCTGCAGGACTGGATGAAGGGTCTCAACCCAGATGTCAACTGTCCATTCCTAAACACCGGAAATCCTTCAGTTCCTGGAAATCCAAAACAACAGACGCAAAATGCTGGAGGAACTCAGCAGTTCAAGCAGCATCCACAGAAGTGAACAGCGTTTTGGGCCGAGACCCATCTTCAGGACCGGAAAGGAAGGGGGGAAGACATCAGAAGAAAAGGTGGGGGAGGGGAAGGATGGCTGGAAGGTGATGGGTGAGCCAGGTGAGTGGGAAAGGTAAAGGGCTGGAGATGAAGGAATCTGATAGGAGAGGGGAGTGGACCACAGGAGAAAGGTGAGAAGAGAAGGCAGTGAGAGGGTAGCCAGAGTAGGGAATTGAAAAAGAGGGAAGGGGGGGAAGGGGGAGGTGGCAGGCAGGTGAGAAGAGGTAAAAGGCCTGAGTGGGGAATAGGAAAAGAGGGGAAGGGGAGGGAAAACTTTTTTGGCTGGAAGGCGAAATCGATACTCATGCCATCAGGTTGGAGGCTACTCAGAAGGAATATAGAGTGTTTCTCCTTCATCCTGAGGGTGGCCTCATCATGACACAAGAGGCGGCCACAGACTGACAGGTCGGAATGTGAACGGGAATTGGAATGAAAGCGTCTCGCCACTGGTAAGTTCCGGTTTCGGCAGATGGAGCAGAGGTGCTCAACGAAGCGGCCCCCGATTTACCGATCGGGTCTCACCAATATAGGGGAGGACTGGACACAATAGACCGCCCCAGCAGGTACACTGCAGAAGTGTAGCCTCACCTGGATACTTGAACTGAAGAAACTTAAACTGACAATTCTGGGAGAAGTTGGCAGGACAGCCAGTATGTGAAGAGAGAGAGAGAGACAGCGGCAGGAGAAGGAGAGAGGGGAACAGGGAGTAGAGTAGGAGAGTGAGGGAGAGAAGGGAGAGAGAAGAGAGGGAAGGGAAGAAGGAGAGAGTGGGAGAGAGAGAGAGATTGAGAAGGAAGGAGAAGGAGATAGAGGGAGAGATGGGGGTGTGGGGGGAAAGAGCAAGAGAGGGCAGCACCGGAATAACCATATAAACGTATAACAATTACAGCATGGAAATAGGCCATCTCAGCCCTTCTAGTCCATGCCGAACTCTTACTCTCACCTAGTCTCACCGACCTGCACTCAGCCCAGAACCCTCCATTCCTTTCCTGTCCATATATCTATCCAATTTAACTTTAAACGACAACATCAAACCTGCCTCAACCACTTCTGCTGGAAGCTCGTTCCACACAGCCACCACTCTCTGAGTAAAGAAGTTCCCCCTCATGTTACCCCTAAACTTTTGTCCTTTAACTCTCAACTCATGTCCTCTTGTTTGAATCTCCCCCACTCTCAATGGAAAAAGCCTATCCACGTCAACTCTCTCAATCCCCCTCATAATTTTAAATACGGTGCGGCTGCTCGGAAATGATATCGTATTTGTAAGTAGGTACGGTGCACAATCTTGATTTGATGGAGACAGCCGTGAGAAGCACGGAGGAACACCTGGAGAAACTTCTGAAATGCCTGCTTCACTGCCGCTGCTACCGTGCGATCGAGAATCTCTGGAGGGGAAGGCCCCAAGTCCTCGGCTTTGCCTATTGCCTGTTGCCGGGGCCAGGGTCGAAGCGCTCGGCAGAGATGGTGCTCGGTGCTCGGTGCTCGGTGTCGGAGGAAGATGAGGAGCTCCTGATGTTCCTCACTTCACTAGCCACTGCTGCCTGATCCTAAAGCAGCTGCCGTGCCCGTATTTCCGAGAACAATAAACTACAGTTGCAAATCCAGGCTCAGTCTGCGTAAAGGCAAACTCACTTATATTCATTATGCAGTGACGGGAAGTCGGCATCGCGGACCAGGCTGGTATTTAATACCCATGTCTAATTGTTCTTCAACTGCTCTTGGGCCAGCTCTAAGCTTCAAGTTTCAAAGTACATTCATTATCGAAGAATGTATAAATTATAAACCTTGAGATTTGTTTGCTCACAGGTGGCCACAGAGCGAGAAACACGAAAGAACCAACTTTAAAAAAGAAGTAAAAGACCAACACCTGTTGTGCAAGATAAAGTGGGGAGGGGGGAGAGAAACACAAATCATGCAGACAGGTGAAGTGAACAACAACATTCCCAATCAAAGTTTGGGTCTTCAGGTCTGAACTCTGGAACAGTCTGAAGTAAGCCCGAAAGCGTCGGTATAGATAGATACTTCATTCATCCCAAAGAAAATTACAGTGTCACAGTAGCATTACAAGTGCACAGATATACAAATATTAGAGAAGAAGTAGAAAGAATAGAAAATACTGCAAACACTTCCCCGCCCTATAGGTTGACTCATTATAGAGCCCAATAGCCATGGTAAGAATGACCTCATATGATGCTCTTTGGAGCAGCACAGTTGTCTCAGTCTATTACTAAAGGTGCTCCTCTGTTCAGCGAAGGAGGCATGCAGAGAGTGAGTGACATTGTCCAGAATTGCCGGGATTTTCCATAGGGTCCTTTGTTCACCTACGGCCTCCAGTGTGCCTGGTTGACTCCACCATATTAGCCAGCACAGAGCACAGCAGCCAGGCGGTCTTCATAGTCTCAGCTCCATGGAGAAAGGAGAGACCGTCGTGGAGAATGAGCCACATCGGCTCTTGTCTCCGATCCCAGCATCCTGTCTTTCCGGTCTATATGGGCCGGAGTTTAAATTGTCCAAACAACAGATTGTACTTTGCGTTAGGACCCAGGAACCTCTGCAGCGAAAGGCTCCGGGGCCATGAAGAGAGGAGTGAACATCGCGGAGAAGGAGTGAAATCGGCTCTTGCCTCCGATCTGGGCCGGCAGTTAAATTGTCTAAACAGCAGATCGTGCCTCGCATCAGGACAAATAAGAGTTTTCCGCATTATTGTGGGACTGAAGTTGCACTGGCAGCAGCAGATTTCCTTCCTTAAAGAAAACTGGTGATTACGTCTTTCAACAGTCCAGTGCACTGTCTCTATCACTGACAGTAACTTTACGTGTAACCTCAAGTCAGGCTGAGCTTATTGTTGTAGGTGCCTTTACGGTGAAATACCGGTACGTTGAAAATCATACTTGGCACAGCATCACCAGCTCCACGCAGGACATAAAAACTTAATTTACACTCTCCAGCTGATGCTGTAATCCATGAACTGATAGCGCAGGATCATTATTTATTAATTTATTTAGAGACACAGCATGGAGCAGGACCTTCTGGCCCACCGAGCGCAGCTTTTAACCCTAGCCTAATCACAGGACAAGTTATAATGTCCAATTAACCTACCAACCGGTACGTTTTTGAATTCACGGCAGGAAACCAGAGCATTTCCTCATTATGTGCCGTGTCCTATGATGGCCGTGACCGTGATTGTTCTTGGCAAATTTTTCTAACCGAAGTGGTCACCCGTTGCCTTCTTCTGGGCTGTGTCTCTGCAAGACGGGTGACCCCACAGCCATTATCAATACTCTTCAGGGATTGTCTGCCTGACATCAGAGGTGGGATAACCAAGACTTGTGATAGCCACCAGCTGCTCGTTCGACCGTCCACCGCCTGCGCCCATGGCTTCATGTGACCCTGATCGGGGGCTAAGCAGGTGCTACACCTTGTCCAAGGGTGACCTGCAGGCAGCGGAGGGAAGGAGCACCTTACACCTCCTCTGGTAGAGATGTATCCCCGCTCCATCACCCAGCCCCATTCACTAACAGAACTAAAGAAATAGAAGAAAATCAGCTTTATTTGTCAAATGTACATTGAAGCACTCCCCTTCAACACCAAACCATTCCACAATCTATGGACTCATTTTCAAGGTCTCATGTTCCCAACTCACTTTCAGGGTCTCATGTTCTCAATACTATTTATTTATCATTTGTAGAGACCTATCTCCATCCTGCCACCCAATGGAACCCGGAGGAAAAACCCAAGCGCACATGGGAACAACGTACAAACTTTCTTACAGAGGACGCCGGAAGTGAACTCCAAACTCCGATACCCTGAGCTGTAAATCGTCGCGCTGCCTGCTACATTTTTGTGGCACCCATCATAAAGCAGACCTGTGGATTGTTTATTCTGGGGAAAACCACTCTGTTTTCAAGTAACATCATATATGATTTCCTAAACACAGAATAGGCGTGCAGGAGTAATACTCAAACATAATGCATCTCAATTCTATTGAATGTGTACATTAGAAACTGGGATCAGAAGTGAAGGGAGTGAGCAATTTCAAGTTCCTGGGTGTCAAGATCTCTGAGGACCTAACCTGGTCCCAACATATCGATGTAACCAAAAAGAAGGCAAGACAGTGACTCTATTTCATTAGGAGTTTGAGGAGATTTGGTGTGTCACCAAAGACACTCGAAAAGTTCTACAGATGTACCATGGAGAGTTTTCTAACTGGTTGCATCACTGTCTGGTATGGTGGAAGGGGGGATTGTCAAGGGGCTACTGCACAAGATTGAAGTAAGCTGCAGAGAGTTGTAAACTCAGTCAGCTCCATCATGGCTACTAGTCTCCGTGGTATCCAGGACATCCTCAAGGACCGATGCTTCAAGAAGGTTGCATCCATCATTAAGGACCCCCACCACCCAGGACATGCCCTCTTCTCATTGCTACCATCAGGGAAGAGATACAGGAGCCTGAAGGCACACACTCAATGATTCAAGAACAGCTTCTTCTCATCTGCTATCTAATTTCTGAATGGACATTGAACCCATGAACACGACCTCACTACTGTTTAATTTTTATTTTTGCACTACTTATTTAATATATACATATATATATAATATCTTTAATTTAATTAAATAACTATATATTTTAATTATATAATATATATTTACTGTAATTCACAGTTTTTTCTCTCTCTATTATCATGTATTGCATTGTATTGCTACTGCAAAGTTAGCACATTTCACAACATACGCCGAAGATATTAAACCTGATTCTGATTCTGAAATGCCGCCTAGCTTCATTTATATTGGAGCCATTCTGGATCACTGCAATAATTGCTGCTGTTGAGCCTGTGTTAAAATTTTACAGCTTATAAAAACCATCATTTGCAGCAGTGTTATTCCACATCAGGCTGCATACACATCAGGGGATGTTAATATTGCTGGCTGCCAGATTATTAACACCTCCCTTTCTGAGCTGGAAGAGTAGAAATCAAATTAGTCTTAGAGTCTTAGTGTCTGTGAGTCTTAGTGTCTGAGGGTCTTAGTGTCTGTGAGTCTTAGTGTCTGTGAGTCTTAGTGTCTGAGGGTCTTAGAGTCTGTGAGTCTTAGTGCCTGAGGGTCTTAGTGTCTGTGAGTCTTAGTGTCTGTGAGTCTTAGTGTCTGAGGGTCTTAGTGTCTGAGGGTCTTAGTGTCTGAGAGTTTTAGGGTCTCTGAGTCATAGGGTCTGCGAGTCTTAGTGTCTGATGGTCTTAATGTCTGAGAGTCTTAAGGTCTGATGGGAATAATAAAGTAGTGGTGGAGTTGATGGGTGGACGTTGATCAGGCTGAGTCTTAGAGTCTCAGGGACAGTCATACAGTTACAGTCTTAGAGTCATGGGGTCATGAAGTGCAGAATCTTAAACGTGCTCTTTGGTCAGTATCACTGAGATGGGCCAAATGGCCTGTTTTCCTGTTGTTTTACTCTTTGACCTTCTACTGGGTGAACCTATACAGTAAAGACACTTGGTCATAGGCACATTGGAATCCAGTATGTTCCTGTCCTCAGGATCCCCGTAAACACCTCCAGTAGGGGCAAATTAGCCAGCTGCACAGCGGTTAGTTTCAGAACCCTACTGTTGAGTGGTGGGGTGGAGATACGTGAAGCACCTTCAATTTCTCCAAAAGACTGAGGTTTGGTAAAATACTGAAAGGCTTTTATTCGCTGTACAATACGACCTCCACAGTGAGTGTCTGCCCCCGGACTGAGGGGGAGGGGCAAGGCGAACACCTCTATACAGGACTCTGTGGGAGGAGCCACAGGGACAGTCAGCAGAGGGGTGTGTCCAGACGGGTAACCGAGTTACAACATATATACATGGTTTACCACAATACGTCTCTACCAAAGGAGGTGTAAGGCATTCCTTCCCTCTGCTAGTCTGCAGGAGGTCACCCTCGGGCAAAGTGTAGAAGCTGCTTACCCCAAACCCCCCCGATCAGGGTCACGTGGGCCCATGGGAGCAGGTGGTGGATGGTCATACGAGCAGTCGGTGCTCATCACAAGTCCTGGTTATGCGACCACTGACACCAGGCAGAAAATCTCTGAAGTGTATTGATAAAGGCTGGGGTCACCCGTCTCGTAAAGACACTGCCCAGAAGATGGCAATGGCAAACCACTTCTGTAGAAAATCTCTCTCTCCGCCTCTCTGTGTCTGTCTGTCTGTCTGTCTGTCTGTCTGTCTCTCTCTCTCTCTCTCTGTCTTTCTCTCTCCCTCTCTCTGCCTCTTTCTCCCTCTCCGCATGTCACCATGAAGAGTCATGGTCACCATGATCACCTATGGCAAACAACACGGCACATAATGACGACTTCATACGACACGGCATATAATGATGATGTCATCAAAATGGCACATAATGATGACGATGAAGGAAACACGTTCTGTGCATGAGATCTCACAAAATCTCACACAATATTCTCGCCAGCACTTTCTGTTTGCTTGGAATTTTAATGACAGAATAAGTATTTGACTGAAAAAGTTACCCGTAGATTCAGCTGAATGAACTATAAGTTAAACATTTGTAATGTTGAGGCTTTATAAAGCACTGGTGAGGCCTCACATGAAGTATTGTGAGCAGTTTTGGGCCCCTTATCTATGAAAGGATGTGCTGACATTGGAGAGGGTTCAAAGGAGCTTCATGGACTGAAAGAATTCTTTGAGGAGCATTTGGTGGGTCTGCGCCTGTACTCACTGGAATACGGAAGAATGAGGAGTGACCACATTGGAACTTATTAAAGGCCTCAATAGAGTGGATGTGGAGAGGATGTTTCCTGTGGTGGGGGAGTGTGAGACCAGAGGACACAGCCTCAGAATAGAAGAGCACCCTTTTAGAACGGAGATGAGGGGGAATTTCTTTAGCCAGAGAGTGGTGAATCTGTGGAATTTGTTGCCACAGGCAGCTGCGGAGGCCAAGTAATTGGGTGTATTTAAGGCAGAGATTGATTGATTCTTGATTAGTCAGGGCATGAAGGGATAGAAGGAACAGGCAGGAGACTGAGCTGAGAGGGAAATGGATTAGTCATAATGAAATGACAGAGCAGACTCGACGGGCCAAATGGCCTAATTCTGCTCCTGTATCTTTCGGTCATATGGTATGAGGAACACACACAAAATGCTGGAGGAAGTCAGCAGGTCAGGAAGCATCTATGGAGGGAAATGGACAGTTTGACACTTCGGGCTGACTCCCTTCTGCAGGGTGAGGGGCCTTGGCCACGAAACATCGACGGTTCATCTCCCTCTGCAGACGCCGCCTTGCACTGTGTGTTCTGCCCAAGATTTCCAGCCTCTGCAGAATCTCCTGTGCCTTCCAAAGCAGGAAGTTTATTTTCACCGAATTTAATGCTGATTTGCAAAGTGGCTGCTTGGGAAATTTTACATTAATGTTCTTCGACACATTATGACGTGGCTGCTTTGTAATTCTGTTCTCTGGGGAACAGAAGCAAAAAAACACTCGCTAAAATATCCTGTGTTCTTCCACTTGTTATCAAGTGCTGGCTGCTAAGGAAGAGGAATCTTTCGAAACATTTCCCTAAATGCCATCAGCCAATTACTGTGCAATTGCTCC
This sequence comes from Mobula hypostoma, assembly GCF_963921235.1. Classification (NCBI taxonomy): domain Eukaryota; kingdom Metazoa; phylum Chordata; class Chondrichthyes; order Myliobatiformes; family Myliobatidae; genus Mobula; species Mobula hypostoma. Next base: position 6,246,920 of record NC_086124.1, read on the forward strand.
TTCTTCATATTAACATAACCATAACAATATTAGCACAGCCCTAAAAAGCAAAATTAAAAATATAACTTAAAATTCTTAATGAGGGAGTCTGTAGCTGGAAATAATTGGTAAACAACACTCAGTGGCTATTAGTACACCTGTATGCCTACTCGTTAAAACCTAATCAGCCAATTATGTGGCAGCAATAAAGGCATCAGTTAGTCTTGCGAGACCATGGATTTGCGCCTTGGAAGGTTTCCAGGGCGCAGGCCTGGGCAAGGTTGTATGGAAGACCAGCAGTTACCCATGCTGCAAGTCTCCCCTCTCCACAACACTGATGTTGTCCAAGGGAAGGGCATTAGGATCCATACAGCTTGGCACCAGTGTCGTCGCAGAGCACTGTATGATTAAGTGCCTTGCTCAAAGACACAACACGCTACCTTGGCTGGGGCTCGAACTCATAGATTATAACCCATTAAACGTTTTCTAACCTTACAAATTATAATGTACCCAATGACATTTATTGGCAGCGACTCAATGCATAAAAGTATGCAGACATGGTCAAGAGGTTCAGCTGCTGTTCGGACTAAACGTCAGAATGGGGAAGAAATGTGATCTAACTGACTTTGGTCCTGAAATGATTGTTGGTGTCAGACAGGGTGGTTTGAGTATCTCAGAAACTACTGATCTCCTGGAATTTTCATGCACAATACCCAGTAGCATTTACAGAGAATGGTGTGAGAAACAGAATACATTCTGTGAGTGGCAGTTTTGTGGCAAAAAAGCAACTTGTTACTGAGAGAGGTCAGAGGTGAATGGCCAGATTAGTTCAAGCTGACAGGAAGGCAACAGTAACTCAAATAACCACACATGACAACAGCGGTGTGCAGAAGAGCATCTCTGAGCGCACAACACATTGAACCTTGAACTGAATGGGCTACAGCAGCAGAAGATCATGAACATACACTCAGTGGCCACTTTATTAGGTACGGATACACATTCAACAGTAGATTCCCAGGACGTGTCTACAATAATGTTTTTTGGGAAAGTTAGCTGATATTATTTTAAAATTTTCAACGTGTTTGCTAAGAACACAGCACCTTATAATTGTTTTTTAAATCTAATTACTTGGAGAGGATCCAGAGGGGGTTCACAAGAATGGTCGCAGGAATGAAAAGCCTTTGGTATGAGAAGTGTTTGACATCTCTTAGCTTGTACTTGCTGGAGTTTAGAAAAATGGGAGGGGATCTCATCGATACCTATTGAATATATGAAAGGCCGAGATGGAATGGACGTAGAGAGGATGTTTCCTATAAGAACCTGGTGGCATGGCGCGAAGACCATAACCTATCCCTCAACGTCAGCAAGACGAAGGAATTGGTTGTTGACTTCAGAAGGAGTAGCGTTCTAGTACCAATTGTCTGGTGACAATAAAGTATAAAAGTATAATGGGGGAGTCTAGGACCAGAGGTCATGGCCTCAGAATAAAGGGACATCCATTTAGAACAGAGAGGAAGAGGAATTCCTTTCACCAGAGAGTGGTGAATCTTTGGAATTTATTGCCACAGAGGTCAGGTCATTGGGTATATTTAAAGTAGAGGTTGATAGGTTCTTGATTGGTAAGGGTGTCAATGGTTACAGGGAGAAGACAGGATCTGAGTGGGAAGTTATGACTCAATGGGTCACACAGCCTAATTCTGCTCTTATGTCTATGGTCTGTGGTCTATGGTTTTAGCGCTGCATGGTACATGAGCCTTGGTTTCGGTGCTTACATTCCTGAAGTGGGACCTGAACCTCTAACTCTGAAGGTTGTACACAGATATACTGTATCATGCTTAAAAATTAATATAGAAATAATCTGCAACCTATGACCCTGCTACTAGCAACTGCACAGGCTTTTTTTGACGCACCTATTTATAAATTTTATTCCAACTTGAAAATATACACAAATCAAACTTATATTAATTATCAGCTACCTAAACCGAGATTGATTTTTGCCAAGCACCGTGATTCCCAGTTGTTCAATTGCAGGGCATCTGGACAGAGATTATTCATGTTTTTAACAGCTCTTAGTTAAATCTTTTTGGTTTATACTTCAGGGTGTAAAGTTTATTGCAACAATCCATTATCTATTGAATATTGTTCAGTAAAATAGATTATAACCCATTAAACATTTTCTAACCTTACAAATTATAATGTACCCAATGACATTTAATTGATAATTGAACTCGCTCATGTCACAATGGATAATTATGATCATAAAACTTCAATAGATGCCAAAAGGATACAAAAAGTAAATACATTAACAAATCACACAGATTTAAACTACCTTTTTAGAAATTCTAATTATTCTGTAATGTTTTTTAAATCTACTTTCATAAAGCTGTAACAGGCATCTTGGGATGAGACTACGGATTACACTCAGTGGCCACTTTATTAGATACACCTGTATACCTGCTCACTAATACAAATATCTAATCAGCCAATCATGTGGCAGCAACTCGATGGATAAAAGCATGCAGACATGGTCAAGAGGTTTATTTGCTGTTCAGACCAAACACCAGATAGGAGAAGAAATCAGAATCAAGTTTATTATCACCTGGGTGTGTTGTGAGATTTGTTAATTTAACAACAGCAGTTTCAATGTAATACATAATGTAGAAGAATAAATAAATAAATAAATAAATAAATTATAGTATGTGTACGTACACATGTAATACAAATGGTTTTGACCAGAGAATGATGGATGGTGCCAGATGGGGTAGCTTAAGTATCTCAGAAACTGCTGATCTCCTGGGATTTTCATGCACAAACATCTCTAGAGTTCACGGAGAATGATGTGAAAAGCAAAAAAAAAAAAAAACATCCAGTGAGTGGCTATTCTGTGGGCAAAAGCACCTTGTTAATGAGGGAGGTCAGAGGAGAATGCCCAGACTGGGTCAAGTTGACAAGAAGGCAACAGTAACTCTGATAAGCAGGTGTACAGAAGAGTATCCCATGCCAAACCTTGATATGGATGTTCACACCATTCTCTGTAAATTCTAGAGACTGCTGTGCATGAAAACCCCAGGAAGTCAGCAGCTTCTGAGATACTCAAACCACCCCATCTAGCACCAACAATCATTCCATGGACAAAATCACTTAGATCATAGTTCTTCCCCATTCTGTGTCAGGAAATGTAGAGGAGGCTTGACCCAAAAGCAAAGCAGCAAAAGTAATTCAGTGATGAACAACAACTTTAATAAAAGACTGCAAAATAACAAACCGCAAGCGGCTACAAAATGAAAGAATGCAAATACTACACTCATATGAAACAAGACAACTGAAGATCAGGAGCAACTGGTGAAGGCAAATGTCACTCCACTCTTTAAGAAAGGAAGGAGGCAGCAGAAGGAAATTATAGACCAGTTAGCTTGACCTCAGTGGTTGGGAAGATGCTGGAGTCAATTGTTAAGGATGAAGTTATGGAGTATTTGGTGACACAGGACAAGATAGGACAAAGTCAGCATGGTTTCCTTAAGGGAAAATCTCGCCTGACAAACCTGTTTGAATTCTTTGAGGAGATTACAAGTAGGATAGATAAAGGGGATTTAATGGATGTTGTATATTTGGACTTTCAGAAAGCCTTTGACAAGGTGCCACACATGAGGCTACTTACCAAGTTAAGAACCTATGGTATTACAGGAAAGTTACTGACATGTTTGGCTAATTGGTAGGAAGCAGCAGTGAATAAAATGATCCTTTGTTGATTGGCTGCCAATGCCTAGTGGTGTTCTGCAGGGGTCGGTGTTGGGAACGCTTCTTTTTATGCTGTATGTCGATAATTTAGATGATGGAGTAGATGGTTTTGTTGCCAAGTTTGCAGATGATACGAAGTTTGGCGGAGGGGCAGGTGGTTTTGAGGAAATAGGTAGGCTGCAGAAGGACTTAGACAGGTTAGGAGAATAGGCAAAGAAGTAGCAAATGAAATACAATGCTGGAAAATGCACGGTCATGCACTTTGGTAGTAGAAATAAATGTGCGGACTATTTTCTAAACGGGGAGTAAATCCAAAAATCTGAGATGCGAAGGCACTTTGGAGTCATTGTGCAGAGCACCCTGAAGGTTAACTTGCAGGTAGAGTCGTTGACGAGGAAGGCAAATGCAATGTTAGTATCCATTTCAAGAGGACTTCAATACAAGATCAAGGATGTGATACTGAGGATTTATAAGGCACAGGTGAGGCCTCACCTTGAGTTTTGTGAGCAGTTTTTGGCTCCTCGTCTAAGAAAACTTGTGTTGGCATTGGAGAGGATCCAGAGGAGGCTCACAAGGATGATTCTAGGAATGAAAAGGTTATTATACGAGGAACGATTGATGGCTCTGGATCTGTACTCATTGGAATTTAGAAGGATGAGGGGGAATCTCACTGAAACCTTTTGAATGTTGAAAGCTGTTTCCCATTGTGGGGGAGTCTAGGACAAGAGGGCACAGTCTCAGGATAGAGGGGTGTCCATTTAAAACAGAAAATTCTTTAGCCAAAGGGTGGTGAATTTGTGGAATTTGTTACCACATGCAGCTGTGGAGGCCAGGTTGTTGGGTGTAGTTAAGGCAGAGATTGATAAATTCTTGATTGGACACGGCATCAAAGGTTATGGGGAGAAGGCCAGGGAATGGGGATGAGGAGAGGAAAAAAGGATCAGCCGTGTTTGAATGGCGGAACACACTCGATGGGCCAAACGGCCTAATGTTGAAAGGCCTAGACAGAGTAGATGTGGAAAAGATGTTTCCCATGGTGGGGGAGGAGGTTTGGAGGATAGCTAATGTTGTACTGTTGTTTAAAAAAGGCTATAAAAATAAGCTGGGAAATTATAGGCCAGTGAGCCTAACATCAGCACTATGTAAATTATCGGAAGGTGTTCCAAGGGACTGGATATACAAATATTTGGATAGACATGTCAGGAAATGTAGAGAGGGCTTGACCCAAAAGCAGAGCAGCAGAGACAATTCAGCAATGAACGATAACTTTAATAATAGACTGCAAAATAACAAGCCACTAGGGGCCACAAAACAAGAGAAAACAGATACCAGACACACAAATAACCAGGGAACTGAAGGCTGGGAGCAACCGGTTGAATCCGGCTGGTTCACGTGAGTAAATAAGGGCTGTGGATGAGAGCCGGGTTTAAATAGGCTGCAAGGGATGAATTGGAAACGAGTGGCAGGTGATCCCTGTTAGCTGAGTGGAGACTGGAAGGAACTTACCTCTGCAGGCTGGACAATTCTGATGTTTGGTCTGAGCACCAACTGAACCTCTTGGTCATGCCTGCGTGCTTTTATGCGTTGAGTTGCTGCCACATGATTGGCTGATTAGATATTTGCATTAACGAGCAAGGGTACCAGGTGTACCTAATAAAGTGCCCAATGAATGTGTATTAACAAATGGCGCCGATTTAAAATTCCCACTTAGAAATAATCATTATTGTGTAATATTTATTTAAACCTACTTTAAGGTGACTGTAAAGGGCACCTGGGATTAGACCACGTTTTAATACGACTGCCTGAGAACATGATTGCCTTTGTAGAATGAGGATAAAAGATCAGCAGAAAAGGATGTCTGCATAAAAAACCTCTGGTGTTTCCGACGGGATGCAGCTTCTATACGGGAACGGAGCAGCCAGAGGGTATGTGTACATCCATGAGGTCCCTGACTCAGTAAAGACAGATCAATGAACTGAAACGCTAATTCAATGCAAACATGTCCAGTATTTTCTGTTTCCATTAATTAATGTACTCCTTTCCTTTGTTCAGCGAGGGCAGTATACATTTCCTTTGAGAATTAGTATTGGAACGTAATGTATAAGGAGCATTTGATGGCTTAGGGCCTGTTCTCGCTGGAGTTTAGAAGAATGGGGGGGGGTCACGATCTCATTGAGTCCTATATAATGTCAAAAGGCCAATATGGAGTGAATGTGGAGAGGATGTTTCCAATAGTGGGGGAGCCTAGGGCCAGAGGACACAGCCTCAGAATAGAAGGATGTTCCTTTAGCACAGAGTTGAGGTGGAATTTCTTTAGCCAGAGGTCAGTGGAACTTATTGCTTCAGTTGGCTGTGGAACATATTTAAAGCAGAGATTGATAGTTTCTTGATTAGTAAGGACATCAAAGGTTACTAGGAGAAGGCAGGAGAATGGGGTTGGGAGGGAAAATAAATCAGCCATGATGCCACAATGGTGGAGCAGACTCAATGGGCTGAGTGGCCTAATTCTGCTCCTATGTCTCATGGATTTATGGAATTGGTTTGTTATTGGCGTATGTAATAAGGTGGGTTGGCACGGTAGTGAAGCAGTTAGCACAGCGATTTACAGAGCAGGCGACCTGGGTTCAAATCCCACCACTGCCTGTAAGGAGTTTATACGTTCTCCCCATGACCATGTGAGTTTCTCTGGGTGTTCCAGTTTCCTCCCACAATCCAAAGACATACCAGTTAGTCGGTTAATTGCTCATTGTAAATTGTTCCATGATTAAACTGGGATTAAATCTGGAGTTGCTAGGCAGCGCAGCTCAGAGGGCCAGAAGAGCCTGTCCCACACTGTATCTCAATAAATAAATAACTAAATAAATAAATAAACTAATGAAAAACTGTGCAACACACAAAAATGCTGGAAGAACTCAGCAGACCAGGCAGCATCTGTGAAAAGAATACAGTCGACATTTCAGGCTGAGACCCTGTCTCACTGAAGGGTCACAGTCCAAAACATCGACTGCACTCTTTTCCACAGATGCTGCCTGGCCTGCTGAGTTCCTCCAGTATTTTTGTGGGCGTTGCTTGGATTTCCAGCATCTGCAGGTTCTCCCGTGTTAATGAAAAGGTTTGTTTTGCATGCCATCCCCGCAGGTGATATCACCACATTAGCACATCGAGATCGTACAAGAGAAACGTAATAGCGGTATGCAGAATCGAGCATTACAATAACGGAGAAAGTGAAGGTCAGGCAGACAACAAGGTGCAAGGGTCACGTCGAGGTACTGTGGATCGTGAGATCAAGAGTTCCCCTTATCGTACTTCAGTTCTGTTCAACAGTGGGACAGAATATGTGAAACTGGTGGTGAGTGCTTTTGGGCTTTTGTATCTCCTGCTTGATGAGAGGTGGGAGAAGAGAGAAGGTCCGGGGATGGAGAAGTCTTTGATTATGTTGGCTGCTTTACCAAGAGAATTACAGGCAGATCCATTCCTCCTCCTGCTTCCCTGCACCTCTGCAACTTATTATCAGTTCAAGTTCACATTGATAGTCATTCATCCGTATACGTGCACGCTGCCGTATGACGCGGTTTGTGGATTGGACTCTGTAGTTCACGTCATGGTGTGTTTCTGGTTTCTTAGTTTGGGCATTTTTTAATGAGCTGGGGTAGCCTACAGATAACAAACACAGGCCTGAACTGAATATGCCTGGACTCTCGATATTCTGTTTTATATTCTGCGTTCCTCGCTCATCATTTTTGTTGTAGTTTTTTTTAACACCACTTGCGGGGGTTGGTTGATGTTTTTCCTTGAACGGGTTCCACGGCGTTGCTTTGTTTCGTGGCTGTCTGCGGGGAAGTGGAAACAAGTGGCAGGCGATACCTGGTATCTGCGTGGTGACTGGAAGGTGTCATGAATTGGTAGGCCGAAGACGAATCTCAGGATTGTATACTGCATCCATACATTGATTTTAAAAAATGTACTGTACTTTGAATCTTTGATCCAACATTCCTCCGGACCAAAGATGCACAACATATAACTTGCACACAACATATAAATTACCACAAATAAATTAACAAATAATAAGGTGCATTTAGAACACAAGTTGAAAATATTTTCTCCTTGACCTGTCCATCAATTTGACTCTTTCACCACTGATCTCCACCAGGAGATGACTTACTTGAGCTGATTAAGCTGTGTGGATTTACAATGCTGCTTTAGATGTCCTGCTTCAAAGCTATTTACCTGACAGAGGAAGAGGTCTGTCAGAAGAAGGTGATAAAAGTTCATAGTTCAAAGTAACTTTATTATCAAAGTACATACAGTACTGTACCTTGCAAAAATCCTAGGCACACATATATATATAGCTAGGGTGTCTAAGACTTTTGCACAGTGCTGTATTTGTCAACGCGGAGCGGAGAACGAGTTTGTAAATCTGGTGGGAGCAAAGGAAATTGGGAATGGTGAGGGTGGGAGGGGTGTGGGACAGGTGGCAGGGAAGGAGTGCCAGGTGCAGGTGTCGCTGAGGGTTCAGACACACCCAGCCCAGAGACACCAGGTAAGGTCATTTGATACCATTGTTAAGTTAAGGCATCCGTTAGTCTCATGAGACCATGGATTTGCGCCTTGGAAGGTTTCCAGGCGCAGGCCTGGGCAAGGTTGTATGGAAGACCAGCAGTTGCCCATGCTGCAAGACTCCCTTCTCCACGCCACCGATGTTGTCCAAGGGAAGGGCATTAGGACCCATACAGCTTGGCACCGGTGTCGTCGCAGAGCAATGTGTGGTTAAGTGCCTTGCTCAAGGACACACACGCTGCCTCAGCCAAGGCTCGAACTAGCTACCTTCACTAGACGAACACCTTAACCACTTGGCCACGCGCCAGCAACTGGTTTATTGATCATTACAGAATGTCTCTCTGGTGCTTTCCACTCTCTCCCCTCTCCCTTCCCCTTTTCCTACCCATGAATCCCTTCTCCCTGCCCCCTCCCCACTCTCAGTCCACAATAGAGACCCATATCAGAACAAGGTTTATCATCACTCACATATGTCATGAATTTTTTTTTACAGCAGCACAGTGCAATACATAAAATTACTGCAGTACTGTGCACCTTAGCTTATATATGTGACTACTACTTTTTCGTATATGTCACCATATACTATCCTGAGATTTATTTTCTCGCCCGCATTCACAGTAAATACAAAGAAACACAATAGAGTCAATGAAAATCTTCACACAAATAGAGACGGGCAAACAAACTGTGACATTAGAAGGTATAGTGCACCTCTTTTTTGAGTCTTGGGGTGCCCAGTCTGGGGTCCACGGATCTCTTGTTTAATGCTATTGGTCCATAACATAACATAAAAGAAAGTTGAGAACACTCGCTCTGCAGTCTTTCTCATGAAAATGCATCTGCAGTGTTGTCAGCACAGGTTTTCCAAAACTTGGACCCACCAGAGATTATGAAACATATCACAGCTAAGATAGCTTATGAAATGGAAAGAGCTTCCAGACCCTCTGTGATCTCTGCTGCCCTCCAATTCCGGCATCCTCTCCCCTTCCCTCTCTCCCAGTCCTGAAGACGGGTCTTAGCTCAAAACGTAGACTGCTTATTCATTTTCATAGATGCTGCCTGACCTCTTGAATTCCTTCTGTGTTGATTTGGATTTCCAGTGTCTGCAGAATCTCTTGTTTTTATGATATGCTGCTCTGCAGCGAAGTCTCTTTGAGGGTTGCCTACCCTGAAGAAGCTTAAATCTTCCCTTCGACGGGAGTTCAGTGAAACCCTCTCTCACTGCTCCCCCTCAGAGAATGCTGATGCTCTCTGATTCAGGCAGCCCCCCACCCCAACTTCCCTCTCAGTCTTGAAGAAAGGTCTCTGCCCGAACTGACGAATGTTTACTCTTTTCAATAGGTGCTGCCTGGCCTGCTGAGTTCCTCCAGCATTTTGTGTGAGTTGCTCAAAATATATAAATCCTCCTTCCTCTGTGTGTATGTCATCTTGCACTAGGAGCACTTTGGTCCTCTGATAATACCTGCCCTCCATGGCATTCTGCTTCAGAGCAGCTCTGCGGTGTAACAAAGAGTACTACTTAACAGCGACAGCAATCAAGGTTCAGTTCCTTATGCTGTCTGTGAGGAGTTTGAATGTTCTCTCAATGTGGGTTTCCTCCAGCTGCTCACGTTTCCTCCCACATCCCAAACACGTACGGGTCCGGGTTAGTAAGGTGTAAACATACTATGTTTGGCTTGTGGTCTGCCCCAGCACATCCTCGAATTGTGCTAATCCTTGACGCAAAACAATGCATCTCACTCTATGTCTTGATGTTTCGATGTACATTGTGTGAAAAAACAGCTAATCTTTCCTTTCCTAAAAACAGCTAATTTTAACCTCTGTTCCCCGCCCCCTCAAACCTTTTCTAACGCTCTGTAGTTGCTTACAACCAGAATTGAATTTTAAGAGCAGTGAGGTTACGCTGCAACTGTACAGGGTACTGGTGAGGCCACACCTGGAGTACTGCATGCAGCTCTGGTCTCCTTACTTGAGGAAGGATATACTAGCTTTGGAGGCAGTGCAGAGGAGGTTCACCAGGTTGATTCCAGAGATGAGGGGGTTAGACTATGAGGAGATATTGGGTCACCTGGGACTATACTTGCTGGAATTCAGAAGAATGAGAGGAGATCTTATAGAAACACATAAAATTATGAAAGGGATAGATAAGACAGAGGCAGGAAAGTCGTTTCCACTGATAGGTGAGACTAGAACTAGGAGACATATCTTCCAGATTTGGGGGAGTAGATTTAGGACAGAGATGCGGAGGAACTGCTTTTCCCAGAGGGTGGTGAATCTGTGGAATTCTCTGCCCAATGAAGCAGTGGAGGCTACCTCAGTAAGTATATTTAAGGCATGGTTGGTTAGATTTTTGCATAGTAGGGGAATGAAGGATTATGGGGAAAAAGTCCATGGCCAGATCAGCCATGATCTTATTGAATGGCAGAGCAGGCTCGATAGGCCAGATGGCCTACTCCTGCTCCTATTTCTTATGTTCTTATATAGGACTACCGAGAAGACTCAGCAACATCAAAATGTTGCAAGAGTATCAATTCATATTTCAGCTAGTCTCCAACCTGATGGAATGAACATTGCTTTTCTAGCTTCTAGTAAGTTTCCCCTCCCGCTTCCTTTTTCTTCCATTCCCCACTCTGGCTCCCCTTTTACCTTTTCTCTCTTCCTCACCGGCCTAGCACCTCCTTCTGGTACCCCTCTCCTTCCCTTTCTTCGATGGTCCACTCTCCTCTCCTATCAGATGCCTGCTTCTCCAGCCCTTTACCTTTTCCACCGATCGCCTCCCAGCCTCTCACTTCATCCCCCTCCCCCATCCACCTGGCTTCACCTATCACCTTCTAGCTTGTCCTTCGCCTCCCCCAACTTTCTTATTCTGGCTCCTTCCCTCCTCCTTTTCCAGTCCTGATGAAGGGTCTCAGCTTGAAACATCGACTACTTATTCCTTTCCATAGATGCTGCCTGACTTGCTGAGTTCCTCCAGCACATTGTGTGCGTTGCTCTAGATCTCCACAATCTGCAGAATCTTGTGTGTTTATGAGCAGCTGCTGAATCTTTCGGAGGGAAGAGGTACAGGAACATGAAGACTCCCACTCAACGTTGTAGAAACAGCATCTTCCCCTCCGCCATTAGATTTCTGAATGGTCCATGAGCACATGAACTTCACCACAGTATTTCTCTTTTACATTATTTATTTATTTTTCTAACATATTTTTTATGTCTCGAACAGTATTTACCCCTCAACCATCAGGCTCTTGAACCAAAGAGGGAATAACTTCACTCAACTTCACTTGCCCCATCATTGAAATGTTCCCACAAAAGTGCCAGATGGAGTTCAACCCAGATAAGTGTGAAGTGGTTCATTTTGGTGGGTCAAATTTGAAGACAGAATATAGCACTAATGATAAAGCTCTTGGCAGTGTAGAGGATCAGAGAGATCTTGGGATCTGTGTCCATAGGACACTGAAAGCTGATGCGCAAGTTAACAGTGTTGTTAAGAAGGAATATGGTGTGTTGTCATTCATCAACCATGGGACTGAGTTCAAGAGCCATGAGGTAATGTTACAGCTATATAAGACCTTAGTTAGACCCCACTTGTGTTCAGTTCTGGTCACCTCACTACAGGAAGGATGTGGATACTATATAGAGAGTGCAGAGGAGACTTACAAGGATGTTGCCTGGATTGAGAGCATGCTCTATGAGAATAGGTTGAGTAGACTTGGCCTTTTTTCCTTGAGCAATGGAGGATGAAAGGTGACCTGATAGAGATGTATAAGATGATGGGAGGCTTTTTTCCAGGGCTGAAATTGCTACACAAGGGGGCATAATTTTAAGGTGCTTGGAAGTAGGTACAAGGGGGATGTCAGGGGTAAGTTTTCACACAGAGAGTGGTGGGTGCGTGGAATGCACTGCCGGCAACGGAGGTAGAGGCGGATACAATAGGGTCTTTTAAGAGTAGGTTATTTAAGAGTACATGGAGTTTAGAAAAATAGAGGGCTATGCGCTAGGGAAATTCTAGGCAGTTTCTAGAGTACGTTACATGGTTGGCACAACATTGTGGGCCGAAGGGCCTGTAACGTTCTACAGATTTCTATGTTCTATGTTCCATAATCTATGGTTAACAATCCTGACTGCTCAAAAAAAATTGTTACGGACACAGCAATGAAGAATTCTTCTATATACCCAGAAACGGAGGATCTTCATTGCTACCCTAAATACCAGCAGTGTAACGGGCAGCAAATAAGTAGAAGTACTTTGCTGTCTTTGGAACCTCCCGAAATACAATTAAAAATGTCCTGCCTTTTTGTTTAGTTGGACCATCAAAACAAAGAAAGATAACTTCTGAAAACCTTATGCTTTAAGGTTACAATTGATGTTGTAATGATAACAAAAAACATACTGAGTGTTAAAGAAACTTAATAGCTTTATCTCTGTCTTATCTCATGGTCTGTGTTCTGTTTTCTAATTCTGTCCTTCAGATTTCCTGTTGTGCTTTCTATTTCTGTGAAGAAGCAAGAAGCTACAAGGAAAAGTGTCACAACAGAATAAACAATAAGCTGCTCGCAGAACTGACGGTTGTTCAATATGGAAATTCTCCCCCTGTAGAGCTTCTGAAATTAAAGATATATGCATCGGCCTTTTATTCTTTTCCTGGCTAATCCACGATTTCTGGGAATATATTTGTTTCAGCTGGAATTTTCGAAACCTTAGAGTACGTCCTAGCATACAGCATAGTTGTTCCTCTCCGCGCCTTGTGGCACATCGGGCAGCAACCTTGCCATTTTTCAGCATTTTTGTCAGTTTTCTGTGAGGCTGAGTTGTTAGCTCAGTGCTCTACCCAGCACGGATGGCAAGCATGCAAGAAGTTGGCCGGATTCGAACCAGACACCACTCACCTCAAAGTCCGGTGCACATGCCACTACACCAGACATCTTAGCATTCAACATGCTCAGTTAAGTTCTTCAAAGTTCAAAGTCCAAAGTACCTTTATTATCAAAGTATGTATACATTATATGTATACAAAAAAAAATATCATGGACCACACATATCAAATGAAGAAGTTCTCAGAAGAGCCCAAGCAATTCGATCACTCGTACCAACAATAAGAGAAAGACAACTCAGATTCCTAGGACTCATCATGGGGAAAGATGAACTGGAAAAACTCATACTCTCTGGAAGGATCGAGGGGAGCAAACCTAGAGGAAGACCTCGGCTTATGTACATCAAAAGCATAGCCAGGTGGCTACACATCGAGGAAATGGAAGCCATCCAAAAAACGAAGGATAGATCTATATGGAAAACCATGGTCACCAAAGTCCACATTGGATATGGTACCTAGACAGACAGACAGTATACGTTATACAACCTTGAGATTCGTCTCCTAACAGGCAGCCACAAAACAAAGAAACCCAGAAGAACCCATAAAAAGAAGACTGTCGAACACCTGATGAGCAGAGAGAAAAAAATCAAATCAAAACAATAAATGCAAGCAATTAGCAAAGAAACTACTTCAAAGTGGCCTTTAAAAGCTGCACAATACAAGGCTTTCTCTCCACAGACCCTTCGTTCAGCAGAGGGCAGAGCAGCAAACTCAACCGTCCCAACCCTTGCCTTAGGTTCCTGACCTTTCCAATCTGCCCTGGCACCGAAATTGTCGCCCAAACATCAGGTTCAGTCACCGCGATACACTCTGAGGCCTGGATCCCACAGCCTCAATTCGGCCTGTAGCCCAGTCGGCACGGCGCTTAAATCGTCATCCGAACTTTGAGTTCGGTCACCTAGCTATGCTCTGAGGTCTGGAACCGCTACCTCGGTTCGGCCAATTTCTGATTTGGTTCGATGCTTGAATCGATCAAACCTCAGGTCTTCCTCGCTCTTGACAACAAGATTAGGTTTATTTGTCATATGTACTTCAAAACAGCGCAAGGGGGCTAGCTTAGTTGGGCTCTTTGGTTAGCATGGATGAGATAGGCTGAAGGGACTGTTCTTGTGTTGTATGATCACAACAACCTTTCCCACTGGGTGAACCTGGACCAATCAAGACAAATGGTCTTGGGTAGACCAGGATCCAGTACATTTGCATCCTCAGGATCCTACAGAAACACCCTCCTGTCGGGTCAATTTACTCATCTGCACCCCAGAGGCACAGCAGTTAGTTTCAGAACCCCTACGGTTCTGATGGGTGGCAGAATGGAAAGACATCTCAATTAAGGGAGGTGCAAGGCACTCCTTCCCTCTGCTAGCCCCACAGGTCACCCTTGAGCAAGCTGTAGCACCTGTGTAGCCCCCCATCGCGATCAGGGTCACGGGACCATGGGAGCAGGTGGTAGATGGTCGTATGAGCAGCCGGTGCACATCACGTCCCAGTTATGCAATCACTGACTCCAGGCAGACAATCCCTGAAGAGTACTGATATGGGGTATGGAGAGAAGGCAGGTACAGGGTTCTGAGTTGGATGATCAGCCATGATCATACTGAATGGCGGTGCAGGCTCGAAGAGCCGAATGGCCTACTCCTGCACCTATTTTCCATGTTTCTATAACTGGAGTCACCCGTCTTGTAAAGACACTGCCCAGAGGAGGCAATGGCAGACCACTTCTGTGGAAAAATTTACCAAAAACGATCATGGTTGTGGAAAGACTATGGTCAACCGTGTTGCACGACACGGCTCGTAATGATGATGTCATACGACATGGCGCATAATGATGATGATGATGACATGTGTGAATGCTGAAACCCCGTCAAAGTCGTGGATGTTTCCTGAGTGTGATTGCACTGGGCATTGCCTCAATGAATTGGAGCTCGGTATCAATGGTAGCTGCAATTCAATAGAAAGATAAAGATTAGTCTCTTTTGTTACAAGTACGTCGAAATGTACAGTGAAATGTGTCATTTGTGTCAACGGCCAACATAGTCTGAGGATGTGCTGGGGGCCGCCTGCCAGTGTTGCCAAACTTCCGATGCCCACAACTTACTAACCCTCACAAACATGTACCTATTTGGAACGTGAGAGGAAATTGGATCACCCAGAGGAAAAGCATGGTCGTTGGAAAAATGTACAAACTCCTTACAGACAACAGAGAGAATTGACCCATAATCACTGGTGCTTTAAAGCTTTGCGTTAATCCCAATACTACATGCTGGTTCATGTCTAATTGACATGCAGCCTTGTGGAGTTAATTCTAAGTAGAATGGCTTTAGTGAGTTGTTGTTTCAATTAAGTTCTTTCTGCTCGTGGTGCTGAACAGAGGGACTCCCCACCCATCACAGAAAATGGCAGTGTTTATAGTTCTTTTGGAAGATGACAATGACCTTTGCTCCTTTAAGAATTAACTAACCTTACCATGGGTGTTTGCTGGAGCACAGAAGACAGAACTTAGAAGAGTACAAAACAGGAACGGCTAGTCAGCTCCCAGTATTGTGCCAAAACAGCAAAAAAGCAAATCAAAAATACCCAAACACTAATCCCTCCTCCCTACACCATGTCCATATCCCTTCATCTTCCTTACATCCATGTGCCTATCCAAACATCTCTTAAAAGCCTCAAACATGTTTGCCTCTACCACCGTACCAGGCAGCGCATTCCAGACATCCACTACTCTCTGACTAAAAAAACTTACCCCTCACATTCCGCCTTGAACCTACCCTCTCTAACCTTCAATGCATGCCCTCTAGTATTAGAGATTTCAACCCTGGGGAAACAGATACTCTCTGTCCACTCTGCCTATGCCTCTCATAATCTTGTAAACCTCTATCAGATCTCCCCTCACCCTCTACCACTCCAGAGACTATAACCCAAGTTTATTCAGCCTCTAAATCAGGCAGCATCCTGGTGAATGTCTTCTGCACCCTCTGCAAAGCCTGAACATCCTTCCTATAGTGAAGCGATCAGAACTGTATGCAGTACTCCAGATGTGGCCTAACCAGAGTTTTATAAAGTTGCAACATAGCCTCTTGACTCTTGAATTCAATGATAGGAGAAAGAATCGGTAATTTATCACACTTGAGCCTGATTCATCCTCACAGATGTTCACGGCTGATTAGTAATGGCAAGTGTTCTTTCACGTTCGATTACTTAATCTCCCGATTCTCTTAGACTCCAAAAATCTATCCACTCCACATCTCCCTGGGGCCGAGAATTCCAGAGAATTGCAACCATCATAGGAAGGTGTTTTCGCCTCCGTTTTGGATGACATGGTGAACTGGAGAGAGGGGAAAGAGCGAGCAATTTCAAGTTCCTGGGGCGTCAACATCTCTGCGGATCTTTTCTGGGCCCAACATATTGATGCAGCTGTAAAGAAGGCGTGACAACAGCCATATTTCATTAGGAGTTTGGGAAGATTTAGTAGGTCACCAAAGATACTTGCAAATTTCTATAGAAATGGAAAGCATTCTATCTGGTCGCATTACTGTCTTGTATGGGGGGGATGTTGGTGGTTGGTGCTGGGCTACTGCGCAGGATCGAAGTAAGTTGTGCAAAGTTGTAAACCTAGTCATCCCTATCATGGACACTAGCTTCCATAGTATCTAGGACATCTTCAAGGAGTAATCCCTCAAAATGACGACATCCATCATTAAGGACCCCCAACACACGGGACATACCCTCTTCTCATTGCTACCATCAGGAAGGAGGTACAGAAGCCTGAAGGCACACACTCAGCGATTCACGAACAGCTTATCAGTCGCTTCGTGCCATGAAAATCGGCTTAAGCACTGGCCTGATGAGCCTATAAAGCCCGAGACAGACTTCAACTTTATTTCCCTCTGCCATGAACGCTACCGCTCTACTTTTTAAGTTTTTATTTTTGGACTATTTATTTAATTTAACAATTTAATATATATACTTACTGTAATTCATAGTTCTTTTTCGCGATTATTAAGTATTTCATTATACGGCTGCCGCAAAGACGACAAACTGGGGTTGTCCTTGGTTGCAATGGATGACCATGACATTTTCTGTGCCTTGTCACGCCCTTCACTCTCCACGAAATGTTGCAGAGCCACATTCCTGGCCATTGGATCTCACTGTAGATCCCATCCGCCCAGACTGCGGGGGCTGACTCCGCATGCTGGGACAGGCATGTCCCTATCTCACCGGGGTAAGAGGCCCACCGGCTGCCCTCTCTTGGTTTAGCCCACTGTCACATACAAACATCTACCTGGAGGCACAGGTGAGAGCTGAGTGTCCGGTGGGGACCAAAGGTGAGTGAACTACCCCAGAATGGACAGGTAAGCCCCTTCACCAGAGATGCCACCCCTCCCTGGACACCCCATACAGCCCATAAATTTAATTTCCCTGGACACCCCATACAGCCCATAAATTTAATTATACTTATTTATTTATATACAGTATTATAATTGATACTATAGTTTAAATATTTTAATGTATTGTACTGAACTGCTGCTATAAAGCAACAAATTTCATGACATATGTCAGTGATAATCAACCTGGAAGACCTGAGTTATAAGGAAAGATTGAATAGGTTAGGACTTTATTCTTGGAACGTAGAAGATTGAGAGGAGATTTGTTAGAGGTGTACAAAATTATGAGGGGTATAGATCGGGTAAATGCAGGCAGGCTTTTTCCACTGAGGTTGGGTGGGACTACAACCAGAGGTCATGGGTTGAAGGTGAAAGGTGAGATGTTTAAGGTGAACATGAGGGGAAACTTCTTCACTCAGAGGGTTGTGAGAGGGTGGAACGAGCTGCTAGCACAAGCGGTGCATGTGAGCTCGATTTCAATGTTTAAGAGAAGTTTGGATGGGTACATGGAGAGTAGAGGTACGGAAGGCTATGGTCCCGGTGCAGGTCGATGGGTGTAGGAAGTTTAAATGGTTTGGCATGGACTAGATAGGCCGAAAGGCCTGTTTCTCTGCTGTACTCTGTGACCATGGTTCTGATTCTGATTTTGAACTTGTTCACTCAGAGGCTGATGCTTATATTGAACGGGCTTCCAGAAGAAGCAGCTGAGGCAGGTACACTAATAACATTTGAAAGATACTTGGACAGGTACATGGATGAGAAAGGTTCCCAAAGGGGTCCACAGACCCCTTGCTGAATGGTATTAGTCCATGGTGTAATAAAGGTTGGTTTAGAGGGACGTGGGTCAAATATGGACGAGTGGGAATCAGATGGGAACTTTGGTTTGCATGGATGAGTTTCTGTGCTGAATGCTCTATGAACTCCTGTAAATCTACTAGCCATAGGACACAGGAGCAGAATTCAGCCATTCAGCCCACCGAGTCTGCTCGGCTATTCCATCATGGCTGATTTATTATCCCTCTCAACCCCATTCTCCTGCCTTCTCTCCGTAACCTTAGGCCCCTTCACTAATCAAGAACCTTCCAACCTCTGCTTTGAATCCCACAGACTCATCACTCTCTGGTTGAAGAAATCACTCCTCATCTCAGTTCTCAAGGGACGTCCTTCTACTCCGAGGCTGTGCGCTCTGGTCCTGGACTGCCCCCCGCTATTGGAAACATCCTCTCCATTGCCCACTCTGTCTCAGCCTTTCAGCACAGACCCAGCGGCATCAAACACTTCTAAACCCTTTCGTTCCCGGGAGCAGTCTTGTGAGCCTCCGCCGAACCCTCTGCAGGATCAGAATTAGGATTAGTGTCGCCGGCATATGTCGTGGAATTGGTGTCAGCGCAACAACGCAATACACTTTCCGTGTGTTACTCCATATTTACCGCACCTGCGGAATCTCGTGTGTTTCTGACACCTTCCTGTTTGGATGTGAATTTGGACATTGAAAAGGAAGTCTTCCTCACTTCCTCACATTATTTTGCTGTTACACAGTGCTGTTTATGGGAGTTTATTGCATGGACCAGATTCTTTGACTGTGGTCAGTGGCTGCACTTTTGTGTTTGGCCAGGCGCCAGCAGCCCTGGAGAGTTCAGTGGGTTTACCTGGGCCCAGGTACCCGGGTCAGCTTGTCTTCCCCAATATTGCTTGGATGCTTTCCAGAGCTCAATAGGCAAAGGCTGTTTACAATGTCACAGACCGAATGTTCCTGGAGAGAAGGGCACATCAAATAAAGACCTCCAGTCCTCTCCATCATATCTCACCTCTCCCGTCCGCTCTCTCACTTGCTCTCTCCCCCTCTCTCTTCCTCGTTCCCTCTGTCTAGCTCTCTCCTCTCTCCTCTCCCTCCTTTCTCTCCCCCTTCTCTCTCTCTCCTTTCTTTATTCTCTCTTCCTTTGTTCTCTCTCGCCCCCTCTCTCTTATCTGTCCTTCACCTTTCCTCCCTGTGGTTCAGTCTGTCTGTGTCTCTATCTGTCTGTCTCTATCCCTTTCTCTCGTTCTCTCTCTCCTCTATTCTGCCTGTCTCTCTCTCTCTCTCTCTCTCTCTCTGTCTCTCTTACTCTGCCTGACTGAGTGTCTGTCAGTCTCTCTTTCTCTCTCTCAATGTTTCTCTGATTCTCTCCCTCTCATCCTCTCTTCTCTCTCACTCTCACCTTTAACCCTCTCTCCCTCACTCCCCCCCCCTCTATGGCTCTTACAGTCTGTCTATCTCTCTTTCCCTCTCTCTTTCTCTCTCTCTTTCTCTCTCTATATATATCTCTCCCTCTCCTCTGTCTGTTTCTCTCTCTGTGGCTCTGTCTGTCGAACTCTCTCTCTTTCTCCCTCTCCCCCCCCACTTTCAATTTTCCCATACATAAATTTGCCCAGTCATATTCACTCCCACCACGTGGCCCGTAACCTCGCTAATCTCAGTCACAAGCAGGTCTATCTCCAAGTCCCATCTGTCAATCTCCACCCACATTCCTCCTGCCCCTCCCAGCCCTCCACAGGTGATTGCCAGAGAACAATCTCTCTCCAAGTGCACTTTCACCTTGCTCAGTTGTTTGACCTTTAACTCTCTCTTGGCTGCAATATTTCTATAGCTTGCCAGGTCACAGTCCCATCATGCCCTGCCCCAGTTGTGACTAGCACTGTGGCGAGTGAAGGGTTGTTATTGTGGGTCAGGTACCAAAAGTATGTCACTCTGAAAGAGTTTAATGACGCACTTATTCAAGCACTTGCCTTCAACAATAGATCCTTTGTGTCTTTATTTCCTGAAGTGCATGGTGATCCAGAAACACCCAGAAACCAGGCTTATTTTATTGGATATCAACACACCCTAACCTGCTCACACAGATTCCTGTCACAAAACGTGAGAAATAAATACGAAAATATATAAAAGTACGTAAAAAATATAAGTCAAAGGTAACAAACGCAAGGAAATCTACAGACGCTGGAAATCCAAACAAACCACACACACACACACACACACACACACACACACACACACACACACACACACACACACACAATACACAATGCAGGAGGAACTCAGCAGGCCAGGCAGCATCTATGGAAAAGAGTAAACAGTCGACTTTTCGGGCTGAAGCCCTTCATCAGGACTGGAAAGGAAGGGGTTAGGAGTCGGACTAAGAAGTTGGAGGGGGACGAGGAAGAGGTACATGGTGGTAGATGATAGGTGATACTGGAAGAGGAAAGGGGATGAAGTAAAGAGCTGGGAAGTTCATTAGTGAAAGAGATAAAGGGCCGGAGAAGGGGGAATCTGATAGGAAAGGACAGAAGACCATGGAAGAAAGGGAAGGGGGAGAAGAACCGGAGCACTAGAGAAGATAAGATGATGAGAGGCATTGATCGTGTGGATAGTCAGAGGCTTTTTCCCGGGGCTGAAATGGCAAACATGAGAGGGCATAGTTTAAGGTGCTTGGAAGTAGGTACAGAGGAGATGTCAAGGGTAAGATTTTTAAGCAGAGAGGGGTAAGTGTGTGGAATGGGCTGCCAGCGATTGTAGTGGAGGTGGATATGATAGGGTCTTTTAAGAGACTCTTGGATAGATACATGGAGCTTAGAAAAATAGAGGGCCATGGGTAACTCTAGGTAATTTCTAAAGTAAGTACATGTGGGCCGAAGGGCCTGTATTGTGCTGTAGTTTTCCTATGTTCTATGTTTTACCAGGGGGAGGTGATGGGCAGGTAAGAAGATAAGGTGGGAGAGGGATATGGTGAAGGAGAGTTGGGTGGGGTGCAATTGCTGGAAGTTCAAGAAATCGATATTCATGCCATCAGGTTGGATGCTACCCAGATGGAATATAAGGTGTTGCTCCTCCAGTCTGAATGCAGCCTCATCATAGTTGCAGAGGAGGCCATGGACTGACATGTTGAAATGGGAATGGGAAGTGGAATTGAAATGAGTGGCCACCGGGAAATCACGCTTTTTGTGGCGGACGGAGAAAAGGCACTCAACGAAGTGGTCTCCCAAACTATGACGGGTCTCACCAATATACAGGACTGTTCCTGGCAATTTCTTATACAGAAATGGTTTGCCATTGCCTTTTTTCTGGGCAGTGTCTTTACAGGATGGGTGGCCTGAGCCATTGTCAATACTCTTCAAAGCTTCGCAAACAAGAGAAAATCTGACGGATGCTGGAAATCAGAGTAATCCACATAAAATGCTGGAGGAACTCAGCAGGCCAGGCGGCGTCTATGGAAAAGAGTGAACAGTCAAAACTTCAGGCCAAGACCCTTCATCGGGGCTGGAAAGAAGAGATGAAAAGACAGAATAAGAAGTTAGGGGGAGGGGAGGAAGAAGTACAAGATCCAGTTCTGGTCACCTCACTATAGGAAGGATGTGGAAGCATTGGAAAGGGTACAGAGGAGATTTACCAAGATGCTGCCTGGTTTAGAGAGTATGGATTATGATCAGAGATTAACGGAGCTAGGGCTTTACTCTTTGGAGAGAAGGAGGATAAGAGGAGACATGATAGAGGTGTACAAGATATTAAGAGGAATAGATAGAGTGGACAGCCAGCGCCTCTTCCCCAGGGCACCACTGCTCAAGAGGACGTGGCTTTAAGGTAAGGGGTGGGAAGTTCAAGGGGGATATTAGAGGAAGGTTTTTTACTCAGAGAGTGGTTGGTGCGTAGAATGTACTACCTGAGTCAGTGGTGGAGGCAGATACACAAGTGAAATTTAAGAGACTACTAGACAGGTATATGGAGGAATTTAAGGTGGGGGGTTATATGGGAGTTAAGGTTTGAGGGTCGACACAACATTGTGGGCTGAAGGGCCTGTACTGTGCTGTACTATTCTATGTTCTAGTAGGTGATAGGTGAAAATGGAAGGAGGGGAGGGGGTGAAGTAAAGAGCTCGAAAGTCAATTGGTAAAAGAGATATAGGGTTGGAGAAGGGGGAATCTGATAGGAGAGGACAGAAGGCAATGGAAGAAAGAGAAGGGGAGGAGCACCAGAGGGATTTGATGGGCAGGTAAGGAAATAAGGTGTGAGAGGGAAATGGGAATGGAGGTGGTGAAGCTGGGGGAGGTATTACTAGAAGTTCAAGGATCGGTGTTCACACAATCAGATTGGAAGCTACCCAGATGGAATTTAAGGTGTTGCTCCTCCAACCTGAGTGTGGCCTCATCATGGCAGTGGAGGAGGGCATGGATCGACATGTCGGGACGGGAACGGACAGCAGAGTTGAAATGGGCGGCCATCGGGAGATCCCGCTCGTTCTGGTGGATGGAACACAGGAGAGGCCAGTGGGCCATGGAAGAAAGGGAAATGGGAAGGGACCAGAGTGAGGTTAATGGCAGATAAGGAAAAGAGAAGGAATGAGAGTGGAAACAGTGTGTGCAGCTGAAGAGTAAGCCTGTTATTTATTCTTTGGTGCATTGGAAGTAAATCAAGTTTGCATCAAACTACAAATTGACCAATTAATATCAGAACAATTGAGGTATTAATGGTTAAGGTATTAATTAAGTAATCAATTTATTATTAATTGTATGTCATTATATAAACCAACACAAACATTTTTCAGCAAGTGCCTTTACCTTATGACTAAACCTGGAACAAACGTATGATGCAGATGATTCATGCATTATATAGATAAAGCTCCAGATGCTGGTTAACAGAAAAGCATACTACTGTGCAACAGGTGCTTGCTGCGGAGTAGGGAGAGGAAGCTCACGTTTTGTCATGTGTTTATTATTTATTTAAAATAAATTTATTTAAAGTGGGGGTTAATATGTACTTACCTCCAAGAGGACACAAACTTGTCATTGGGTTTGGAAGCTTGTGACCTGGAGAGCTCCGTTGGCTGGAGTCAGGGCTTTATGCTTTGGCTTTTGGTAGGGTCACCCATGCCAAAAAGGTCAAAGAGTAGAGGCCAGACTAAGAGTGGCCCACCAGTCCTCCAGGTTCATGGGTTCAGCTCAGGGCTAACGACCCTGATTGGATACAGCAATGAAGAATCCTTCTACATCTGAGTGTGACACTATTCCTGAGTCTCCACCTGGGACTTGCATGACTGACAGTTGTGAAAACTGAGAGAAAGCTACTGACACGATGAAGGAAGCTCTGAACACCACCAAAGATGGAGGACCTTCACCGCTGCCCTAGTGGCATAACGGGCAACTTTCCTTGCTTGAAACGTATTTAATTAGAAAGGATGTAAAAGATTTCAGGGAGAAGACAGAAGAATGGGAAAGAGAAAAAAAACAAATCAGCCATGATGAAATGGCAGAGCAGACTCGATGGGCCAAATGGCCTAATTCTGCTCCTATGTCTCATAGTCCTACTGTCTGAATATGAGGGTATCAGCTACCTACCGCACTCTAACAGGATTGAATGACTTAAGATGAGCATAATTGAGGGGCGAGGAACACAAGCGCGTGCGTGCGCGCGCGCACACACACACACACACACACACACACACACACACGCACACGCGCGCGCACACACACACACACACACACACACACGCGCGCACACACACACACACACACACACACACACACACACACACACACACACAAGTTGGCTGCCTCCTTCATGATTTCATCAATGTGTTAGACTCCTGACACATCCTCTGAGATGCTGATGCCCAGGAAATTGAACCTGCCTCAACCCTGTTATCACTAGCCGGTGGTGTAGTGGCATCCACACCGGACTTCGGGGTGAGTGGTCCTGGGTTTCGATCCTGTCGGCTCCTTGGTCACGGGTAGAGACTAGGGAGAGTTGGTCATGGGTAGAGACTAGGGAGAGTTGTTCACGGGTAGAGACTAGGGAGAGTTGGTCATGGGTAGAGATGAGGGAGAGTTGGTCACGGGTAGAGACTAGGGAGATTTGGTCAAGGGTAGAGACTAGGGAGAGTTGGTCATGTGTAGAGACGAGGGAGATTTGGTCATGGGTAGAGATGAGGGAGAGTTGGTCATGGGTAGAGACTGGGGAGAGTTGGTCATGGGTAGAGACTAGGGAGAGTTGGTCACGTGTAGAGACGAGGGAGAGTTGGTCATGGGTAGAGACTAGAGAGAGTTGGTCATGCTACTTAGCAGCCAGTTGATGTTCATGGATCCTTGAGGATAGTTTTCTCCCAGCTTGCCTGACGTAATATTTCCTGCAAACCTTCGTTGGATTTTGCAGACCACATTCGTCTTGTCCGATAGCTTGGTCTGTCCTTTAGATCTGCGGAGTACTCTCAATGTTGCTGTTAGCTTACGCGTGACCGAAATGTAACGTTCTTGGAGCAGCCGGGCTGTCATTTCTGAGATACTTCAAAAGTATGGAAGGACAACCCGTTTGGTCGCTGCTTGGTTGCTGCGTTGTCGGCCTCACAGGCATCTTTGCATGAAGTTACGTGGGTAGCCATTTCATGAGAAAACTTTGAAGAGATGTTTCTTCTCTTTATCCTTCAGCTCCGCTGTGTTGTCTGTATCAAAGTACATTTATGTTACCATATACTATCTTGAGATTCATTTTCCTGCTACAAAAGAATCTTCGAAAAACTATACAGAAACAAAGACTGATAAGCGGCCAACAAAGACAAACCTGCCAATGAAAAATAATTCTGAGAACATGAGTTGTAAAGATTCCTTGAAAGTGAGTTCATAGGTCTAAGAATGAGTTCAGAGTGGTGGTGAGTGAAGTTATCTATGCCCATTCAGAAGCCTGATGGTTGTTCCTGACCTTGTGATATGGGACCTAAGGGTCCTGTACTTCTTGCCCCATTATAGTAGCAAGGAGAGAGCATGTCCTACATGGTAGGGGTCTTTGATGGTAGGTGCTACTTTCTTACGGTAGCATGCATATGCATTCAATGATGGGGAGGGTGTTGCCTGTGATGGACCGGGCTGTATCCACCACCTCATGTAGGCTTTACCATTCCTGGGCATTGGTGTTTCCAGACCAGGCCATGATACAGCCAGTTAGGCTACTCTCAAAGTTCAAAGAACATTTATTAACAAAGTATGTATACATTATACAACCTTGAGATTTGTCTGCTTACAGGCAGCCACAAAGCAAAGAAACCCAAAGGAACCCATCAAGCACCCAATGTTTAGAGAGAGAGAATAAAATTGTGCAAACAATTTAAGTAACTAGCATTTAGAATGACAGTGAGTCCTTAGACATGAAGCCCAGAGCAGGCCACAACCTCAGTTAGCATAGAGCTGAGTAAACATTGCGGAACAGCGAACAGAAACCAGCCCGACCCTTACCTCTGGTTCCCACACCCTGTCTTTCACATCCTTCTGGCTTGGTGTTTAAATCCTCCAAATATCAGGTCATTCCTCACTCCAGAACGCAGGCCCTATCACTTCGATACGCTCCGGACCTGGACCCCGCCGTCATGTTCTGGCTCATGCCAGACCTTTCCAAATCGACCTGGTGCTTAGATCAATTCAGTCTCCAGTCTTTCCTTGCTCCTGATTTAGGTGGGCAGGCCTCAATTTTGTCTTGACTCTGCACGCCTCGACTTCGCCTTACGCCGCTCGCTTTGACCCTTGACTCAGCCTGGCCACAGTGATCGTTTGCCATGAATTTTACAAGGAAAAGCTTCATCAGTAAAGTATTTAGCTGTATTCTTTGTCTTGCTTGCCACCTGTAAGTAGGCGCTGGACTTTATCAGCTCCATCTCAAACTTTCCACTGTAGAAGTTTGTCAAAGTTTTTGATGACATGCCAACAGCCATTGGATTGACATTCGGGTCCCCCCTGTCCATGTGAGAGCACCTTCACCAGAAGGATTGTGTTGAAGGAGTGAAGATGATAGCTAACCAACAAGTTATCAAAGGAAGTTGAGGATGGCCAATAAATGCTGCCCTTGCCAACAATGTCCAGATCTCATGAGGAAATAACAGAGCTTCAATGCTTCCAGGAAGCAAGGGGCAATTTCAACGATTTCTACTTCCATGGTAATTTCTGCAGACGTTGACTTACCGCATGGTCTAATAAGTATAGACAAAGCAAATGATGTCATTGATCTATGCAAATCATCTGCTCTAAGATAAACTCCTACTCACTGCACATGAGGTGTACGGGCAGTTGCTCAGGGTTCTGAGCTCAGTGAGGAAATATGAACTGCAGATCATTCTCCCACAGTCTGCCATAGTCACTTCGGGCTGGTTCAGATCACTGCGCCACGAGCTTTAGTCAGCTCTGCGCTGAACTATGGGGCTTTCTCTCGGTTCAGAAAGCTATTTGCTTGTGTTTTTTTGTCCTGACTGTGCATTGGGTTCTTGTTGGTCTTCTTTTATCTTCTGTCGTTCTTTATTTTTTATGGGCATGATATGTTTTTTCCTCCCTCTCTCTCTCTCTCTCTGCACTTTGGGTGTTCAATTGTCTTTTGTTATATATTTCGTTTGGGGTTTCTTTGCTCCATGGTTGCCCCTTCAGGAGACGAATCTCAAGGTTGTGTAATGTTTTCCTTCTTTGATGATAAATGTACTTTGAGCTTTGAACTTTGGATTTCAGGTCCCGGATTAGAGCACAACACCAAAGACGGGCAGAGGCGCTCACGGTTTTTAACAGTGGCGGTTCCACACAGAGGTTAACGTGGAAGACTGTCAGCAGACTGGGGTCGCCGTTTCATGGCAAAGCTTGAGGGAAGGCCACCGGCTACACCAGCAATAGAGTGACCATTCACTCCTGAGGACCATATTTCAAAAGGGAAAAGCGGCGTCCATCATTAAGGACCCCCATCACTTAAGCCATGCCTTGGTCTCATTGCTACCATCGGGAAGGAGGTACAGAAGCCTGAAGGCTCACACTCAACGATTCAGTAACAGCTTCTTCCCCTCTGTTGTCTGATTTCTGAATGGACATTTAACCCATGTACACTGCCTCACTACATTTTTATTTCCATTATTGCACTAGTTAGTTAATTTAACTATTTAACTTACTTACTGTAATTCATAGATTTTTTTCTATTATTATGTACTGCATTTTACTGCTGCTGTAGAGTCAACAGATTTCACAACAAGTCCCAGTGATATTAAACCAGACTCGCATTCGGATTCTGATTCTCTGCTTCCAGAAGTTAATTCTGTTGATTCATAGGGTTGTCCAGCATGGAAACAGGCCCTTCGGCCCATCTGGTCCATGGTAACCAAGTTACTCCCATTTGCCGACATTTGGACCATAACCTTCCTAGTCTTCCAAGTCCATGAGCTTGTCCAAATTGTCTTTTACAATGTGTTATTGCAGTGGTCCCCAACCACCGGGCTGCAGAGCATGTGCTACGGGGCCGTGAAGAAGCGATATGAGTCAGCTGCACCTTTCCTCATTCCCTGTCACACACTGTTGAACTTGAACGTAGGGTTGCCAACTGTCCCGTATTTGCCGGGACATCCCGCATATTGGGCTAAATTGCTTTGTCCCATATGGGACCGCCCTTGTCCCGTATTTCCCCCGCTAAGGTAGAGCGTTTCTAAGAAAGTGCTCGTGCTGAAATGGCGTGAAGCGAAGAAGCAATTACCATTAATTTATATGGGAAAAGTTTTTGAGTGTTCCCGGACCCAAAAAATAACCTACCAAATCATACAAAGTACCAAATAACACATAAAGCCAAAAATAAATAATACTGACGTATAGTAAAAGCAGGAATAATATGATAAATACACAA
Source organism: Mobula hypostoma (assembly GCF_963921235.1). Lineage (NCBI taxonomy): Eukaryota > Metazoa > Chordata > Chondrichthyes > Myliobatiformes > Myliobatidae > Mobula > Mobula hypostoma. Next base: position 6,275,100 of record NC_086124.1, read on the forward strand.
CCTATATAAAGCAGAAATAATGTATGTACAGTGTAGTCGGGAAGATGAAGGCAAAACGGATTTGAGGGGGAAAAAGATCGGCACGTACACGTATGTGCACGTCACGCATGTGCACACAGGTGTCCGCGCAAGGCTTCATGGTCATGGTAGTCTTACCTGGGGTAAAGTGTCCCGGGATTTGACTGCTACATTTGTCCCTTATTCGGGAGTGAGAAAGTTGGCAACTCTAACTGTAAAAGACATGTCGAGATGAGTTTAACCCTACTTGAACACCCGCCCCCGGTCGGCCAGTCCACAAGAATATTGTCAATATTAAACCGGTCCATGATGCAAAAAAGGTTGGGAACCCCTGTGTTATTGTACCTACCTCAACCACTTTCTCTGGCGGTTCGTTCTTCATACATATCATCCACTGTGTAAAAGAGTTACCCTTCAAGGTTCTGTTAAATCGTTCCCTTCTCACCTCAGTCCTATGCCACCCTGGTTCCTTGTTCCCTAACCCTAGGATAAAGATTGGGTGCATTCACCCTGCTGATGCCTCTCATGGTTTTATAGAGTCATAGAGCACTACAGAAACAGGCCATTTGGCCCATCTAGTCCATGCCAAAATATTATTTTGCCTAGTCCCATTGACCACAGCCCTCCCATCCATGTATCTATCCAAGCATCTCTTAAATGTTGCATTTGAGCTTGTATGCGCCACTTGTGCTGGCAGCTCGTTCCACCCTCTCAATGCCCTCTGAGTGAAGAAGTTTCCCCTCATGTTTCACCTGTCACCCTTAGCCCATGACCTCTGGTTGTAGTCCAACCTAATCTCGGGAGAAAAAGCCTGCTTGCATTCCCCCTACCTATACCCCTCATAATTTTGTATACCTCTATCAAATCTCCCTTATACACTTCATAGAGTCATCGAAAAAGCCACCGTAGAAACAGGCCCTTCAGCCCATCTAGTCCATGCCGAACTACTTAAACTGCCGAGTCCCAATAGAACGAAATTTCAGAAACAGTCTAGAATGTGCAGCCACTATAATATTAGCTGTTTAACACAATCCACCAGGGACAGATGTTTGGTATATTCCCTCCCAGGTCATAACCTTAAAATTAGAACCAGTCCAGAGAAGATGGCTGGAAGTACTTCCAAAACAATGTAGAACTTAATCCCACCAAAAAAGCTATTAAAACTAAAAATGAAACATTTTTGCTAAACAAGGACATTTAAGGTTATGGAATTAAGCTGGAAGGATGGAATCAAGGTGACAAGGCCCGGGCCCGAGTGCAAGGTACAACCTGCTGTTTGATCTATTTAAGTGCTGGGCCTAATTGGAAAGGTCGGGTACAGGCTGAATGAAGGCAGCGGGACCCAGGCCTGAGAACGGACCAAAGCAACAGGGCCCCGGGCCAAGAGCAGGAATCGACCCAAGATTTGGATGATTTAAGCGCCGGATCAGATTGTAAAAGTCGGGTACGGGCCAAATAGAAGCAGTGGAGTCCAGGCCCAAGAGCACATTGAAGCAGTGGGTCCCCAGTCCAAGAGCAAGGAATGATCCAAGGTTTGGACGATTTAAGCACCGGGCCAGATTGGTTTTTTTTGGCATGTGCCTGCGAGTCTGTGCGTGTGTGTCTACGTGTCCGTGTGTCTGTGATGATGGATTTTTCATGGCTTTTTTACAAGGCGCGGAGCGAGAACGAGAGACTGTGTGGTGCGCCACTCCCCACGCAGACATTTTTCGCAGCATTTTCCCTTTGTTTTACGAGGTCGAGTTGCGGTCTCGACACTCAACCCGGCACGGATGGAAAACGTGCTCTGGGGCGGACCCGACTAGTTTCGAACCCGGGAACCTCCGCTCCCGACTCCAGCACCGATGTCGTTGCGCCACCAGCCGGCCCCAGCACCGGGCCTGGTTGAAAAGGTCAGGATGTCGGCGCTGGAGTCAAGAGGCGTGACGGTTCGGGGCTCAGAGCTCGCTGTTCCACGAGGTTTTCTCGCCCCTGCGTGGAACTGAGGATATGGCCTGCAACTAGCGGGCTAGCGGATCAGTTGCAGTGATGGCTGGCTTCTCAGCTGCAGACTCAGTTTGTCAACTTTAGTTCTGTGCTTTTGTTTGCAGGATTTGTCTTTTTTTCCCTGCACGTTGGGTGTCTTCTTTTTAATGGGTCCGGCTGGTATTATGAAGAACTATAAGGATATGAATTTCAAGGTTATATACAATATACCTACTTTGATAATAAATGTACTTTGACAATGACATACCAAATGTGACTTGATTGAGTGTTGGTACAGGTCTCTCGGCTGAAAGGCTTTCTCCTAGTTATTTACATCCTGTTAGGTGCAAATATTCTCTCAACAGATTTGACTGGGGTTTTAAAAGAGCCTGATTTGCAATGACGCTTCTTCTTGACAGCCACTGATATGGAAGCCCTACCATATCACCTCTGTTCTGAGCTCGTTTCTCAGTGGGAAGTTCAATGTCGTAACACCCCTGATTCACAGCCAAACACAGAGGGAAAATCTGGCCCCAGATGATCGACACATGTTAATATCCCAAGTACACCAGTGACAAATACTTCACACTTAATGGGATTCGCACTCACTTTTTTACAAACTCAAAGGCTTAGAAATTAATTCACTGTCTGGAGGACAATGTGAAATAACAGAACATATGTGATGCAAACATTTTATTATGCAGTTCGTCTAATTTAATTTAAATGTACTTACCAAATAATTTGCAAATCGTGATTCTGCACCAAGCGCTTCAAGTCAAGTTCATTGTCATTTAACTATATATATGTACACCACCAAACGGGACAACGTTTCTCCAAACCAGACTGTAAAGCACTGTAGTTACATAACACTTAATAACTTATGAAAGCAAGGATGAAATCTGCAAATGAATTATTCATCAATAAACAAACTAAAGTGCATAAATTAAATATTGTAAGGTACAGAACAGGTTAACCAGTGACACTTTGAATGCGATGCGGCTGGGAGTTCAGAAAATTAATGGCCTGAGGGAAGAAACTGTTTCCCATCCTGACCGTTCTTGTCTTTATGCATCAGAGTCTCCTGCCTGATGGTAGAAGGTCAAAGAGGATGCGGGATGTATGGGTGTGATTGTTAATAATACTCAGGGCTCTGGAAAAATGCCTCATCGCCAGACCTCACTGACAGGCACCAAGACTTCGCCTAGCTGGCGGTGAGAGTGGCCCTCCCAGTCAGATCCCTCCTGTACGCCCGGAACATCGTCTCCACACCCCGCTGCCCACGGGAGGACTGCAGTGACCCACCTCTTAGCACACCGTGGGTTTGCAGAGAGGGTGTGGAGGAGGATGGGCGGGCTAGTGTCACGCTTCATCCCCAGCAGCTGCGTAACAGAGGGCTCTCTGATCTACGGGCTGTTCCCGGCGACGCACGCGGAGACCAACATCCGGTGCTGCTGGCAGATCATCAGCTCGGTGAAAGACGCTCTTTGGTCGGCCCGAGACTTGATGGTCTGCCAGTGCTTGGAGATGTCCGTGGCGGAATGCTGCCAACTGGCACATTCTCGGCTGCAGGAGTACGTGCTGAGGGACGCACTGAAATTTGGCGCAGCCACCACAAGAGCCCAGTGGGGAAGGACCACGGTATAGGTTTCTTCACCCGCGGGAGTGGGAGGGGTCGGGTGGCGGGGAGTACACCCCTCAACAAGGGTGGGTAAAGATGAACCAACAGAGTGCCACGTGAGTGGCTGAAAGTGTGAAAATGTATGGAATGTAATGGCAATATCTGTAACGGATTGAGAGTCATTGAATGGTTTATTGTAAATAATATTATTTTGAATAAAGTATATTTTGTTAAAAAAATACTAAGGGCTCTGCATACTCAGTACTCCTGATACATAGTCCTTTGTCGGGACTTCGGGTCCGATGCTCTGCTCCTCCCATACCAGATGGAGATGCAACTTGTCAAGATGCTCTGAATGGTGCTCCTGTACAATTCAGTTGTGGTGGTGGGAGAGGTAGTGGTGGAATCTCGCTTGCCTGAATCTCCTCAGGAAGTGGAAGCGCTGATGTGACTTCTTATTCAGATTTATGTATCATTAAGCCTTCTTCACTGCCCTAACTAGCTGTGTTGCCACTTTCAGGAAACGATGAACTTGTATCACAAGGTCCCTCTGTTCATCAACATAGAACATAGAACAAAGCACTGAAAACCAGAACTGAAATCTCTACCGCGGTTTAGCTCTGTGATGGAAATTGTGCAAACTGATATGTTGCAATTGAATCTTTCTCTGATAAATTATGCAATTACTATTTATTATTTCCAGCCATGTGTCATGTCCATCTTGAATTACTACAGATATCGCTTTGAATGGCGCAAGAAAAAGTTTTTATCTTGATTTTTACAATGTATAAAAATAAAGTTAATTAAATGTTAAAATAACATATAAGTGCTTGCACCTCACTTCCAGATTTTGCCAAAATAAGTCCAAGTTCAAGTTTTTTGTCATAGGCATACATGGTGTCTGTCCATTCTGCCCAAGACATCTTCAAGGAGCAATGTCCCAAAAAGGCAGCATCCATCATTAAGGACCCCCATCACCCAGGACATGCCCTCTTCTCATTGTTACCATCAGGAAGGAGGTACAGGAGCTTGAAGACACACACTCAGTGATTCAGGAACAGCTTCTTTCCCTCTGCCATCCAATTTTTGAATGGACATTGAACCCATGAACACTATCTCACTACTTTCCTTCTATTTGGCGTGACTTTTCAACCATAATCACTGGCACTTTAATGTTTTGCTTTAATCCCTGTTCTACGTGCTGCTTCATGTCTACTTGATGTTCAATCTGGTACAGTTACTTCTAATTAGATAGGCTTCAAATAGTTGTTGTTTCAATTCATTTCTTCCTGCTTATAGAGCTGAGCAGAGGGGCTCCCCACCCACCAGAGAATGTGAGAATGACTTTTGCTCCTTTAAGGATTAACCATATATCCTTACTGTAATTAATTTACCTTTTTTTTCTACATTATTCTGTATTGCATTGTACTGCTGTTGCAAAGTTAACAAATTTCATGACAGGTGTTGGTGATATTAAACCTGATTCTCATTCTGATTTAATATGAACTTGAGGGACGTCTTCAGCAGGTGATGCCACAAAAAAGCAACATCCTTCATTGAGGACCCCCTCACCCAGAACATGCCGTTTTCTCATTGCTATGGGGCACTTCTTATTTAATTTGATTATATGAAATGATATTTGATTATGGTGGCCATCCGTCATGTCTGATGATGACAGGAGAACTGTGCAGGAGAGTTTTAAAGCGGAAAAGCCTTTCCACTGGGGCTGTTCCACTCTCTCGACCTCAGACGTCCAGGTCCAGTGGTACAAACAAGTATCACAAACTGGGGTCTTCCTTGGTTGCAGTGGATGACGGTGACATCTTCTGTGCCTTGTCACGCCCTTCGCTCTCCACAGAGTGTTGCAGAACCGCCTTCCCGGCCGTTGGATCTCACTGGAGATCTCATCCACCCAGTCCGCCAGAGCTGACTTCACATGCTGGGACAAGCATGTCCCTATCTCGCCGGGGTATGAGGCCGCCGACTACCCTGACCTAGTTTAGCCCCCCTGTGGAAGCGGCGTACTGGGGTGAGGCCGCTGTCGCATGCAAAGAGCTACCTGGAGCCGCAGGTGAGAGTTGAGTGTCCGGTGGGGACCAAAGGTGATTGAGCTCCCCCGGAATGGACACGACAAGCCCCTTCACCAGAGGGTGACAAGCCCCTCCCTGGACACCCCATACACCCCATTGGCATACATACAAAGGATATAAAGGCTGTGAACATTAGCTTTTTACGACAGCACCAGCACATGACATAACAAACATAACAAACATAAGTCAACATAAATTATGCATATTTTATATGACAAAATTGCAGCAAACATCAGAATCAGGTTTAGTATCACCAGCATAGGTCGTGAAATTTGTTGTCTTTACAGCAGTAATACAATGCAATAAATAATAATTGAAAAAAAAACAGAGTTAGAGGAAGTATGTGTGTATATGTATACAGTGTGTTAATTAGTTGAATTAAGTAAGAGTGTAAAAATAGAAATAAAAAGAAGTGAGGAAGTGTTCATGGGTTCAACGGCCATGCAGAAATCGAATGGCAGAGGGGAAGAAGCTGTTCCTGAATCATTGAATGTGTGCCTTTAGGCTCCTGTACCTCCTTCCTGATGGTAACAATGAGAAGAGGACATGTCCTGGGTGATGGGGGTCCTTAACGATGGATGCCGCCTTTTTGAGGCACTGGTCCCTGAAGATATCCTGGATGCTATGGAGGCTAGTGCCCATGATGGAGCTGACTAAGTTTACAACTCTCTGCAGCTTACTCAAACCCTGAGCAGTATAGCCTCCCTTCTCCCCATCCCAGATGATGATGCAGCCAGTCAGAATGCTCTCCATGGTACATCTGTAGAAATTTGTCAGTGTTTCTGGTGACACACCAAATCTCCTCAAACTCCTAATGAAATATAGTCACTGTCTTGCCTTCATTGTAGCTGCATCAATAAGTTGGGAGCAAGTTGAGAGAGAATGAAAAAAATGCATAGCAATTTTAGGTTTTTCAGGCTGGTTCAAGAACTTAATGGGAGTGGGGAAGAAACTGTTGTTGAACCTTGAAGTGTGGTCTTTAAGCAGCTGTACCTCCTGTTTGATGGCAGCACCGAAGAAAGAGTGTGACCCTGGTTGTGGGGGTCCCTGATGATGGATGCAGCCCTCCTAAGACAGCACAGTTGTGCTTTTACAACTACACATCAATTAAATAAAAGCACGCATCCAGAGATGAGGTTAACAGGTATATTCACTCTGCAGAAAGGGAACAACGGATCAAGGCCTATGGGTAAGTTATCAGTCAATAAGCAGCGCTAAATAAACTGATTAAATGCTATGCAGTTCTAGGCACGACAGCTCACCATTGTCAGACTCTGTGTTGTCTGATTCCATTTTACATTTACTTAGCTTTGTGTTTGAAACTTTTCACTCTATATGGTTTTTCGCTTTGGTTATGCTTTTTGTCTGACTTGCGGACTCTCTCTATGTGACCTTTTCATTGCTCCTTTTCATTGACTACAGCTCTGCCTTTAATACCATCATTCCAAATAAACTGATTCCTAAGCTCTGGAACCTGGGCCTTAGCACTCAGATCTGCAGCTGGATCTTCAACTTCCTCACAGACAGGACCCAGGCTGTAAAAATAGGGGACAAACTCTCCTCTACAGTCACTCTGAGCACCGGTGCCCCACAGGGCTGTGTACTCAGCCCCCTGCTGAACTCACTGTACACCCATGATTGTGTAGCCAAGTTTCCATCGAATTCAATATATAAGTTTGCTGATGAGAAAACAATTGTAGGCCGTATCTT